>NC_141701.1:93023617-93366117 GCF_971803275.1 Cyanistes caeruleus
GAATTTCAGTGCAGGTAAACACTGCCACCATAAAGAAAAAGGCCATGCTCCGGGTTGTGTATCTGAAACTAGTTCCAGGACTTGGGTGCACAGGTCCTTCTTGCAGTGCAGTTCTCCTGGCACAGGGCTAGGTACTCCCATGGTTTTATGCTCCAGGCCAGGATCTAGACCTAGGTGTGCCTGCATCACCACAACAGGGGTATAGAGGTTTTTGTGGTAAAGCTTAGTGTGGGTCAAACATGCTTGTGACATGTTCATTAGGAAAATGTCTGATAATTTCAGACTTGCTTTGAGTAGCTTTCATATTTTGGTTCAGTCTCCTATTTCCCTGTTTAGACATCCTTACTGAAAAATCCCCCTAATATGGCATAAACTGTTGTCTTTATTTGTAGTGGACACTGTTCATAAGGAGCACTGTAATTCTGAAACATCTACTCTGAGAACAGTAATGCATTCTTCTGTTTGTTCATGGAATTGCAGAATGGTTTGATTTTAGAAGGGATATGTAAAGATACCACTTAGTCTGGCTTGCCTGCCATGGGCAGCATCATTTTTCACTGGATCAGATTGCAGAACACCCCTTACAGCCTGAATTGGGACACTTTCATAGGACAAAAACTAGATTGCATTAGGTTCTTTGCATATTCTCCACATTAAAGGAATAATTTACGTTATCACATATAGTTGTTTTGAATTTTACTGAAATGAAGAGAATATTTATTATACAAATATTGGTAGAAGGACATGAATATTTTACATATATAGCTTGTCTTACTTTTACCAGTCAACACACAAAGGCATATTTCCTCTTAGAAAAAAAATTTTTGGCCAAGTTCTACTTTTTCAAATCCACACAGGTGTAAAAGCAAGTTCTGTTGATGTCTCTGTGATGAGTTAAATTTTTTGCTTGTACAACTGAGTGGCGAGTCTGACTCATAACTTTATAAAAAGTATACATTTTATTAATATTTAAAATATCTCCAGCTCTCAGAAATTGCTATTCTAAATCCACTCCATTTTTTTTTATCTGCAAATCCTTCCACATAATTCACTTTAAGACAGCTGTGATTGCCTTCTCCTGCCTGCAGCTGTTCCCATTTTCTTGCAATGTAGACTCATTGAAGCATTTGGTGTGGACATTGTTGGTTTAATTCAGGGGGAACTTGCTCACTAATCTGTCAGTGTTAACCATAGACAACGTGGAAGTGCACACATACCTATAGTATGTGGTACACACATTTAGAAGTGACTTCATCATGTGGTTTGGTCTACAAAGCCAAGGAGGAGAACAAGGCTGTTTTTGCAGGAAGATCTCACCAAATTATCAAAAACTCCAATTCCACTAACAGCTTGTAGCTGGCTGCCTGGGGAGGTAACTCTGCAGTTAAGCCAAGCAAAACAAGGAATGGATTTCAGTAGTTTACCGGTTTTTTGCACTTGAAATTCCTCCTGTTTTACTTTGCAAGTGGACTGAAACCTTGAAGTTCCACTAGAAGGGGTGATCTCTAAAACTAGTTGTCTGACATAGACTCTTGAACTTAAGGAATAGGTTTTATTAAGACCCTGAAATTCAATTCCCCTGTACATTAGGAGGCTGGGATTCCCTGGGGATGCTGGTACAGGGCTACACTGTGGGAACTGGGTTCATGGCTGGAATGCCTTTTGTGTGTTTGCACAGGAGGGATGGGATGCAAGGAATATTTAACTCCAAACAAATCAGTCTTTGAGAAGAAAATGTTTGTTGAAGTTGGCTTTAATTTAGGTGCCAAAGCAGGAGAAGTAAAGTGGCACAATACTGAGTAGCCTCTTACATCTGTAAGGCTGCTCTGGGTGTGCTGTGTTGCTGCAGCCAAGGTCAGCTGTGGGTCATGCTGGGGTGTGTCTGTGCACAGGCCATCTATAACAGTGTGCAGAAGCATCTGTGAGCTTTGCCATCATCACATAACCATTTGAAATACCACTAGGCTTAAAAAAAAGCACACACTTTCTCATAGCATTGGCTGTTCAAGTGTGTAATGATATTTCTAACTGCAACAGGAAAGCATATACAGTAATTAAAATGCAGAGCAGAAAAATTAGTCAAATTTGGCACAAATGCCTGAGAAAGTGTCTGTTTGAGCTGTAGATATAAATGAAGCACCAGCCAAAATTACTTTCAAAGGCTTTAATTACATCTGTTTTAATTTAGCATGTAAAATGCAGGATATTATTTTTTAATATAAATTTAATTCATGGTTAATCTGCAGATTGCAATATCCTTCCAGTAGAAATAATGTACTTGGACTGTGACAACTGAAAACTTCCCTTTCGAGATGTTTGGTTATTCTGTCACAGGGCCTGCTGTTCAGAACCACATGTTCTCTGTGTATGGGCAGCTGCTCCTGGGGGGTCATTTAACAAAAAAACTCAATACTCCTTTGGTTTTAATGTGACTGCATTATTATACAATAAGGTGTTCATAGTGGAGGTATGTAAAATCAGACATCAACATATATCATGTCCATGGTGTTTTTTCTAAAGCACACACAGTAGGCATGGAGAGTAGTAGAACTTAAGTAGAACTTAAACTATTCCAGAGCTCGTTGCTTATAAATGAGGAAAGCTACATGCTTGAGATAATCAAAGTTTTTTCACTAATTAACCTGTTCCAAATGAGAAAGGGACTCTGTGTGTAAGTATGAATAGTCAGGTCATATATTCTGTACAGTTCCATGTCTGTGGGTGTCACGTGCCAGTAAAGAGCGAGTTCAAAATGCTTCTGATGAGAAAGTGCAGGTTCCAGGAAAAGGAGAGACTGGCAGTCATGCAAACCTGGCTGCTCATGGAAAGGATTTTAAGAGTGCCATTAAAAAAAATTTAGAGCTGCCATGTAAATTAGCAGGTTCAAACCATCTCGATCCAAAGGATTTGGGAAGATTATCTGAATGAATTTCAAACACAACTGGCCATTCTACTGAATTAATTGTGAAACAAATAATGACTTGAGCAAGAGAAGCAGGAAAAAAAAGTAATTTGTTGTCCTCCCTCTTAAACAGGGAGAGGGCAACTAAACATCAGACTTGGTGAGCCTCAGTTTTTAGTCTACTTATAAACACATACACCAGTTCTTTTGTAATATCTGACCTAAACCTGTCCTGCACAACTTCAGGCCATTCCCTTGGATCCTGTCATTGTCACCACAGAGAAGAAATCAGTGTCTGCCCCTCCTCTTCCCCTCACAAGGAAGTTGTGAGTGCAGTGAGGTCTCCCCTCAGTCTCCTCCAGGCTGAGCAGACCAAGTGACCTCAGCTGCTCCTCACACACTTCCCCTCAATGTCCTTCACCATCCTCAAGGCCCTCCTTTGGACACTCTCTAACAGTTTAATGTCTTCTTCTCATATTGTGGCACCCAGAACTGCCCCCAGCACTGGAGGTGAGGTCACCCCAGAGCAGAGTGAGACAATCCCCTCCTGTGCCTGGCTGTGATGCTGTGCCTGATGTCCCCCAGGACAGGGCTGGCCCTCCTGGCTGCAGGGCACTGCTGGCTCAGATTCTATCTGCCCTCAGAGCCCTCTCCATGGCGCTGCTTTTCGGCATCTCATCAGAATCCATCGCTTTCACCTCTTGAAGTTCACCCAGAGGGGGTTTGGGCACTGGAGCAGGCTCCCCAGGGCAGTGGTCACCAAGCCTGACAGAGTTCAAGAAGCATTTGGGCAACACTCTCAGGCACCTGGTGTGACTCTTGAGGATGATGCTGCGCAGGGCCAGGAGCTGGACTTGATCTTTGTAAGCCCCTTCCAGCTCAGCATATTCTGTGATTCTGTGCATATGAAAATAAGAAAAATACAAATGAGAACCTGTTTATGTGGGTAACAGAATCATGGATCTTAAATAGTTTAGTTACATAATTATGGAAATTGGACCAGAAAAACTGGAAAGCCTTATTTGGACAAAATTGTCACATTGATAGGAGGAGGAGACTGAAGTTCATGAACTGTAACTTGATTTTGGGGGTGTAACATATAATATTTTTTGTGAAATCTTACTTATAGTTTTAATTAAATTGTTTGTGAAAGTTTTTATACTGAAATTGAAAACTGCCAAAAAAATCCTCTCAAACCCAGAAACAGATGGCCATGACAATATACAAGTTTAGGGAATGATATCATAGGCAGTGCCCATCATATTTTAATATAGTTTAATGCAGAGATATAGCATGTAGATGAGTGGTGACGATATTGTGTTTTCTCCTGCACACAAGGATAATCAGCTCTTCCCAAACAACTTATCTTGCTGTCAGCAGGATCTGAGGCTATATGGTTTTAGCAGGTGAGAGGAGTGGCTGCACCGCTGGTCTCAGGATGCTCTCTCTGAGGAGCATTTTATGTGTGGGTATGTTAAAAGTATTACATTTTATATGCCTTCTGAAAAACTTTTTCTCAGTCAGTGGCATGGTACTGGAAATTTTTATTTTAAGAACTCTTCTTCACAAATAACAGGCTTAAGAAAGCTGAGTTTCTCATTTAATTACTTCATACGATTGCCATGCAAGGCGTTTAAGGATGTAAGGAAGTCTCCCAAAATACCAAGAGACTTCTGATAAAGTCCTGAGCATGTATGTGGCAGTGCTGTCTTTTGGTGCATCTTTTATCCCATGGTGTACCTGTCAGAGTAGGAACAAATTGACAAAGATGAATTTTTTTGACTTCCACCTTCTCAGGATTTTAATAGCCGTAGGTAGCATCACCATGATAGCCGACTTTGTTCTGCTGTGTCTTTAAAACCATTAGTCAAAATGTAGTCATGTTACCACTAGATACAGTCTTCCACACCTGCCAAAACTTTTTTACTCTTGTTTTTATCTGCGTGTAAGTGACAGCAAACTTCTCTCTTGTAGCTCACAATGCCAAAAGGAGACTGCTCTGCAAAATAGAGAAGATTCACTGGGTTTGTTGGTGCTTCTATCCCTTGTTTTCTGGAGATGCTTGGTCGAAACAGAGACCACTGACTAACTTTCCACAGTTTGTTTAGTTGTGAAATCATGCTGGATGCATGTTTCCATTTTTGCTTTGTGTCTTGGGAACTTTGAGTTCACTTAGGTGATGGAGATTTAGAAATCTGGAAGTCTGTACTACTTGGAAGATGTTATTTATTAAAGATAGTGACAGCAGAAAACATTGTAATAACTCACTGGCTCTGAAACACATCTTTGGCTTAAAACTAGCTCCTAGGTCTAATAGCAAAACCCAGCTGCCTTTTTTTACTCTAATGCCTGCATTCTTAATAGACTGCCTTAGTGAAGGCCCTGGAAACTGAAACCCACTGTAATACTACAACCTCAGGCAGGACCCTGAACAAAGCACAGGTTAGAGAAGAGAATATACCTACACAACATTTTTAAGCCAGCTCTCTCCAAAAGCCAACAAACAAAACCCATGTTATTTTTGAAACTAAGTAGAAAAAATTGTGCCCAGAGAGGACTCAAAGGAATCATCAGATACCATTATAAAACCTCCCAACTAAACAAACTCAAACTCCTCCCAGATAAACATTCTGCAGTCAGTGTCCCCATAAAAAAGGAAGAGACAAGAAATTTTAAAGTATTAGGAGACACAGAATGAAATAATCTGCTACCTAGATGTTTTGCCTTCTGCCCGTAAACTTGTGTTTGCAAATGACCCAAGCCTTGGATGTATGGTATGAAGGGAACACCCCTGATTATAGGGGAAGGGGGGGTGACTCCTCATTTTTTCTGCCATAGGATCCTAAATTTTCAGTTGACAAATATATTGTGTCACTGGGTGATCTGCTAAACATTTTTTCTGGCATAGCATACACTGTGAATTTCCCGCAACCTTGCCATGTAATAGCCTTAGAACTTCAAATGTCATCACAGAATTAAACAAAATATCATAAGCACTCCTCTTTCTTCTCCCTCCTTCCCCTGAAGCCTTGAAAGAGTGATCTGCCATCGCTGTGAAAGTATGATGAAAGTTTTGGGATAATCTGTTGCAATATTGAAGTATTTACTGTTAAAGGCAACTCAGAGATCCTCAGGCTCAAAGGTTTCATTGCGATGTTTTGCCTTTGCCTTGCTTTACCTATTGTTGTATTATCATCTGCTGTACACATAGCACAGCACCACCCCCAAGATTTTTGAGCAAAAGCAAGTAACTTCACAATGATTATCAGCTGTGTCTTATGGTTATACTGATGTTGAATGTTCTGTGTGTTTATTTAGGAATCACAATCTCTTATCATAGTAATGGTATTGTGGGAAGAGTGTGTTAGAATAGTTGCCAAGCACCCAAGAACTGCTGAGGCAATCTTGCCTGAATTTTTCCTTTCTCAGTTATCAATATATTCTGTTAGTGAGAAAGAAGTTGCTGCTGCTACCTAAACAGAGAATAGCTTGGGGATGTTAATGATCTCTTAGAGCATAGACTATAAACAGAAAGAAATCTGAAATAGAAATCTTCTGACTGCATAATCCAAGAAATAACCAATGTCTAGTTACAATTACTGCTGAGGCTCCTATTTTAGGGCTCTTGTGGCTGTGGTGGTATGTTGTTATTTTGCCTCAGTTCATTATTTTCGAGATACTTATCTGCAGTACTGCAAAAGTGAAGGCTGCTTTATGTAAGCCAGCACTGCTTCAATGTCCATTGCTCTGGCTTGAGTTCAGTCTTTGAACTTACCTCATTTCCTTGGTGTTTAATACCACCAAATGCAAAGGTGACAGAGTCGATCTGCAGTGCCAGGTACTTCTGTTGCTAGAGGAGATAAAAAATAGAGAAGTGCAGGATGTGAGGGAGCTTCTTCCTCACAAAACTTGCTTATCAGAAATACCTTCATGGAGATATTTAAAAGATGTGTAGATGTGGCACTTAGGGTCATGGTTAAGGGGTGGACTTGGTAATCCCTGCTAATGGTTGGACTCTATAGTTTGAAAGTTCATATCACTTAAACCTAAATGATCAGTTCTGAACTTCTGGATCCAAATATCCTTAAAATTGCAGGAAGATGCTGATGGCGTGTAGCAGTGTTTACTGGTGGTAGTCTCTAACTTCTGCCTTCCTGCACTCGTCTTGTTGGATAAATAATTAGTTAAGATCATGGCTGGCATAATTGCTGTCACCTTCTGCATGCTGTTATCATTACAGTAAGTTCTGCCTTGGTTGCGTGCCTCATGTCAGCTCAGGATCAGGGCAGAGCTAAACTCAGGTGACCAAAGTGGTAAAATTCTGATGTTGTTTGCCCTTCCCTTCCCCTGGAGTGACTTTCTTTTCAGCTGGAAAATACCCCTGTGAAACTCCTCCTTCATTTCTGTTGCTCCCTGCTCAGCGCAGTAAGCCCAAAGCGGTGTTTTTAAGTTGAGAGCAGGATTGTGTTGTGGCTAACCCAGCCCCCTGCTGGGGGGTGGGCAAGGGTGGGCAGAGGCAAGGGAATAACCACGGTGGTCTCCTGCATTGGTACTGCCTGGGTTCAGTTTTGGCTGTCCCCAGCAGTTCATCACAGCAATCCAATATTCTGAAACTTGCTAGCTGTCCTGAGAGAACACAAACAAATCACAGCTGCACAGCATGTTTGGAAAACCATGGAAGTGCCAACACTTCAGGACTTGTTTTTTTCATTCTGTTTTAATTTTTTTTCCAAAACATCTTAGAAAATATTGATTTAGGGGTGAGCAAATAGGTTTGACTGAAATAAGAAGTAATCCATGCTTTCCACATTTTTTGAGTTGACTGTAAGATTTATGCTTCTGGGGTTTGTTGTCTTTGAATAGTTGGATATGGGAATTGAAATTTTCTTTCTCATTCTTTCTGAAATACTTCAACATTTTCCTTTTATTTCTTATTTCTCAATAGTCTTGAGCTTGATAGTTTGTTCCAGTTTTCTGGTGTAGTTAGAAGTGATTCAGATGATTCTCCTGGTTTTAACTACTTGATAAAATTTTGTGAACTATAGATTTCCTTATTTGGTTTTAGAATAGGTTATTTTTGGTCAGAGAATACAATTCAGTAATAGATCATAAACACAATGGATCTCACTGGTACCAGCATTTCATACTTACTCTGTTTAATTTAGTACTTTTTATTTGCATAGGCAAAGTGTTAGAAAACAATTTATTGTTTCTTACTTTTTATACTTACAGGAGAACATTAAACTAATTTTTTTTTTTTAGTTTTCTATAGAAAAGAGAGTGTATATTACAGTTATTTGTTAGCTTAAATCACTAACCTGAAGTAATATGAAGTATTATATAGCTTGAAAAGTTACTGTTTAAGGAATGGGAAGAAGGGGAAGAGAGGATTTATCTTTCCTTTATATCATTCATTAGGCCAGTTTTGTTTTTCTCTTGTGTTTTGGGAATTTCTTTCCTTCTCTCTCAATATATATGAAACCTGTTTAATTGGTTGAGTAAAGCATAATTTTTATAAAATTATCATCTCTGTCTGTAAAGTTATATTCTGGCTTTGTTCCATTTATGTTTTCTCATCTGTTGAGTCTGCTGAGCACAGACAAATGCAGGCGAGACACAGAGCCTTTACTTGCAGTAACTCTGTCAGTGCAGGTTGCTTGCTTATTCTGTATTTATCTGTTCATTTCTCTTAGAGCTCATTAATCTGTCAGCATGACACAATCCTTCCAATGAGATTGTGCCAAATGTTACAGTAGCACACCAGCAGAAACCTGCATGCCATTTTTTTTCCCCCCACAGTGATTAAATAAGATCATTTTCCTGTCATGTACTATGCCCAGTGCACTCGAGATTCATCAGTGTTTTGGTTTTTTAAGAGGAAATAGCATAGCCATTCCACAGTATTGACTGAAAACTTAATTCAGGCTTTACATACGGCCTGACCCTCTGCACTGCAGCCCTTTGCTCTTAAGCAGGAGGGTAATAGTGGTGAGAGCACAGGATAAGCCTGACTGGGAGGGAGAGCTCAGCACACAGGACTCCAGTGGTATTTAAGACTGAGCTTCAGAGCTGCTCAAGAATTACTGCTGTTTATGACTGTTCTGGCCTGGCAGACTGTCAGAGCTATTAACTACAGAGTAACATGTCCTCAAATAAAATGTAGTGGCTAGGGAGGAGTGGAGGGAAGGGGCTATTTTTCCATTTCTTAAAATAATGCCTCATTATCTTAACCTATGGAAAGAGAAAAGACTTCTTGAAGTATAGTGCTTCCACAATTCTGGGTGATGTATAAAAATAGCTGTGAATGTGGAGCATTGAGGGGAACCTTGGGACCCACTTTTGGGTTCTTGAAGTTTTCAAAGCTTCATAATGCTGAAGAAGGAGCTTGCTTTGTGCTGGCCTTTGCAGCTATGTCCCTGGTCTGGATTTCTCCAGATCATACTTGTTTTTTTTTTCCCTTTCTTAATTCCAATGTATGCATTCTTTTGTTCATATGCTGTTTATTAAAAACAAACAAAAAAAAATCCCTCTTCCTGTGCTGCATAAAATAAAATTAAAAAAAATAAATAAAATCTTGTGCTGCATAAAATACTATGCTTACCTGTAAGCATCTGGAGCTTCAGTTTCATATGCTGCATTTTTGTTGAGCATATGTTCAGAAATGACTCCTGCAGAGTGTTTTGATTATTTGTGAATCTCTTCATCTTGCTTTGAAAACACCCTAGCATCATTTATATGGTCATGTTGGATGGCAGTGACATTTATTAACACAGAGTCTGAAATACTAGCAATATTTTCTTGCAATTGAGACAGGTAGATAAAAAAAGTTATTTATTAATGTCCGGATCTACCACAAAACAAGCAGATGTTTGACTTCAGCTGAAAGTGCAAAATGTCTTGGTCACCTCTTTCCTGGCATTGACAGAATTCTTGGACTTCTTCCAGAGAAATGGAGTGCAATTTGAATGTGTGAGGAAGACACAAGAAAAACCCCAACCAAACAAAAAAAAACCAAACAACCCAGCAAAACCAAAGTGGGTTTTTATGAGTCTGATTATTTGCTCTTTATGCTGCCTGTCCTCTTCCTTTTATCTAAGCAATGGTTTTGTTAGGTTTATGTTAAAAATACTTTTTTTCCCCTTCTCTTTCCCAATTCTGTGATTGTGTCTGCTTGCTCTGCTGTCTCCCAGGAGGGCTCTCGTTCCCTTGTGCATTTTTTCCTATTCTTTCATTAGCATGGATTTTCTTTTTCACTTCCTGCTCAGAGTTACAATTTGTAGCTGCTTTAAAATCTCTTTCTTTTCCTTGTTTCTCCTTACCTGCTATTTCTTACAGTCTTTAAGCTGTATATTTGTTCTTTCTGTCCTCTGCTCATATCCTTAGTTAGGATTTCCTCTTCACTGTACTCTTCCAAAATAGTCAATCTGCTGAAAAAACCAAACCTAAAACAACACCCAAACCTGGGGCATGTCCTACTGATCAGGTACTTCAGGTTCTTGAGAAAGTGAGCTGTGCATATGTAGAGCCTTTGACTTCAAACCTGAGTGAATACAATTACAAAAATCTTTTTTGTCGGACTTAAAAATGCACGAAATCTCAAGCCCCTAGGAGCAGTTTAACTGCAAAGAATCAATATATTAGAGTGGTGTCACCTGTGCTGTTAGCTATAGCTGTTACTGTGTCAGCATTTCCATTATAAATTTTGGCTTTTCAAGGGTTTATAACTTTGCCATTAAAATTCATTGCTGACTGAAACTTGGCATACAAGGACTAAGCCTGGAGCAAACTCCCCCTCCCCCCTTCGAAAGTAACTTTCAGTCCAAAGGAATGTGATAAAAACCATTAGTCTAATGATTAAACAGGCAACACTATTGATACCAGAAAAATACTTTATTTACTTATGTTTCAGCCTTCATTGTGGACATATACATCAGGTATTTTGGAACAGGAGATGCAATGAACTAATAAAAAAAAAAAAAAAGAAAACAAAACACCTCCTTAATAATCCTATCATCATATGCCTTAAGAAAAATTAAAGAACAGAAACCAGGAGGCTGAGTAGATCAGCCTCTTGGCTGCAGTGTGCTAAATGCTTTAAACCTGCTTCAGCTGGATGAAGAAGAGCGAAGTGGCCCAGGCAGGGGGATCTCTGCTCTCCCTGAAGAGGTGTTTCCAGCTGGTGACCTGCACCAGACAGGCTCCGTGCTCATCTGTCATTGCGGGGGAGATGCCTCATTTCTGGGCAGATGAAGTTGAGGCAAGCAGGATCCTGTTCTTAATGAGGTAATTTAGGTCACCCAGCAACTACCTGATGTGGGGCAAATTTCTCGTGTGGAATCGCCCCTGGGCAAGTATCTATCCTCACAGCCTGGTGCCAGAACACTTGGTATTATTTGGCCCCTTTTCTTGTTGTCTTTGCAAGGAAGCCTTAATGGGAGGATAATCCTTTCCTCCCCCTAAAAGTAGACAGCAGGATTCATCCTGCTGCTATGTTTGGGAGTAACACATGCAGCTGTTCTTGAGTAAGATTCTATCTGTGGGGCTTCTCTTGCATATCTTGCACTCTGGTGCCTCTTTTGAAGTGAAAAATGTGAACAGCAATAGTGTTGGGAATGAAAAAGATTCGGGGGAAAAGAAAGTGTTTAGTGACAAAAACGAATGCTTTGATTATAGTAATCTGCCTTTAAAGATGTACCACATAATGCTCCATCTTGGAAGTTGAGAGGGTCAAATATTTGACACCCAATCCATTTAAAGTTGTTTACATATAGAAAGTGATTTCAATGGGTATAGGGAGGAAGACTGACCAGCAGAATTGCCAGTGTTTCCTCTACAACACTGAATTCTAGAAACTATCATACAGCAGGAAATCTGTATTTTGAGTCTGAAGATGACTGGCTTATGAGAATGAACTGTGTCAGATTTTGTCAATAGTTCGTCACTTGACCTTTTGGTACCTTTTGTTTTCTGGTGGAAGCAGGTTTATAGGAAAATCTAGTGCTTGATCTATGAGAAGCCAGCTGTGTGAATGCCAGTCACACAAAGCCAGCAGGGCCAGCCACTGAGCCACTTGCTCCAGCCCCAGAAGAAGGCAGTGTGAGTGGGATGGCTGGTGAGTCACCAGGGCGGCAGGGGAGGGATGGGGAGCTCCACTGCATCTGCTCTTGTCTGTCTGAGCCCAGAGGGAATGGTCGGAGGCTTCCCTCCTCCTCTGGAGTGCCTGCCCACACAAGGCTGCTGGTTTTTGGGTGCTTTGTGTGGCTGCCCTGCAGTGAGGCTGCTGAGGAGCCACATGAGGAGAGTGTGTGTCACTGTTTTTCTGGCAGGGCAGTGCCAGAGCACATGTGGTGTGTGGAGAGGTTTTGGCGGCTGGCGCTGCTCCAGAGGGGCTTGCCAACACTTGTTCAGTAGCTGTCCTTCAGGGACCAGTTATGGATAAACAGCTGGATAAATTGCTTGTTTTCTTTCCTGTCTCTGAATGCTGATACTGTAACAAACACCCTCAGATTGGCCTAGCTAATATTAGAAAATGATTGGGTGAAAGGAAGAGATTTACTAATGCTTTTTGAAATGAACTGAGACATATTTTTGTAAGAATAGGAATTGCCTTCCTACTGTTCTTATTGCTTTCTGTTTTAGGGTGGGTGTCTGCGATGTAACCCAGGTCTTGCCCTTCTTTCTCCTCCAACACAGCAAGTGTTTGAAGAACTGCCTTGGTCTCTTTGGGGGATATGTACATGCCAGAGCAGGAGAAAGCAGATTTGCCAGCAGAATCCTATTTTATCACGTGATTTGAATCAGAGGTGTTTTCAATAAGAGTTTAGAGAAGCTGGTCCGAATCATTATAAATAAAAGAACTGAGATTCTGCTCTGGTAGTATAACTTAAAATAATAATGACCACGATTCTTTATTCTTTCCAGTGTCAGAGCAACTGTGCAGCCGCATGGCCAGGCTTCCTGTCTCTTCTGAAGGCTTGTTCAGGAAATGGCAAAATGCACAAAAAGGGTCTTTGTCATTGAAAAAGTTTGTTATTGTGCAGTTGAAGTACAGCTGTTACATATTTCCTTACTTAAATTTGAACCCTTCCTGAAGTTTCAGTCCTTTAATTATTCTGCCCAGGTCACTGGTCTATAGTGTCTATATTTAGCGTATTGCAAAATTTTCTGGTCATCCAAAGAATGAAAAGCCTTTCTGTGAAACCCTGTTCCATCTACATCAACTACAGATTTTCACTTGGACTGAATAACATGAAATGTGAATACTGGAGGGTTTTGCAGAGAAGTTTGAATGCATAAGCTACATCGCTGCTTGAATATTTTGCAGATTTCTGCAGGTTATGAGAACTACAGCACAGTTACTCCCTCTCTCTCTCTCTCAAAGAAATCCCAAAGCAAATAAACCAACCCCAAAACTCCCCCCCAAAAAAACCTGCCAAACAAAAAAAACAAAAACAAAGCAAAAACCAAAAATAAAAAAACCAACAACAACAGAAAAAAGAGAATCAGAATTTCTCCCTCCCCAGAAGTCAGAGAAACCATGCCCTATTTATCAAGGGCTGTCTTATCAAAAGGCTGTAATTACTGTACTAGCCAGAAGTCTTGCCCTTCAGCTACTGAAGTTTATTTCATCATTAGAAAATAGTAGTCCAAGTGTTCTAGCCTAAATTTACTTAATTTACTTCACAAATGTATTTATGATTTGTGAACGCTTCAACAGTTCTGGAAGAAAACATGTTAGAGGGATGAATGCAGGACTGTGGCTTTTTTGGTGGAAGTTGTTTCGGTCAGTAAGGCAGGGAAGGGTAAGTGTTTGTCTTTTTCCCTGTTTTAAGGTAGCACCTTTCTGTTCCCCTCTAAGAGTTATAAGCACAATGTTCTTGCTATTCACTTTTCAGATAGTGGTGTTTGCAGATGACTTTGTAAGAAAGTTTTGAACTCGGGCATAATGATAGATTCTGTGTGAAGAAAGTTTTGAGCTTTTATGTACCAACACTTATAAGGTAGTATAAAATACAAAGAATTATAAAATACTGAGATAAAAGACATTTCCCTTTAAATTGTTTTTAGCTGTAAGTGCATACTGAACACAGTTCTGATCACTGAAAATGTTTTTTTCTTTTGAAAAGACACAAGCTGGATAGCTATTGTGCTATTGTTAAGTAAACCAGTTCTTTTGCATTTTCACGGTTATGTTTTAGAATTTTGGAGAACAAGAATAGAGAAGTGCTGTGAGTGTGGTGAAAACAGTATCTCTGGATAACTTTTCTCTAACTGATATTATAAATCATTTCAATTGTTCATGTTTAGCTCCCCGCCCCATATGGTGGACCTTGTTGGTAGTGCATCTTCCTGGAGATGAGCTGGTGACTTCTGAGGAAGTAGCTGTATCCTTTGGCAGCAGAGGCATAGAGGAAAGCAGGCTTTTACTGTATTTCCGTGTGCCGCTAGAAACGAATTCCCTTCTTGCAGCAAAATTCCATGTTATCTAAAATCTCCCTCTTGGGGTTTAGATTATAACTCTAGGCCCTACCACCTGATATGCATTTTTCTTTTTTCCCCCTCTAGTTTTTTTTGGGTTTTTTTAAAGCATGTCAATATATTCTGTAGTGCTCTGTGTATGGTGCAGAGTGGCTCTTTGAGCTGTGGACACAGATACAGTTCCTGTACCTTTATCCATGAACCTTTCCCACAAAGGATATAAAGAGAGAGCCTGGTAGGAGACTGGAATTTCCCTTCCTGCAGCAATAAAGCTATCTTGATGGGCTGTAATGTGGGCTCCTGGACTAAGAGAGAATGTCCTGGAGGAAAGAAGGCAATTACATCTTTGGCACTAATGTATATTTTAATCATAACATGATGCAGTTCAGTTGTATTTGGTTATAATGCGGTGCTATTTGCATGTAATGAATATATGTATTATCATAGCCAGGGAATAGGCATAGCTGAACAAAAAGTAGTTAAATGGCAGAGCCAGCTCACTAGGCTTTTGCTCAGAGCAATATAGTACGAGCAAAACGAGCTGGGTTTGATTAAGTGGCACAAGAATAAAGTACTGGCCAATAAAAACTGTGTTTTTTTGCATTATGTGTTCTGCCTTTTAAGTCAGCTCATTAGCTTTATATTTATATGGCACCCTCTGCTCCTTTGAGCCATGTTAATTATAAGGTGGTGCATAACATAATCAGAATGCTTATACATGGATTTTGCATGAATGGAGAAACAGTATGTTTTGAAGTACCTGTATGAGATACATTTGAAGTTAGCTTTGACTATTTTTTTTTCCCTTGGTAAATTTGCTAAATCTTTTGGGACAGATTGTCTAAATGGGACACCAGTCTGAGAGGTGGCAGCTCACCTCAAAGCCAGTGTCCTGAACTCAGGCTCGTGCTTGCTTCCAGCTTAAAGCTGCTTCCTCAGAAACCTTGCTCTTGTGGTAATGTTTTGAAAACTGATAAAGGAGTCTATTGTTAGGCTTGTGTATGCCCAGTGTGCATGTGTGTGCCTCCAAGTGGTCAGTGTATGGGAAAGGAGAGTGGCAGGCTGGTTTTGGTTTTGCTTGGCACCAAGAGAAGCTTCACAAACTTTTCTTTTGCCAGGAACACCACTTCCAATCAGTGAAGGAAAACCCCTGTGTCACCCCTGCTACGTGGTGGTTTTGCCAAAGCAGCAAGCTGCCGAGTGTCCAGCCTTCAGCAGCACCCAGCCTGGGAGCACAGAGACCCTGGCAATTACAGATGTGGAGGTTTCTGCCCTTTGCTGTGCCCCCAGGGCCAGCTGTGAGAGCCTGGGCGCTGGAGCGTGTGGAGCTGTAGCCTTGCGTGGTCTGCCCAAACTGCTCTTGCTGCACCTGCCTGAGAGTGTGCCCTGTGTCAGTGAGAAATAGGCTGCACTTCTTGCCTTACAAAAGCTTTTCCCCTTCAAAAAAACATGTCAGAGGAGGCAGTGATGTTGGAGGAAGAGGAACAGTATTTCAGTTGTTCAGACAGTTTAAAATGCCTTAGTTGGAAATAACAATTGCGTTTGTTTTTTTAGTGACAACAAAAGCCTTGACCTAATATTTGACCCTACCTGCTTTTTTCTCATGTGTTGCCATCTCCCAGCCATGGAAGAGCTGAGATGAAGCTCTGGGCTGCCTACAGGTTTTCAGGAAGTGATGACATGTACCTCAGCTGCTCTCCCCCGCTTTCCACGTATTGTTTCTGGATTTGTCAGGGAACACACTGACACACACTGAGGCTGCTATTTTTTAATTTCTTCCATTTTCTTTTCTTTTTTTTTTTTTTTTTTTTTTTGGTCAGGTTTGATGCTGAATACAAACAGATGCTTTGTTTAGAACATGATGGGGAAGAAAAACATGGCTTAGGGTTAACACCCTCCTAGTGTTTATCCATAAATATGGAATAGTGCAAGAACACCAGATACCTATGGAGCACTGTGATTGGCTGCTACTGATGTCATTCTGATGTCACTCAGAAGTGATCAGTATGTCACCCAGCAGATGAACAGATCAGCTTTCCTCATTTGTGTGTATAAATTCCATTTCATAGTGGCACACTTTGGGGCATTATCGTACTTTTTGAGTTTTGGAGGACATCTAGGCCTTTTCCTGAGCCTGTCAATATTTTGCTTGGCACACATAAATGTGCCCTCCCTCTCTGCTTTTTTCTCTCATGGTATGTAAGCAGTTGACTTTCCTCTGAATTATTTGCTATTAAAATAGACAGGAGAAGTGTTTATGCCCTGCCTGCTATGCTTGCAAGCTGAGGAGTGTGTATTTGGGAGGATGTATAGATGCAGATGAGTGGAATAAAAGGTAGCTTTGTGGAAATGTTCAGGTTTCCATCCACCCGTTCCTCTTGAATCTAGGTCACTGTAAGAGTACTACACTGTTTTCCTACCAAGTGCTGAATTGTAAGATTATGAATGCATTTCAAGGTTATTTTATTAAGCATGCCAGTATTCCATGACATGCAGGTCAAATCAGTCAATACTTCTAACACTTTCGAGTGGAAACAGAAATTCTAAGAAGTGATAGTCTGCTCTTAATAAAGAATGCAAAGGGAACAAAAAAAATAAAACAAGGAAAATCTCTTGAATTTTAGGATTCAATTGGTCCTCACATTCAATTCCTCTCACTCTAATCTAGCAACAGCATTTTTCTCCTGAAAGTCTGGAAATGTTGTTTTCAGACAGAGCCTTCAGGTAGAATTAATTTGATTGTATAAGTAGAAATATATTGGAAATGGGTTATTGCAATACCTCTGTTTTTAATAAAATATCCCTTTCTGTAGTCTCTCTCAACTGACCAGAAGTGGCGCTTCAACTGATGCTGTAGCCCCTTGTGTAGTTGTAGGAGTTGTGTTTCCAAGGGACTAAAAAACATCATGGCAAACTCAACTCACATGACCACTCACTCAGGAACATTTTGAATGCTGTTATGTTGCAAATTCTTTTTAGGACTAGCAAAATTTGAACCTAGCAGCCTGATGGATGCCTTAGAAAATGTTTTTGTGAAATGTTTTTGATCTCTTCTGCCTGTACACTTCTGAATTTCAAATGACCATAAACTTGCTGATTCAAAAGGAGGTGAAAATGTAATTACAAACTGCATGAGGGACGTTCCTGGGTTACAGTCTAGATACACATCTTCCATGCTGTAGCTCTTGGGTGAGCTGCAACCAACAGGGATCCAAACATACATCTAAGAATTTCACGCACATATTTTTGCAGGTGGTGCCTTGGACAAATTTAACAACCTAAATCAATATTATTGCTTATTCTTTCCAGCTGGGAAGGCACTGCTCTGCTCTTCCTTCTGCTGCTTTTTCTTCCTCCTCCTCCTCCTCCTGCTGCTGCTGCTGCTGCTGCTGCTGTTTGATCTGGTGAAAGCTGTTTCAGCCTGAGCTGGCAGGGCTATCACTCACTATCAGGATACTTAATCCCACACAGGTGCAGTTTGAGGCACTACAGAGGGCCCCAAGGTCATGCTGGCTGCAAAGCTGCACTCTTGTGGATGGCTGGGGTGGGAGGCATGATAGTCATTAACATTTCACATCTGGAGGTTCCATGCTTCTCTCTGCCATTTGTTCCTCCTCCTCCTCTCTCCCCTCCCCTTCATAGCCTGTCACAAGGCTTTCCTACAGCGCTGCAGCAGCTCTGGGTAGCTGCAGAGGTGGATATTGCTTTGCAAGCAAGCAGTTAGGTGAAGGTTGTTTATATGTTTTATGTAAAAATGTAGGCAACTGGAAGGAAACTATAGACAAGTAGGCATCTTTTCTTTCATTGATGTTGGTGGTCTAACCTTTAAGCCAGTTCTTTTGTTTGCTTCCTCTCTCTACTGGGTGATTTTAAGCCTTCTTTTTTTTTAAAAAAAAAAAAAGAAAAAAAGACAGGATGTTGCCACTGGCTGTATCTCTGCTCCAAATAGAGCCATTTCTCTTCTGAAAGGTTGAATTTACCAGACTCCTCCACCTCATTCCAGTCCTAGTGATCTATTCTTTCCCAGTCCTTGTGTTAAAAGCTGATTATGTTTTTTTTTCCTCGGAGAGGTCCTCTCTCTGATGGTGCTGTTACGGTTCTGTGAGCGGTTTCAGCTGCCATGTCTCCTTTTCACACCCCTCCCCTGAAAAACACCGGAGACAGCCTTCACAGGGATATCTTAGGAGAAAAGGCTTGAGAGAGAGAGAATTTAGGGAGCATTGGCAAGGGAAGCGAATGAGCTGTGATTAAAGGGAATCTGGGCACTGAATAAAGGATCCTTAAAACCCTTTAAGTTTTAACTTAATACAAGTCTTCAAGAAAGTTGGCCAGGCTTTTGGGGGAGGATTTCTAACCTCAGAGTCATTATTGCTAAAAGCTGCTGCTTCCCCTGTGGCTTCAGACTGGAGCAAGGATTTCCACAATTACGCTGTGAACAGGAGCACGAGCCTATATTTAGGACACCACACTTTGTGGTAAAAAGCTACATATGGCATATGAGCACCCACTTAGGAGCTAAAAATATACATTGCAGCCCAGTTTGTCTTTGAATGAAATCACGCTTAGAACTGCAGTGTTTAAGTGTAGTTTGATTTCCCACTTCTCTGCCCATCTCCATTGTCCCCCCCCTTCCCCCTCCCCATATTATTATTATGTTTTAAAATACCTTATTCATTGAAAAATGGCTTATTCAGATTTTCAGCATGTGGCTGCCTCTTCTCTAGGCTACATGCAATCTATACATAATTCTATAGGAAGGTTTTATGTGAATTTCTTTCTGGAAGAGTTTTTATTTATTTTCAGGCCAAAACCACACACTTTTTCTCCCCAGTCTCCAAACTTTTTGTATGGTAAGAAAGAAGGAAACAAATTATGTCAAAAATTGCCATACAGTATAGTGCTGTCCTTAAACAGCTGTGTGTGTTACAGGGGGGTGAAGGAGAGTAGTTGCTTTCTGTATGTGCCAGTTTTCATTTAGTTTTGAACTACTTCTCAGCTGTTGAAGAAAATAAAATGAAGTCCCATAACCTTCTCTTAAAGGGAAGGAATATTGCCACTGGTTTGGGTTACCATGCAAAATTGCATGAAAGCTTTTTAAATTTGCCCTTCCGCAAGAGGGTTTCTGTGCCTCTGCCACCCACTCTGAGGGCTGTCAGTGGCAGGGATTCCTCAGGGAGGGTCGAGAAGGAAGGATCTCCCATGAGGGTGGGGAAAGCATAGGGAAAGCCTAAGACACAAACTCTCTGGTTGCTGAGAACTGTATTGCACACTGATGTCTGGAAGGTGCAGTGTGGATGTGTATTGTGCACACTCTGTTTTTACTGTATTGGATATTGTTGCCTTATTCTGCCAGCTCCTGTCCTTCAGAGTTCTTTTTCCTTCAAGAATGCAGAAAGCAATCTCTTGCACACAGAGCACTTGGGATATTAAACAGGTTTTCTTAGTTGGTTCCTGCTTCAAAGTATCCTTGTTTAGATTCAGAGGGGCAATAATGGAATCTTAATTCCTTCAATTTGAAAGCGCTAGGATTAAAAAAGAAGATGTGCTGTTTGTTGATGTTCTTCATTCTTTCAGAGCTACCGCCAGCAGCATGTCTCCAACTTGATCATTCTTCAAGAGAAAGCTGCAAATGAAATATCTGCCAGCTTTCAAAAATGGAGCTAAGTTAAAGGAAGAAGGTGTTTCTCTCTCTCTCTCTCTCTTTATCTGTAAAGTAAAATGTTCTGCCTGTTCTTTGAAACAGTTATTCCAGTGATAAGGATATAATTATATAGCTTCTCAGTGCTTATGTAAATGCATTCAACAACACATCTTGGAAACTGGACTTCTGTTAGTCTTCATTGCCTTATGCATTTTGTTCAAACTAGAAATGCTTTTATTTAACTTTGTCTCTTCAAAAGGAGCAGGGGAAGAAAGCTATTTTTCACTAACAATATGACATATTGATCTTGTTGATAGATCTAAAAAAAATTTTACTGGAGAGATGAAAAAAATATCTTCATGGAAATGTTGTGGTGCAGTCTACAGTTGGAATTGTATATATGTATTTTTTGAGGTTGAAACAGAAGTTTCCAGGCACACTTGGGGTGTATATTTTGGCTGTTGGAGGCAGTGATGTTTGTGCTGGATTTTTTTGCAGAGATGAGGACACAGACCTCATTCCTTTGCAGGCTGAGGTTGGTTGTATGTAGTTCCGAGAAATGCATGTTGAGACAGCAGATCCTGGCTCTTTTTTGGAGAGCAGAAGTGAAGTGAGGTTCTTGCTCTGCACATGCATTTGAAGAAGCTTGTGTATCACATTTTGGGAATTTTTTGACTTGAGAAGAAAGAAAAGACATAGACTTTCAATTTGAATTCAGCTTTTCAGGAGATTTGGTGCTTTTCCCTGCCTGACATTTAAAAAAAGCTTTCCATGTATCTCTTTCTGCTTTTGAGACCATTTAAGCATGCATTCTGAGGCTTCCAGGATCTCTTGGCATGGTTTTTTCCAGCTCATCACATACTACAGTGCCAAGTTATCCTCAGGTACTCCACCTTGCTTGATCACTTCCTCTATTCATACTTGGAGTAAGAAGAAGATTCCCTGCCTCAGTACACTTTTGGCACTTGATAATTTTATTTAAAATGATTCCATATTTCTGGAAGAGGTGCCATTTTGCAGTTGACAAATTGTGTATACATAATACCAGAATACTTATTTAGGAGAAGTGTATATCACCAAGAAGAAAAATAAACTTCAGGTGCTGTTATAGGCACTGAGAATCAACTTGCAGAATAATATGGTCTGTTATATGAGCATGTTAAAACTGGCAATGCTACTAAGGAGACTAAAATGCCCCTTAAAGTTGAATTTAGATTTGAATTTTTGTAACTTCTTGGAGCTTGTAAAAAACAGTGGAAAAATCAATGTTCAGTTCGTTGGTGAACTGAGGTGACAGAAGAGTTTGAAGTCCAATGCCATCTGTTTTACTAGATCCTGCCTTAAAACAACACCAGCAGACTGTGTCAGTCTCAAAGCACCACTTGATATATTATTAGCTGCCACAAAACAATCCATTCTTGAATCCTGCTGTCTGTATTTCTTGGGGGATATGGCCTCACCCAAGACAAAGGAAAATGTTACACATGGATTAAAACTGCATAGGGATGTGATAGATCTTTGAATCTGCAAGCATAATATTTCTGGGGAAGTGATAATATATCAAAGAGAAAATTAATTATGTAGGGGTTTTTCCTAACACCTGGAGCTCATGCTGTTGCTGCTTCTGCTGCTGGCTAGCTGTTGTTTTTCATAAATCACTCTGTAGGAAAAAAATTAAATCCAATGAAATGATGGAAAAAAGAAGTCATGGCTAGGAAGGAGGAAAGCAACATTTAAATATTTAACTACCACCCAACAAGTTCAGAATCTTCAGGAATTTCCATCTTCCTTGGTGTGCTTCCTTGGCTTACGTCTTGGAAAAAAAAATCTGCCTAGATATCTGGGATTGAAAAATAGTAATCTCTTCCTATGTTTGGGATATCTTAAAAAGAACTCAAAAAAAATGTCCTTCCCACCCCTCAAAAAGTAATCAAAAAAATGAAAAAAATACCACCGCACACATAAAAAACCCAAAACCCAACCAATGAACCAATAAACCCCACCACAAATAATAAATGAAATAAACTAGGAATGTATCTAATCATGTGCTTTATGATTTCATCTCTCACTTTAATGAAGGCCTTTTTTTCACTCCAGGGACTTTCATTGATGCATGCAAATGAGACCATTCAGTGAGATCTGTGATGTTTTCTTTCCATTGTATTTTGATTCTGCCAGCTCTCATTTGGGCATTTGACTCGCACATGCCAGTGCTGCAGAGCTACTGTTTGTAGCACCTTTTTTTGAACAGTGGTGAGGGATTTAGAAGGATGGGAGGGATCTTAATTCTTAAACAGGTGCCTATTTCAACCAGATTAATGAGATGTGAAGTAAGTGGCAGCATTATTTTGAGTATATTTTATTTATTCTAGAGGTGGGAACAATGGACTTCCCAGCAGGAATGCTGTCCTCCTTTACTCCCATAGCAACCAGTATTTACAAGTGATTTTTACATTCTGAAAGTGCTGAAGAATCAAGGTCTAAGAAAGCAATGAAATAAAACTTCTAATACCATATGTTTATTTTCTCTGTTTGGGTTATTTAGCAGACAGTTTATTTGGTAGGAGAGTTAAGGTGTCTTTAACACATTTTTGGGTTAAGGCTGACTGGGTGATTATTTGTTCAGCTTATCAAATATATTTCAAGGAAGGTAAATGCAAAGATCAAGGACTGAACTTATCTAAGGGACTCTGTTGTCATATTTTCTGTGGCATTTTCCACAATTAGATGTATTATTTGACTTTTTATCATCACAGAGAATGTAAAGGATGATCTTTGATTTTACCATGTATATTGTTGTTTCCTCTGAGAATATCACCGTAAATGCATTAATTTATTTCAGACAGTTTAGTGTAGTCTTTGCATATATGTAGAAAGAAAATGCTCACAAGAGTCTTTTGTAGTGGAACATGGGAGTTTTTTAAAATTTGTTATGCCTGAGAGTGAGGAGGGTTATAATTGTCACTCCTTCCTGCTGCTAGAATAAACACCTGGATTTATCAAAGCATTTGTTCAAATCAGCAGGAGACGTTTATCTAAAAAAAAACAACTTCTCTAGTCTTAAGTATTGTCAAAGAATTGTATATCTCTACAATGTGTATAGGAAACACTCTTCCACTGCCTGAGATGAGTGTCCTGTGCTTCACCCCCAGATTCCTGTATAGGCATTATTCTGTGCTCATGTGGGAGATGAGTTAGAAAAAAAAATACTAGTTTATTGGCATTCTTTGTCAACTTTTTGTCTTTGTGTCACATGAAATTGGTAATCTTCTGTTAAACTGTGAGATTTTTCACACTGATATAAACCAACTTTCTTTCTTCATCATTCCAATCTGTTTCCTACTGATGGATGTGGTTTCATGGAGTCATTCTTGTAGAAATGTTGAGATAAAGGAATCTGATACTTTAGCAAGGCCAGTATAAAATGATACAAACCACTGTTTATCTATAGTAATGTAATTGCTGTCTTCATAAATCACATATTAAGTGTGATTAGAAAAAAATGAATCTAATAAAATTTAATATATGACATTTCTATTTACCACTATTGCAGTTATATATCAGTTTTTCTAATCATAAGCTGACAGCTTTAATTTTTGATGGAAGGCTCCCTCATACTAAACTCTACAGTTTTATGCTTTTCTTGTGCTTCTAGTAAGAGGCATCCCCAGCAGTTACTTGGAATTGTCTTGAGATTTGTGTTGATCTTCCTGCCTTTCCTCCTTACCTGTCCCACATTGCCATGGGTGTGAGGCTGCTGAAAAACTCTACCAGGTCGTCTTTTTTCCAGGCTGAGCATTCTTGGCTTTCTTGCTCTCCCTTATATAACCAGAAGTGACTGGAATTATTCCTGCTGAGGGGTGGACTTTTATTTCTCCTTGAACTTTGATTCCCATGTTAGAACTTCATTCTCCAGTTTGCTGAAATCCCTCTGAAATATTTTCCAGGATTACATGCTTCATCCCCTTCCTATGGATTGAAGTGGGGACTGGCTGATCTCTAATTGCTTGGATTGTCCTTCTTGCCCTTCTCAAAGTGACATTTGTTTTCTTATGGTCCTTGAGAAACTCTGTCAGTTGCTGTGACCTTTCGTAGATTGAGGGCACCCTCAAAATGGCATTGACTGTCTCTCTCAGCACTTTTGGGTAGATCCAATTAGACTCCAAGCCCTTGAAGATGAAGACTTTAAGTCTGATCCTAACTAGATCCTTCTCCAACATAGTTAAGTCTTCCTTTCTCCAGACTTTCCCATTAGTCTCAAGGATCTGGGATTTTTGTCTTAACAGTAAAGTACCTCAGCTTTATTCATGTCTTTTGCCACCAGGTCCCTTGGCCTTTTCACATGAAGGACCCACATTTCCCCTGGTTTTCTTTGTGCTGCTGGCACTTTTGTAGCAGGTTTTCTCGTTCCTTTCCCTTCTCATGCCAGATTCAAGGACTTTGGCTTTTCTAACTCTGGTAAGTAAGTTATGGACAGGAGCAATATGTTGCAGGTTGTTAGTTTCACAGAATTCACAGGTGAATTCTGAAAGATTCCGGATAATGGGGCACACAAATATTAGGAGCAGGGATGCAGTAAGTTAGAAAAGGGTAATTCGAGTGCCTGGTCATTTGCAAAAGCCTTGAAGTAAGAATGTTTCTGGAGGTTCAAAAGCAAAGATTCCTCTTTAAAATTTTCCCAAATCACATATCCTGATCCAACATTTGGTAAAATCAGGATGTTATCTTTAGTTTATACTGGGCTGCAGCGTATACAGGGCTTAGAAGGAAAATATAGGAGTACCACCTGGATCTCATGGCATACTTGGCAGGAAGGAGGGCAAGGTAGCAAGATAGCATTTTGTTTCCTACACCATTATTCCAAAGGGCAGGAAATACACAGGGATCACCCAAAGAGGTTCATTGTGCTTTTTGAACAAAGCAAGCAGCCTGCCTGACCTTGTGAGCATCTTGGATCCTAGTGAGGCAGAAACATACAAGGCATGTACCACAGGTCTGAGAAGGTTTAGAGAAGGAGCTCCTCTACTGGAGCAGGAGGTGACAGTAGCAAAGTCCCCACTATGCTTTGCAGAGTGCTCCTAGGCTGGGCAGGCACGTGAATGCTGTGCCAATCCATTGATTACAACATTTTCTATCATCTTGTTTTAATGTTGGGGAGTGTAAGACTTCCCTGGATTTTGATGCACTTTGATAAAAAATCGAAGTGCTGCATTGGGTCATGGAAAACAGGCTAACATGTCCTTCTTTGTACCTGAGCTTGAAACAGCCCTGTATCATTCCTGACAGATCATTGACTTAGAAACTCTTCATAGAAACCTCCACTAACAGCAATTTGCCAGTCATCCTTGGTAAACTCTTTCAATTCCCCACTACCCTTAACAAAAGAGCGGTTGTTCTTCATCTAAAGTTCTGTGTCAAAGTGTTTTATTACAGTCTCAGCACATGAAAATTAGTCTGCTGGTGAGATGTGTGATATTGTCTTCTAAAACAGTTCCTGGGTGGAAGCTTTTCTTTGGTGCACAATCTATATATTCATGCTTGGGGATTTTTTTTTCTTTGGTATTTGTCTTTCAGCTTTCCCTCAAGTACATAATAAAGAACCATTAAAAATCCCAGTTTGGGATTTTTTTGAACCCATTTAATAATGTTAACTTAAGTGTTAACTTAAATAGTTGTTGGACTTTTCCAGTTGTTGGACTATCCCACCTCCTAAAATGGTCTTGTGGAAACCATGCTAGAATATGTCCCTGTTGTGTTTTGATCTGAACACTTTGGATTTCCTTTCCATTCAGACTGGCTCAGGCAGGTCTAACGTTTGGGGACCTGGTGTGTTCTGGAGGCTGACCAGCCAGAGGATTGGATTGTGGGTGTGGTGGATGTTTAGAACCTGAAAATCAATTTGGTCTTAGTTCCCTAGTTTGGAGACTAACTAAAAAGACATGTTGTCCCTCTGTACTCTAATTCCCCTTATTTTGGCCATTAGGTGCAGAACGTTTAGGGGATAGTTGCAAAAATTGGTTTTAAATACCTAAAAGCAGTGGACCCAACTTATTGTGGAAAAAAACCCAGCACACTGTCATGTAGCGAAGTGTGTCTCACAGAGGCTGAATTGCCTCTTAGAAGTTGTACCAGCTTGATAAAATGAGACAGTGTGTCATGGGAGTTGAAAGTTTTTCCTGATTAAACTCCCTCTGAGTGGGAGGAAGGACTTGAAATACCACCATACCATTTTTTGTGAGGTTTTCTGTAAATGCATTTCTTGCCAAGAAGATCCCCCAGCACTTCCCACATACCAGAATGGCTCTGTGGAAAACCAGTCTGTTGTAAAATGGTTCAGAAGTTCAGCTGTTTTAAAAGTCTGCGCTGGGTTCTACCTACAAAGAGAGGAGAGCGCCTTATCCGTGTGCCAGAGGTTTTGTTGTGAGAAGGTGTACTCTGCTGCATTGGTTATTAAAGTGTAAGCTTTGAGTGCTAGTTACTCCTTATGCAAGAGATTTTCAATGTAGTTATTAGGCTTCATTACTTGGGTTTTAAGTGGATGTGTAGGGCAGCCGGATCAGTTGTCATCATCTAAGAACAACTCTTAAGATGAAGGCAAGCAATTTGTGCTTAATGTAGTAGAAAAAGGGGGAGTCAGGAGGAGGACTGGCAGGATGAAATAGGGGTAATGTGCTTGAGGCAGTAATCCAGAAAAAATGATTTTTGCATTTTGAATGGATTTCAGGGGGTAAGATTGTTTCTGTCACAGCCAGAAGGAAAGAGATTATCTTGCATCTCAGCAACAATAATGAGTGACTGGGTGAGTGCTTTGGTTTTATGAATAGAACAGGATGGGAAGGCACTAAAATGCTAAAGCAGGCAGGATTTTGAACCAGTCCAAGGTGTTTGGAGCCAGGCAGAGGAGAAAGCTAAATATGAGACCCTGGCATCATGAGAAAGAAATGATTGAAAGACAAAAAGGTGAGGGTCAGCTGTGTGTTTTCTGCCGTATCAGGGTGTGTTCTGATTGACCAGCAAGAAGTTCCCTTGGGAAATTCGACATTTGAATGTCTCTAACTTGACATTGTTTGTAGTGTCATGTTATATTGTCGTCTAAACTGCAGTATGTTTGCAAATTGCTGCAGCCCTGTCCCATAGGACTGTAGCTCTCCCTGTAGGTTTGGATGCTGCTCAGAGTACACCTGCAGTGAAATGTTTCATTCCCCCAGTAAGGGAAATGGGAAGTATGAAGATCTAATGTAATAGAGTGGAATCTAGGTTATGAAAAAGAATGGTTTGAGACTAAATGCAGACATTCTGGGCTCTGGTTAAAATACTGTTTCCTAATGTACAAAAGAGAAAAAGGAACATTTATATACAAAACAAATGTATTTTGTGAAAAGCATTGCTTACAAACAAGCTTATTTTTCTGTTAGATTCAGAAGTCTATTTCTGTTCATCCTATTTTAATCTCTATTTCCTGTTTGTTTTCACCATTTGTACACTGGGAAGGAAGCTACTGTGTCTTACGGATTTTCCACACTACTGTTTCTATTTCTGCTATGAGAAATTAGTCTTTAGAGCAGTGTAGCAAAAGACATTTTTGCAGTGTTTTTGATGGACTGCAAAGAAGTTGGAACCAATAGAGAAAACACTGATAAGGGTGATCATTTTTTTTCATAAAGTTCATGACAAGTAGGAAATGGAATAGAAATTGTGTGTTATGGAAGGCTTTTCACTGTGTTGGAGTTGTGATAAGCCCTGGACAACACATGCTAATAAGATGATGCCTTTGAATGACTGTTCCCACTAAAGCTTGTTCTTGTTTTGGGCAGGAATCTTATTATAGCTGATAATAGTTTTAAATCTTCATACACACACACACACATACATATATATATATATATACATACATATACATATATATGTGTGTGTGTTTTTCGTATTTATTTATGTGTGTATATATTCAGTATTAAAATTCTCTGCTGAAAATTATTTTGGTTTTATTAAGAAGCAATATTTTCAGCAATGTACTTTATCATTTTACCTGCTGGCTTACCTTTACCCTGTCAGGCAGCTTGGATTAAGGAATTCAGCTGCTTCTGCTTAATGGCTTTTTTCCTGCCTTTGCAGAACAGTGCTTTTTTTGTCTGGGCCCTTACCACTTCAGGTGAAAAATCTAAAATTCCTGAAAACCTGTCTTTCTCCTTGCTGGAGCAGCTTGTGAAAATATTACTTTTCACTGTAATATTTTATAATTGCAGTATATTTGCTATGTCCCCACTTTCTCAAACTAATAATTTCTTCTGTAGAGGAATACCTTGAGTGATAAATGTTCTGGGTTTTTTTGTGGGGTAACAGGTCTTTGATCACCTTGACTCTACCAGGAACAGCTAGAGCAGCACGTAGCCCAGGGCTGCAATCTGCATGGAGCAGGCCTGCTGTATTTTTCCCAGTTTTGGGCTTAGCCAGGGCCTGTGAAATAGCAGCAAATCTGGGTGCCATCTGGACTTACTCTCTCTGCTCAGGCAAAGTCTGGGAATCCTGCACTACTCCCTCTAGAAGTGTTTTTTGAGTGGGTGGGGTTTTGTTGGTTGTTTTTTTGTTTTTT
This sequence comes from Cyanistes caeruleus, assembly GCF_971803275.1. Classification (NCBI taxonomy): domain Eukaryota; kingdom Metazoa; phylum Chordata; class Aves; order Passeriformes; family Paridae; genus Cyanistes; species Cyanistes caeruleus. The sequence goes on from NC_141701.1 coordinate 93,052,229, forward strand.
TTGTTTTTTTTTCCCTTCTAATTTCAGTGTGGGACAACCCCAAGTTTTTCCCAGGACTGTGAAAACACAAAGTCTGCCTTTCCCAAATCTTTTGAGGTTGCCCTTTTTTTTTTTTTTTTTTTTCCTCCTGAGGAAGGCCATGAAAATCACTGCATAATGCATTTGGTTAAAACATTCATGTCAGATGTGACTTGAATAAACCCTAGAGCTAACCTCATATGAAGCCTACTTGTTTAACTGAATGAAGAATTAATCAAATGATAAGTTTATTTCACTGAGGTTTTCTAATCAGTTGAAAATGCTTGTTTATTCCTGCAATTGTAATGAATAACTGCAGAGAATCTTTTTGAACACTGATGTATTTTCTCCTCCCAAAATGCAAAATCCTGAATGTAAGGATAGTATGTATAGAAAAAAATAGTCCAAGTATATAGCTACTGGGGGAAAAAAGGGAAATAATTAAAGCCTCCAATACTCACCTTTTCCTGAATCTTTACTTTGAATTCAGGGTTACATTAGATCCTATTCTGTGTTTGTCAACTCATTTTATGTTGCAAGCAAGAATATACTAAATCCTTATTGTTTTGCCTTGTGCAGCTGAAGACTTACTTCCTTGAGAAAACAGTGGTAGAAGAATGTCTCTTTTCTGTTGGGAGAAATCAGCATTTGTCATTTACATATGGAGGTGTTGTTATTCCAAACACTTTCATCCATATCCATTTTCTGCAGAAGTTGCAGAGGTGAAAAGCATTGATTGAGAAAGCATAACAGTGAACAGTGCCTTATCTCTCCTTCTCCTCCTCTCACCCCCCCTCCCAAAGTACCACAAATTAATAATCATGTATTGGTTATCTGCTTGCAAAACCAGTGTTGATACGAAGCACTTAATTTCACCTGTAAAGGAAATTAGGTGTGGATGGCAGTGGGTAAACTGTAGTTTATTATACTACCTTATTACCATAATTGCCTTTTTGTAACATGGTTTACAGTAGATTTTTAAATGATGACCCCTCATGATAATCCAAACAACACAAAATAAAATTACATTTCTACTTCTGAGGACAAAGCCAGAGAATCCCTGACTTGCACCATTGAATGTATTTTGTTTGACTTTCTCCTGAAGCTGGGGCACTAGGATAATCACAGTCTGGAGCAGTTGCCCTCTTACTCAAATTGGGAACAGGGGTTGCAGGTGTAAATTTGATGACAATTCAGCAAAAGCAGTTTTTGTAATAAGCCTATAGAAATATTCCATGCAGTCACGGTATCTACCTTAGCCCTTTGATACTATGTTATATTTATGATGGTGAAAGTTTAAACATTTTGACTCCTAGAGCATCCAAAATATGGCAAATATTTTCTAAATTTCAATGACATATGAGGTCTGGAAGAAAATTGTTCAAGTATTTACTTCCAGTGTGCTAATATAACATGCTCATTCTGGTATGATAATTTTATCATACTGATGTGTGAAGTGTCAAAATGATGGGTGAAGGATTTCCTGTAATTTGAATGGTCATGTTTAGGTTCTTAATACCTATTTTTCAGAGGTTCCTCTGTCTTTTCAAATGCTTTTCTGTGTTTTAGTGGGACAACAGTGTTGGCTTCCTTCGAAGCAGGAAATCTTCGAATGTTGCCACCACACCACTACTAAGGCATTCCACTGAGTAAGGCGGTGGGCATTAGTTTGTGATCTGCTAATAGTCTCAGGCAGGAGGCTTTTCCAGGCACAGAAACCTAATTGTCAAAATGAAAGGCAGTGTTTTTTTCTTCCTGTTTCCTAACACTCGACAGAATCTTTTGTGGCTCTGACCAATGCGATTACACTCAAAGCAGAGATGTTGCAATTTGTCACTGAGCTTTAGCAATGGGGGCTGATGCAGAAGGCATGAGAGAAAATCGAATGTGCTGTAGCATTAAAGTTCATTTGATAAGCTTTAAGGGGTGACTTAGTGATCCACTAGCTTTTTACCAAGACTTGGAATGTTGTAGCTTACATCAGCTTGCCTCTCTACAAAGACCTGAGGTGTTAGAATTGTCTATTTGCCAATATATTGCTTTCTTAGGAGATTTGTCTAAAATTGTATGTTTTTGGTGGTGATTATTTAGTATTCAAAGCTACTAGTTTGGGATTGATGAGACACTAATAAATTAAATATTACTAGTGATCATCTGATGGTAGGCTAAAACTATGGCAAAAGGAGCAGATCAGCCAAGCTTACTCTGGGTTCTATTTTTAAGACTTGAGTTTTCATCTGTTTGAAAAATTTCTGTTGTTGCTCTGAATTTCATTGTTTGATTAGCAAGTTTATGCTGCTGCCTGTTGAGTTTCTATGCCCATGAGTTAATTTATCTTCCTTTGCATTCTTCAGGTGGTTAAAGACAGAATGAGTCAGTGTTTTGCAGGTGAAGGTTTAGACAAGTTCTGGATAAAATAATAATAAAGGCTCTGTCTAGATTTTTATCTCAGTGCAGCAGAGCCAGACAGTTAAGAGATGAAGATGAATCTGGGTGGTCCTGATATTGGAGACTGCCATGAGCATGGATGTTCCCAGCTGGGGGACAGAGAGGAGAAAAAAGTTCCTGAAATTGTGAAATGTGTGTATTGAATAACAGTGTTTTGCTGTGCAAGAAACCCATCTTGTTTGAAAAGCAATCCAACCAGCTATTTTTGCACTGGTTATCTTAGAAGAAGCAGCAGGTAATACTAATGCAGCCAGGAGTACCCTGTTTGCTGTAGGGGTGGAAAAACTGTTCTGCAGGAGTAAAAACCTTGGGAGCTGAGCCACAACACCCCTCCCATACATTTATTTTTTTTTTTTTAGCAAGGAGTATTTGAATCAGTTCAGTGACATGAAGAAGTTTATGGAAAAGTGCATTACTAGATCTGTAACTGTGGTGATTTCATAGTTTATTTTTAGGCTCTTTGGATTGAAAGTTGCTATTTGAGGGTGGGGGTGACAAGGGAAGGTTTGCTTGAAGTTGGGTTAAGCTGAGGTTATCTGTATTTGTCTCAGGCCCGGAAGAGTTGGCAGGAGAATTGATTGAACTTTGTGAACTTGCACAGACCTGACCCTAAACACACTCACACACACGCACACACGCTTGCACAAACGCGTCCTTGAACACTTTCTCAGCCTTACACTCCACCCGGTTTCTCTAGCAGGCATACCACAATTCTTTCCAGCCCACACTGGGAGGATATTTAAATAGTTTTTATCCTAAAATTCCTGCTCCCTCCTCCTCTTTAACTTTCCCATCCACCCTCTGCATGTTCCCATTGTAGGGAAGGATGATTGCTGTTTTCTCTTATCTCCTTGGCTATGGGGGTAGTTTCACAACTGCTCCATGTTTCAGTTTTTCACCTACCACAGACTTAATGTATTAAAGAGGGCCAAATCTGGCACTCCTTATCCCAGACAAATGTTTTATTGAAGTCTTTGGGAACTTTGCCTGGGATTCTATGAGATTGCAGGCAGTGGTATTTAAAAGAGGTTTCCACAGTCACTTGATTTGATTGAAGTAATTTTTTATTTTTTTTTCAGTGGAGGTAGCTTAATCAAGGCAGTGCTTTCAAGTCTGAAATCGTGTCTTATGAAGTTACCTGTTAAGAGGTTTGAAATACCTCACTTAATGTTTCCACATCTCCATGCATCAATTCCCAGTCATTTCTACTCCTTGTCTTCTGTTTGAAGGCAAACCCTAAGAGAGATGTCGTTTATTTTACTTTCCTCCTTCACGGTTAGGCTGGACAGACTTGGATTCTGAAAGGAGAAGTTACAGCAGCTTGTTATTGGGTACAACTGATTGTCTGCAAGTGACGTGATGAGAGAAACAGTCTAGCTGAGATTCTGACTTTATAACATTAATAAAAATCTTCAGGGTAGGAGAGGGGGATTTAAACCCCTTTTGCATGCACAGTTTTATACCTGCATTCTCTAACTCTGTTATTGATCGAATAGTAGCAGGATAAAAATTACTTCTTTTGGGGGCGGTAAGTTCATACTGGTTTTGATCCACTGGGGGAAAAATAATATCAGGGTGAATTGTCAATGAGGGGAGGGAATTGGTCTGTGGAGTTAGTTCTGATAGCCCCACGTGTTTGTGGGCAGGAAACACACTTCTGACCATGTAGCATTGCATTTGCTAGAAGACCCATAGGTGGTAGCAAACCTATGACCTGTAGGGCTCTTCTAGGTTTATAGTATGAAGATGTATTTCTTTTAAGACTTCAAAGGAAGAAAATGAAAGAGAAAAAGTTAAACTCTGTCAGAACCCACCAAAATACTGATACGTCAGCTCCTTAATAGGGTGTGCACTGTGTTCTTTGCAGGGAGGTGCTGTTGTAATCAAGGGAAATGTAGAGAATTGAGTTATAGCAGATATCCTGGATTCCCATTAAGCAGTTTAAAAAGATTGCTAAAAGAAAGCCTTCTCTAAGAGTGAAAGTAATTAGGAAATTGTTCCTTCATAGGAACTGGACCTTTGTTTCTGTTTGAGGCATTATTCATGATAAGAGTATAGGAAAGGCCATGCTAGTAGCATGCTCTTTCACCCTCTACTCCTTCACTGATGCTGATGTCCCAAGTGTCTTTGCACGAGCCTCATGCTCAGGTCAGAGCTGCAGATCTGGCCCCTGATCTGTTCCAACTTTTGGATTGCTGCAGGAGATTTACCATCTCCAAAAGAAATAGAAGCTCCTTTTTTCATCCTCAAACTCAGAAGCAATCTAAAAATCCGGTGCAGTACTTGTAGCTGGAGAGAAATGGAAAAGCAGATTATTTTCAATTGGACTGTAGAGAGGCCACATGGTCCTAGAGTATTTAGGGAAAGATTTTTGTGGTGGGGGGAAGTGGAGGCAGAGGCTGAGGATTCAGCCCAGGGAAGAAGCCACAATGTGGCAGTTGCAGCAGGTTGTTGTAATGGCTCCCGTAATCTTCTGCTGATGTAGAATTTTCCAGCTCAGCTTAAAAATGGCTTGCCTCTAACTACTGGGTCTCCCAAAACTGCTTTAATACTTCTTGTTGTTTTTTCCTGTGGAAAGCTTAGTGGGCCTCTCTGTTGTTTGCTGACTCCACGAGTTCTCTTGACATTGCTGTCTTGTCCCCGACTACTCAATGACTTGTTCCCAGTAGTGCTTGTCGTCACAGCTCATGCAGAGAGTGCATGAGCAGAAGAATGTTCTTGTCCACTTCCCTGGGTGTTTAACTGAAGCTCATGATGGGCTGTTGAAGTTACCAGAACTATACTATAAAAATGTGCCTTTTTTTTTTATTTTTTATTTTTACTAATGGTTCTTTTCATAGTGTGTACATGAAAGAAGGAGCTGGGGTAAATGATTAATAGCACAATAAGGAAAAATAAACCTCTTCTCTTAGATTTAAAAAAAAAATAATATCTGTTTTTGGAGTTTAATCTGTGCTAAGATTTCTGTTTGTGGTTTCCTTACATACTTGCATTGTGCTGTTTCATCTCCAAAGAAGTTTTTTTTTTGCTGTGTTCAACTTTTTCCCAGTTGTGTTATATTTTTTCTTTTTTTTTTACCTGAAAACAAAATTTCTTTTTTTGACTTCTCTTCATACTCTATTCAACAATGGAAAAAGCCGAATATGTTTTTGAGTGGTTTAGTTTGTGCTGCTCAGCTCTTTTTCATGATACTCACATTTACAGGGTGATTTGTACAACAATTAACATTCCTCCAGGCTGAGAAGAGCTCTAATGGAAGGCTGTCTGTGAGCTGAGAGAGCAGCAGAAGTGGTCTGGGAGTAGAAAGATTAAACAGTGAGGTTAAACAGGTCAAATGAGAAGTAACAGTCAGTTAGAAATAGTGCATAGTACAAGGGATTAGAAGAAGGGATGAAGTTTAATGCTTCTGCAAGGTTTTGCAATGCTACTTATGTGTAGGTAAATTGTCTTTGTTTTGACATCAATATACAGAAGTTTGGTTTTGCCCCTGAAGCTCAAAATGTTATTTTGTAGAATTACAAACACCTGATTTCTTGCATATTGTCTTTCCCACATACCTCTGACTTAGTGAGCTTCTAGCATTCACTGTGGAAGTACTTTCAGACTTCCATTCGTTGACAAAGTAAATTCCTTCAGTTGGCAAAGGCAGGTAATGGTTTGCAATCTTCCTGTGCTTTCTCACAGGTACACACAAATTCAATTTCAATAGTAAGACACCACAAATATTATCAGCATGTATTCCTATTTGCCATATACAAGCAGAATCCAAGATCAGATGAAGGGAATGTCATGTTGACCTGTGGTTGACTCTGAAATATTTTTGACTCTTGGCTTCATGAGTTAGTTGTCTTTATTTACTGAGGCAGATTTCTTGTCTGTGATGGTGAAACCAAATTTTCCATCATGCATTATTAGAATTAATGTTATGGAAGATCTTGATGACTCTTGACTAAGAATTGTTCTACTACTCATGGCTTGAAAAAATACCAATAAGCTAAATGTTTTTGCTATACTTTGTGGCTGAAATGCATTAGCAGTGGATTCCAGGAAGGAGCGAAGTTGAAACATGCATTATACTATTAATTTATTATTCTTTGTAGATGACTTTGTGGATGACTTCCCTGTATTAATGTGTAACAGGGCAGATAGCATAAATGTGTGCTCTGTGTGACACAAGAGTGAGAACTGGAGGAGGCAAGCTGGATGGGACATCTTAATTTCCCTCTGTGAGGAGCTCTGACAAGTCTGGAGGAACTTTTGCACAGGATGTTGAGGGGTTTTGCTACAGATCACCTCAATGGGATATACTATTACTACTTTTCCCTAGTGAACAGAAGCAAGAATTGCTCTTCTAAAATTCATTGAGCCTTTGTGATTTTTGATTCTATGCTAATGGTTTTCCATTTTGTGCAGAAACATCTTTCCTTGTCTCATTATGTGAGATATATGTGTATATCATTATGTGTAATGATAATGAATAATGAGGAAGTGGCTTCATAGGTGATAAAGGACATTACAAAAATCCTGTTGTGAATTAACTGTAGGCTAAATTGTGTTCAAAATCATCAGCTTTGGGCACAGCTGTCCTGCTGTGTTTCATCCTTCCTTCCTCCATGCTCTGCTTTCTGATAGGCTTTTCAGCCTGGTCTTTGCCAAAAAAGCATGAGGCATTGGAAAGAAAGTGGAGTTAATTATATTTAATGGTGGGTCAGGAAGGGAGGAGGAGAGATAAGGTTTTAATATCAAGAGCCAGCACCAATACTGAATATAGACATGCTTTTAAGTCAGTTTTATTAAAATAATTTCAAAAGCCACCCCTTCAGAAATATTGGTCATCTTGGCAAAGCGCCATGATGATCTTTTTGAAATCTGAGCTCAGGATGACCTAACACACTGGGCCTGTTAAAAAAACCTCACCCCTTGTCCCTTCCTTGTATCTTTATCCTCCTTTGCCTGCTAAACCACTGACCGATAAGCAAAAGCCTCGGAACTGGCTGTTCTTGCCTTGGTGGTTGGAATAGCTTTTCCATTTTTGCAAGGAAAGATTTGTAGAGAGTTTAGGACCTGTGTCTCCAGGACCTTTTTGCTTCAGAGCTTGCTGACCCATCTTGGAGCAAATCAGTGCTTTTATGTAGTGTAAAATAGAAATATCAGCTCGGATCCCCAAAGTGTGAGTGTACCATAGTTCAGAGTGGGTGCAGGGCTCATGCACCCGCTGTCACTGCTGGACCCAACTCAGTGCCCACTCAAAAATCAAGTCATATTCAATGCTAACTTCTAAGCTGCACCGTACAGAACTGCAAACACTTCTCCACACTTCCATTTGTGGCCATTGGAGGTTTTGGTGGACCACAGAAATATCGATGTCTGCTGTGCTGCTGCTGCTGCTGCTGCCGAGGCCACCTTTGATGAAACAAACTGCCTGGCACATGGTTCACATCTGAAGGACATTGCTTCTTGCAAACTGGGGATGTCTGCCTCTAAATCCCTCAGTTGTGTTCTCCTCAGGCCATCTCCCAGCCTGTTTTGGGGTGCCAGGAAAACTTGTGGGAATTAGAGCATTTAGGGTATGTGTTTCCTCATCATCTCTTTGATTCTGTTATGTTTTCACAAAACATTTTTTTCAGCTGATGAGGTTTTTATTGTTTTTTTACTGATGGGTGAGATTCCTGTCAGAAAATACCAGCCAGAATTGGGAGAGGAGTTTCACAGAAATATATTGTTGTAATAATACCAGAGAAAATTTCCAAGCATGATCTGAATGCAAGGCTTGATTTCTTTTGCTATGGGTCAGAGGAGCATAAACTGTCCCTTTCATCTGTGTAGTGTTGAATTCTAGGACAGAAATGCTTGGTATTTAGTATTTGGTATTTTATTTTAACTATTTTTCTGCTGAAAAATAATAAAGATCAAAAAGGTGTCCATTTTGGTAATAATACCTTGTCTGGACCAGTCTTAGAAGTTACAAAGCTCTTGGCAGATGAAGCCTGTGAGTTTTTATCTCTGACAGTTTCCATTCTAGCTATATAACTTATGGCAGGTGGTGAGATTCAGGGTGATAGAGGTAAGAAGAATTTGATATGTTAAGTATTGCAAGAGGCATTGTAGAGAATTTGCTTCAATTGTCATGGTTTCTGATGGGAAGAAAATGAAATTTACTTAGTTTTTAAGTTTACAGTGCATAAGGCTGGAGTCTGAGTATCCTGAGACTTCACTGAATATTTGATATCAAATATTATACATAAATGAGCTGCTAAATATACATTGGATAAGAAATTTTGAGTTATGCAGGGCAGCTTCCTTAAGAGTGTCAAAAGGTATTTTCTCAATTGTGTGTTGTTAAATCCTACCCTGTGTATTAGGTTGACTATAGCAAAATCTTTTATACAAACCTCTTCTTTTCTTCTGAAACTGATGTTCTCTTCCTGAGTTCAAGACATTTTAATAATTTTTATGCTTTATCTTTTAAAAGAATAATAGTTGAAGATATGCCAGATTTATTCTTCTTTCCCAAATGGGTTGTGATTAAGCTCATCATTTTAGCTTATTTCTGAGTAGCTGCTAATTTTTTTGAGTGCTGTGTGTAATGGACTAATTGTTGCCAGAATTAATTAGATCTATAAGGAAAGTTTATAGATAAGTGGAAGCTGTGGAACAGAGGAAGCTGTTTCCTTTCTGAAATTGGACCACTGATAATTTCTGGAAACCTGAAAGCTGGTGCACTGTAGTTTAGTTTCTATGCTCATTATATTCCTTGGTGCACATAATTAATATATTTTTTTTTAAGAATAAAAACAGCAAGAATGCAATAGATTATTTAAATTATTAATTTTTGCTTGTGTTTTCTTTAAGGGTTAAAAATGAATGGAAAAGATAAATTTATGTGTATTATATACAAGGTCCCTTCTCTGAGCACTCTGAAATGGGATACTTTACTGGCCAGTGCTCAGAGTCATAGCTGAGCTACAAATTGCTAGAATAAGTCATTTAAGAGTGCATAAAGATTTAAGAGTGCAGACATAGTTGGAGGTCATCAGCAAAGGTAAAATATTATTTCCTTTATTAAGTTCTTGTCCATTGATAGTTGTTATTCAGATTATTCCTAAGATATAAAAAAATTAAAAACAAAGCAAATACCACAACAGATATTTAGCTGGCAGGTTGTGGAGGTTGTGCAACTCTTCCCCAGACATTGAGGTGCTAGTCTTTAATTTGAAATGAACAATCTCCTGGGTTCTACTCACAGATTTCAATTCTGCTGGATTTAGTGACCAAATCTTGGTGGACTTTCATGTGAAAATATATTAAAAATACCTTTTTTTTAGTTGTTTTATAATTTAAACAAAATTTAAGATAGCTGGCTCATTTCACAGTTAATGACCAGCTTTAGAGTTAATTTTCAAGGAATGACTGTGTTTCCATGTATACTGTAGATTTGTTTTAAAAAAACAAAGCCAAACTTCCTATCAAGAAGAAAATGAGAGAAGGAAAACAGATCACCTTTTTCCGTTCTAAGTTGATTCTGCTAAAAAGCTACATAATGCTAAGTTTTTGTCAATCTGGCCAAAGAGGCTATATTGACAATTCAGGACTCTGACCAGCAGTGCAATGGCAGATAACTCAAGGTATGCCCTTATTTTAAGTGCATAACAGGACAACTTAAAAATAGTGAGCAACTGGACATGCATGCCTTCCTTCCAGCCTTAAGCTTCCCATGGAGAAGCCCTGGAGAAACAGAGCTCTTCTTGCAGCAGTGGAGTTGAGCAAGTGGGACAGAGCAAGGCTGCCTCGGGGATATAGAGGCCCCTGAGTGGGTGGGGAGAGATCCCCAGTGGGGTCTCAGGGCTGGGTTTCACACACAGGTGCTGGCAGACAGGGCCCCTGGGTACTCGGCTCTCTCAGCACCTGTGAACCCTGTGCTTTGAAAGGCTAGATTAGGGTACAGCATGTCTTCAGGAATGCATTTCTGGAAGTTATGAAATGTTTTTGGAATATATTTATGCATTTCCCCCTTTGAAAGTGAGGTGGGGAGCGGGAGGAGGTAATGTTTTGGGATGCTGTACTAAAAACCTGAGGCTAGCCAGGTGTAATGAAGTTTATGATGTCTGCCTGAAGGTGTTTGCAACCTACAGTGGCAGCTGCGAGGGGCAGATTGCAGCTTTCATCTCACCCGCATGCGGATGAGTTCAGTGGGAGAGAGGTCCTGCAGCCGTGACTCTCTTAACACTTCATTTTTGTCTCAGCCTGGCTTCATCTCTGACCTGAACTTTGCCCTGAGCCCTCAACTAGGTCCCCCAGCTATGGCCCAGGAGAGGGGTTTCTTGTAGCCCTGTTTTCTTGGCACTCTGCCTGGGGCAGTCCCTATGCAGCCACATCCCTGTGGGCCCTTGGGCTATCTCATTTGTCCTGGCCCTGGGTTTATGCTGAGCCAAGGGCATCCATAGCAGCCCAAGGGAGTGGTCACAGCACCAAGCCTGATAGAGCTCAAGAAGTGACTGGGCAATGCTCTTGGGCACATGATGTAACTCTTTGGGATGGTGCTGGGCCAGGAGTTGGACTTGATGATCCTTGTGGGTCCCTTCCAACTCAGCACATTCTGTGTGTGATCCCTTGCTCTTATGGGAGATGGCACAAGACTACCTTGATGCTACTTTGTAATGGGGGATGAAGGGATTGCTGCTGTTCCTCCTCCTGTTCCATGCCAGTGGGGGGATGATAGGGATCACAGTATGAAATAGGGCACTGGGGGTGACTGTCATGGCATATGTGGCCTTTGTATTGATGTGACCCAGATTTGTAGGGTTTGCCTTCTACGCTATTTTGTTTCTTGATGGTGAGCTGAGACAGGGGATTCAGACTATCTTCTCTCCTGAGGTCCCTGTGGGTCACGTTATTTATGGTCTTTATTAAGAAAGTAAGCCCCAAAATCTCCCTCCCTGTCCCCACAAAATGAAGTCATGGCTCCATTGGACAGACTTGAAATTATTTTTCTTGACTTATTTTTCTTGACTTATTTTTCTAAGGTTCTGAGGCTCAATTTCCCACTTCTCTGATAGCATCCTTGGAAGAAATGCAGCCGAACTCTAGGTCATATCAGCTTTGTGTTGTTGACTAAAAGATATGATTTTACCTGCTAAAACAGCATTCAAAAGGCCATTAGTGGAAGTGATGATTGGGAAAGTAATCTTTTGGGAAACCTTCTGGTTGTGGGGGCAGGCATAGCACTTTTTGGAGGAGGGAAGAACCTCAAGACAGATTTTTTTAGAAGTGTATTTACATTTCCAGGAAAACCTCACAATCACTTGATCTTTCACTTACTCTAGTTCACAGTGTTTTTAAAGCAGAGATGGTGCTCTGTACCTCCCCCCCTCCTTCTGTGCGTGTGCGCACATGGGTGTTTCCGCAAGTGTTGTGTTAAGAAGCAATTGGCATTTGCTGACATTCTGCATCTGAAGCTGCTTCTTTTGGACATGTGAACTGACTCTGTGCACCCTGACATGTGCCCGGCCCTGACTGACCCTTCATGCACAGCCCTGTGTGCCCAGGGTACAAAGGCAAATGTCAAATGTGGTGCCAAGGTAGAGGGGCCGCAGTGGAGTTTCCCCTGCGCAGGCACTCCCGTCTCCATCATGTGTGATGCCCTTCCACATAACCCTAACAGAAGGCTGCCTGTCAGCTGCAGGCCTGGGGTGGGCAGGATCCTTACTTTCTATGATTTCCTTGCATTAAAAACAGAGGAAAAGGGCAATTTCACCATCTTGCCTGGCTAATGATGTGGTCGGTAGCTGGCTCTGTTTAGGCAGGGCTGCATCCCACGCCTTCCCAGGTGCATACCCACATGGTCTTGAGTGAGCATTTTGTAGGAAGGTCCTGTGGGGGAAGATGTATGGACATATGTATTTCAGTGGCCCAGTTTATTCCATTGTGTTTTATTTGGCTGGTTTGACTCCTCCTCTCTTCCCTCATGTTTTCCCAAATGCTAGGAAGGGCCCGCATTTTTCTTTGCTGTGTATGTTTGGCATATGTGTTTCAAATTACTTTGGCAGGCTTTTAAAAACAAGGCTTGAGCTTCTGTGAGTATTCTAAAGTTTTTTCCCCTTACAGATAATAGTATTGAAAGATACATACTGTTGGTTGCTTGGATAGTAAAACTTACACAGAGAAGGCGATTTACTCTTCAGTGTCTCAGCCATGTATCTTGATTTAATTATTCAGTTAGCTTCTCATGAAATACAGGCACATGGTTTAATAAAAAAAATAAAAGTAAGCATTCTATCTGGCCGTCTTCAATAAAGATGGTGTTGTTTTGAATATGTTAAAAATAACAAAACTCTGTTGCAGGGATTATGATAAAGGGGATGCAATATGTGTGTGCATATTTGGTTGCACAAAAATGAGGCAAATACCTGAAGCATGCTGTTAGAATTAAGGGCCAGCTCAAGAAATCCAGGTGCCCTTTGGTTTCAGTGCACCCAAGCTCGAGAATGAACCTCAAAGTCTGCTCATTAAAGAACTCTTCTCTGTTTTGAAGCCCATCCTTTTTTTTTTTTTTCTTTTAAAACTCTTGAGCAACGAAGCATACATTTAAAATGTTTTTTTTCCAGAGCTATCTGAAACTGGCTTTCTTTGTTCACTCCAGCTGTCAGCAGATTTCAAGGTATGTGTCTCTGTGTTTGAAGAAGTTATCATAGATATTGGTGACAGCTGGGCTTTGAAATGTTCTTTGCAGTCAACACAAAGTACATGAAGAGTGAGTCATGAACATTTACAGACCATACTTTGCTTCATATGTAAGTCTTCTAAGAGTGAGCCTGCCTAATTGAGCTGGGGAAGCTCATGACTTCACCATGGCCCTCAAAAAATAATCCTGTTGCTAAACTTAAGGATCTGAGCAATGCTTTTTATGATGCTAGATTCAATTAATCTATCAAATTAGGATTTTCATGTTTTCTGACACTGCATGGGTCCAAAGTAGCGTAATTTTCACCCCTCAGGGGCTTCCAAGGGTATATTTTGTTTTTTGCAGTTTTAGTTATTTAAGTTAGAAAACATGAGGCTTTTCATTTTGAAGGTAGGACTTTCCAATTATGAAGTTCAGTGATTTTTTTTTTTCTCCATTACTAATTTAATGCACTGTACATTCCTGAGCAAGGTAACTGAATGCAGCAAATTATGTTTAATCACACAGAATTAGAGAAGTTTGTAATTTGTGTTTGTAGATGCTGTGTCTGCTCCAGGTGTAAACTGAACCACCAGAAGTCGGCAAAGACAAAGCTCTCTGAGCTCTGTGCAGTTATCCTGGACTTGTTTCCATCACATGTGAAAGAAATACTGTTAAAAAAACTGAAGGTGCACTTAGCACTCTTGGATATAACAAAAGTTTATCACTGACAAAGTGTCCTTTCTTTTATCCTTCTCAGGATTTTCAGAATGTTTTACAAAAATCAGCTTTTGTTTGACTTTCTGGGCATTGGAAGAATCTCTAATGCCGTTCACAGGGTTGAATAACTAGACTCCACAAATTTGCTAGAGCTTAGTGGCTTCAGTTCATGGTGCATGGTTCAGCTTTACAGACATGTACTTTAAAATTTCCTGACTTCAGACTGGAATGCCTTCTTATGTTGATTTTCTTCCAAGGTTATACAAATGCACACGATACAATTGAGAAAACTCTACAATGTATAATAATGCTGCATAAAAATGAATAATAAATGTAGGAAGAAGAAATAAATGGAAGGAGAACATATTTTCATGAGACTGTACTTGCATGAGTGATGTACAACTATGGAAGTTACTGTACCTAATTTTAGCTACCATGTTGAGTCTTTGCTAACTGTTTGCTTAGGAGGGTTTGAGTCTTGGTCTTACCTTTTGGCTGTTGGAACTGCAATCTCCACCCTGCTGTAGCCCATGTTTCCAAGATGGGCAGCAGTGTCTGCGTGTGGGGAGCAGCAGAGGGAACGATGTGAAAGTGGGACAGTTTCAGACACTGCTGCTGCCCAGCACCTTAGCTGGGTGTTGAGACCTGGTTTGGGAAAATAAGTAGATGAACACTCAAAAAAAGTGTGTGAAGCTAGTGAGTGCAGAGAACAGGAAGATATATGTCCAAGAGTGGATTTGTCTTCCACTAAACATAATTCAGCTTCCTTTTGGTAGCATGAATGTTCAATAAATTTTATTTCTAAAGGCTATGTGTTAAGAGCACATTCCAGGTTGTGTTCCTGTTTAAAAATTTTTTTAGTGAGGAAGCATCCTGACTGAAATTTGAACTTCCTCCAGTGACAAAAGAGCTTGTAGTGCCTAAATGGGATTTATTGTAATTGAACAGGAAAAGCCTTGAAACATAAGACTATGTAGTTGTGTAAAAGCATTGTATTTTCTGTCATCTTACACTCATTTGACATTGAATGAGAGCAATGTCTTTGACTTGAGTGTCTGTAAGACATAATATAGTAGGAACAAATTGTTTTAAAGCAGCTATTATTATAATTTAACTTTTTATCAGTGCATAACATAAGGTCACTAAGTGCTTTTGTCCTGTGTTTTTTTATTTCAGGATTGAGTCACAAAGAAATGTGAGGATTTACACTTCTGAAGTAGGTGTGAATGGGACTGAAGGAATTACATGGAGGATTCTGAACTCCCCTTCTTCCTGCTCCGGGAAAGACGGGTGAGTGTATTATGAAATAGTTTATAATTAACTCAGTCCTTGCTTCAGAAGGTTTGTAGTCAAAACAGGAAGATACAATTCAGATGGCTGTATGTGAGAATGGAAGAAATTTCAGATACTACATATACACCTCCTAATTACTAACATAAGCCTTCGGAATTTGCTGTTCCCGTTTAGTAATAAGAGTGTTTCCAATAAAAATTAGTATGAGTTTTCTTTAAATCCCCCTTCCACCCCCACCAACTCTCTGATATAAATGTTCTGTATTTGAAAGGTCTTAGACCAATGTCAAAGAAAGCTGAACTGACAAAATGAATTTTGCCTTTTTTAAACTGATTGAGCAAGGCTGTTACTGGAGAGAAGTGCAAGGTTGAGCTTTATTAGACCCCTGCATGTATTTATTAGTGAAACAGACAGGTGAGAAACAGCAACAGAAATGTCCATATCACATCTGGGCTGCTCCTGAAGCCTGTTGGAGTGATGATATGTTAGTTCCAGTGGCTGCAAATCCAGTTTGTGTGTCTTCCACAAGACACTCCCTTGCTGTATCTCTGACCACAGAAGGGAGGAAAGAAGCTCCAAGGCCAAACCCTGTGGAAGGATAGTTAGGATTTCACTTGGGGTTGTCTTTGGCTCTGCCTGTAGATATGTGGGGCCATCATTAGAAAAGGGCACATGACTTTTCCGTGGAATTTGCATCCTGATCTTGTAATTGCTTTCAACTTAGCGAGTACCTAGCATACCTCACCTTCAGATACTGACCAGTGAATAAGATCTGTGCATTTTAGTACAACCTGTTCAAAATGAAAAGATACAAATCCTGTTAGAAAAGCACATGGCGTTTAAACCCTGGCTTTTGGCAGAGGTTTATCACTTCTGTGTCAATACACACAAGACCATGTATGTGGTCCTGTGAATGTACCAGTGCTGAGCAATGCATAGCAGGATGAGTTTTCAATTACAGGTGTTGCTGTCCAGACAGCTCTTTCACCAAGTCGTGATACAAGAAATATTTAAGATCTGGTAAAAATGAACCCTAAAACTGGCAAAGTGACAGCAGAATTTTTGTATTAGTATAAACATTCTTATAAATCTTGAATTTAGCTTAGATTCAGTCTGTTTAAATTGTGTGCAGGGCTGAAAATTGAGAATGCACCACCCAAAGCAGTTTTGGATTATCTTCTGAGCCTTTTACTCTTGTACATGGGAGCAGGTAACAGCTAAAAGTAATAGATGTGTCTGGACAGCACTCTCAGCTTCAGAGGGCCAGAACCAAGATGATGCCATGCTGCCTACAGCCCTGAAGACAAAGGACATGCTTTGGGTGGTGTAGGGACAAAAGTACTGACTTTTGATATTAATGATATAATGATTTGATATAATAATTATTAATGGGTTGAAGGTGTCAGAGACAATATCTAGGACTTTGCCTGAAGTGGAAGTAGGCAGCAAGTACAAATATATGCTGGAGAGGAGCAGGCTGCGGCGAGGTTCAGGAGTATCCCAGCACTTGGAGGGGGTAGAAGGCAGCAGAGCAAACAGGGTGTCAGTGGTGTATCAAAAGCATCTGGAGCTCAGTGGGTGAAGGAGGGGAAAAAAAAATGGGAATAGTAACTTGTGTGGCTTCTCCAGAATGGAGAGTAGGATGAAAGGATGTAGTGGAGAATGAAGTGGGTGGGAATTTTTCTGTTCAACCATCTACACCAAACACTTTTTTCCCTCCAGAGATGTTTCTTGGTGGGCTGTATTTGAAACCGAGTAGTAAGGAGTCTTCTCTGCAGATGAGAGAGAGAGGTGAAGAAAAATTCAGGGAACCAAAAATCAGGCCTTTCTGAATGAGGAAAAAGAGCAAAGGGATGAGAACTGTGCAGGCAATAATGAGGAAACAAGTGTTTTAAGGTGAAGTTTTGGAAAGTAATGGGACAGCAGGGATCTTCATCAGGAAATACACAGTGGTAAGACTTGATTTCTTTTCTTTTTTTTTTACCAGTATGATGTAAATGGCAGCTTTTATTGGAGGAAAGGAAAACCCACTTTTCTCATCAAGGGAAACGTGGAGAAATCTCACTATTATTTGCTTTCTTGTAGAAGGAATGCTTTAATGTAAGTGTGGGAAAGCAATAGAAACATTTTGGTAGTACTTCTTGTATTTTCTATGTTTTGAAGAGGGGGCTTCATATGGTAACACAACCTGAGCTAACCATTAGCCTACAAACTCACCCCTGTGTTCTTGAGGTGCTTTCTGAAAAGATGTTCTGTTTTTCTTCCCTATCTTTCATATACTGACTTGCTTAGAAAGTCATTAGAAAAAGTAAATGTTTCAAAATTTTATTTTGAAGTTTGTTCTAATGAAATCTAGCTATATTCTGGCCTGAATATTCACTGATTGTTGGCAAGATTAAAATGGCTGTAAATGTTTTAAAGATTTGGACTTTGCATAAGTACCTTTTCTCCTGTAGTGGGTAGGGTGTCTGTCTCCTGGCAAAATGTGGCTCCTGCCTGAAACCAGAGCAGATCTGAAGCTGACCTAATAGCTCATAAATTGGCATAGTCTCTCAAAAAGGTGATCAGCTTGGCAAGGTATAGGCTGGTCTGTGCTTGTGGTTGTATTAACTTCTACCTTATGTCTGCCTTTTTGTCAGCTACAATTGTGCTTGCAAGGTGTTTGTGGTATATTTGCTTTATCAGGAGGAGACTGGGGGATGTCAGACATGCCAGAAAAGTACCCTCATCTTTCCTCCTTCACTCCCTATGTGGTGTCATATGGAGCTGGGAGTCTCCTATTTTAGCAGTTGCTAAAATATATTGATAAGGTTTGCTTCCAGCAGGGCACTTTTCTCCATTTTTCTCCCCTTGTCTTCCTCCTTCAACCTCTGCCTGGTCTGAGGGCTTTGGGAGCTGGTCCTGGTTTCCCAGGGCCCTGGAAGTGGTAAAAAGGAGGTGGTGCTGACCGAGCTGCAGTACTCAGGGAAGTCTGGGATCCCCTGTGCCATGGAAAAGTGGAGGGAAGGGCATGTCCAGCTGTAGCAATCCTGACCTTTCTGGGAGCATCACACTTATCCTATATGTACTATTCCTGTAGCTGTTCCCACTGTTTGGCAGGGCTGGGGCTTGCAAGGCTGACACCAAAGCAATGTGGCTATGTGTTCGCATTTTTCCACTGCTGGAATCAAGTATTGGAAACTTCCATTTATGCCTGGGAGCTTTTTACTCCTGAGCGTGCTCACTAAGGAGCTTGTCCTCCATATGAATTGCTTGGCCATGTTACTCTGTGTCTGTTTCTAACCTTGTCTATTCATCAATTTTATTTTATTTTTTCAAAACAACTCACAATATAGGTAAAGCAAACATTTTATTGTATCTGTAAAGATGCTGACCTAGCATCAAATGGAAGAGTATGATGAAGTGATAAATGTTTCAAGCCCCTGGCCTTTTATCTCTGATTTTCTTTTTTTTCAAATGTTTCTCAAACTTAAGTGATTGAAAAGTTTTCCAGATCTGATAACTGCAAAGATTTCAAGTGAAACTTTTGGCTTCTATCCCAGTATGAGATCATACAAAGTGATATTAGCTGAATTTGTACCAGAGTTTGAAAAGAAAATGAAAATACGTTACTGTTAGTGTCTCTCAGCTACTTTTCAGCTATGCTGGACAAATATTTTCTCATTGGTTAAGTTCTGAGTACCATTTGAAATGTTTTCAAATATATGTGTGTGTGTGTATACATATATATATGTGTATATATGCACATTTTTCTTTGCTAATATTGTATTAATTTATGCTCTTTGGGCCTTTTATCCTTGCTAGCAGGACTCCTGGTATTTCATTTTACATAGAAGTTTTCTAATCTAGTGTTGCAGAGAAATCTCACTACAAGAGAGAGAGGATGTACTGAATTCCTGCTGCTAACCCAGAATGACTTTAAAACAAAATCTCTAACCTGTCTTTTTGTCTGATTTCTCTGGCAGGAGACTTTGAAAGCAATGGTCTTTGTAGGGCTGTGTGTACCTAATAAGGGTAAATGTGTGTCAGCTACACGTGTTTTGTGGATCTCCTTCTATACAGAAATAAAATAAGATAATAATTGCCTTAAGTTAGGCATTTAGATTACTGAACAGGGCTGAACTTCAAGGGCTGAACTTGCAAACCCAAGCAATCGGACGCTAGAAAATTCTACATTTAAAGCTACTCATTCATCCCCTTGGTAAATATTCATTTTGATTGCCTTTAATTAGAGGATTGCGTGCTTCCCCCCTCCCCCCCGCCCCCCCAAGGCCTGCATATTGTTCAGCACACAGCATGGCTAATGCTTAATGAGTGGGTAGGTTGTTGATGTTTTGTTTCTCACCATTTCTTGTATGGCTTTATTTACTGCATGGTTGGCAGATGGTGCACTGAATACAGAACTACTCATTTCCTCATGGAGATTTTCATGGCATTAACACCATAAAGAGTTACTTTACTGCATATTTTTCAGGGAATCTTAATCAGGAGTGCAAAATAAGACATACATGTATATTTAACCAAACTCTGAGCCTTGACAGTTAATTTTCTGGAAGGAGATGGTTACAGTAGAGTACAGTACAGTTGCCTTGGTGGAAGATTGTACTGTGATTGTGCCAGGTTGTACTGATCCTTCCCCCAAAGATTCCTTCCCTCTTCTTTGTAGCAGAAGGCAACAGTGGGTCAAAACTCCCACAGGGGCAGGAGGTATCTCCATAACTCAAGCAGTTTGGTGGAAATGTTGTAAACAGCTATAAGTTCCCTCCTTCTCAACAATGTTCACTTCTTGCCACTGTTAATTGTGCAAGAGAACACAGAATTTAATATATCAGAAATCTCTTTGGTAATCAAAGGAGTAGATATTTTGTCCAGCAAGTGGGCTCAGCAACCTGCTTCCAGCATTCAGTGCACGTTTCAGACCTGATGGGAATGAACAAAGCTTCAAAACCTACTGTAAGCTACAGGAAGAGAACACCCTTCATCTGGTTTCTGTCTTGTAGGCTGTAAGCTCTTCAGGCTGGAGCCTGCGCCTTCCCATATGTCGATAGAGTATTTCAAGCACTATAGTAGTATAAACAGCAGTGGATGAGGTCATCATATATCAAACAACATAATTAAATCAGTGCTTTATTCACTGTCTGTGTCTCATTATGGCTGCCTCCTAGGTCACTCTGCAGCCTTGGAGATCGTGTAAGAACTAGAATGTTGCAACAGTCTTTGCAGGAACATTTGCTTTGAAGTTGGTGCTATTCACTTAGAGACCAATCTTCATAAAAAATGTACTTTCGTAAAATGTGGTGCTATTTTGAAAAAGACATGTAAAAGGGAAACACTTACTATAGATTTTTTTTTTTTTTCATAAATTGTCATGCACAAATGTCAGCTGCTGATCACACGATTGCAATGGGATTTCTTGATTGATTAGAAGTCTGAAAGCAATCAAGTAGATGATGTAGTAGGAAAAAACAGGTTTCTCAGAGGGGAACATAAGCTTAAAGTGCCTGCAAAGCAACCAGATTTCAGGCATTGGCATGAAACTGGCATTTTTTAAAGTTAAGCAATGCTTTGTTTTGGCCGATACTTTAAAGTGCGTTCCTTGTAAAACAATATAGGAAAATATTTTAAGATGCTCCTTCCCCCTTTCACAGTTCTGGTACCCACACTTTAAATCTTCTGTTATATCAACACCTATAAGTGTTTTACAGCAGTAGATCCTTATGTGTGTTTTACAAGGAAGTAGGCTACCAATTTTGCCTGAGCAATAATGTACTTTGAAGTCTGAAGTCATAATAAGATATGCACGTAAGCCTCGTGCCTCACCACGTATGATGCCGTGGGCATGTGTTATTGCTTACCTATGCCTTAATTACTGTACACATGTAGCTACAGGAACATATCCATATGGTTTTCCTACTGTAAACTTTCAGGTGACTTGCTAATCTAGGCCAGTACTCAGAAACCAGGGCTGGTCTGAAATCTTAGTAATTACAAAGCCGGCATACCAACTCAGGCATTAAGGCTTTCCCAGATCCACTTGAAATCAGGTTACATTCATATTCTGTCTTGTTTTTTGAATAGCAGCCCAACAGCATGCAAAGTCGTTATGTTGTTGCTTGACCTGCTCTATCCCAGTCTTGCTGCCAAAGGAAGAAGAGGAAAAGGTATTCAGGACTTATGTTCTCTTGGCTTTGACATAAATGAAAGAGATTTTTTTTTCTTCCTTTAAAAAAAAAATCTGGGGGTTTCCTGAATTAATTAATATTATCTGATGAATTTACTGAAATAATACATGCTCTTCTTCCCTGAAGTTTATCTTTTTGTCTCTGGTGATTTTCCTCTCTACCAGTAGTGACAGCTCTGAACCATGGTTTGGTACCATGTGTTAGGGGATAATATTTGCTATACTTGAGCCTGAAAGTAGGAAAGTGAAGAGAGATCAAAGGCAGCTCTCTAATGTTCTGCAGTAGGACAGGTGGGGTCCAGAAATCAAATACAAAAGCAAAGTTGTGCTGCTCAACTAAATACCCTCACTGAGAGTGGAGGACATCTTCCTGCTGGGCAGCCTCTGGGGCTTTTTTGCCCTCCAAAGCACTTCCACACACCTCCTGCTGCAAGGATGGGAGGTGGGGATGAGGATGAGGAAGGACTTTCAGGATCCTGCTGGCAGTTCGAGTCAGTAGTTCCCGCTAGGTAGCTGCCCTGCTGGGAAGACGAGCCTGGCAGGGTAGGAAAGCTGAGGGAGGGGCAGAGAAGGCTACTTACCCCCAGGCTAGAGCTGGAAATCACCTGGCTCCTGCTCAGCTAGTGAAACAACAGCAAGGAGAAAAGTCTGTTATCCTGCCTGAAGATGGGTGCCTTCATGTGGTTCTGGGGTGAGATGGAGAAAGCAGCTCTGTTAAGTGCCCTCTTAATAACAGCCCTGCTGCTGCTATCCTTTCCTCTTTTCCAGTAACATCATCCAAACAGGTGTTAGAAGATCAGTGGCAGACAACAGAAATATAGGCTGCTCAGTACTTAACATTTCCAGTCTTCAAAAAATAACTTCAGTTTTATTATGTTGTCTTAGTGGCTTGATTGTTGACTGGTTAGGCACTTGGTAAACCTCCTAATAAAAAGGATAGATGCTTCTGTTGGTTTTGCACTGTTTGTTTTTCCTTAGTTCATGTTTTGCTAGTCTTCTGTGATTCTTTTTTAAAATAGCCAGAGTAAAACAGAAGTGGTAAATCCTGGAGGTGTTAGCAAGATGTGACTCACCCTGATAAGGGTCATCCAGGCTTCACTGGTTCCTTGTTATAATCCACTACCCACTGTGGTTTATCCTCTCTTACTTCTGTTATATTTGCTATAATCTCTGTGCAGATGATAGCTTAATACTTGCAAATGACCTATATATAATGAATGTCATGCCAAAAAGAAAAACAAACCAAACCTCTGAAAGCATGCACCTATGAGAAGACAAAGAGAATACTGGCAAGCTTGTTAGGGCAAGTGTGAACAAGTGTTGGATGTAAAGAAAAAGTGTGGGTTTTTTAATTATTTTTTTTTTTTATTCCTTTGCTACAGGGGCACAATTCTCATTTCTATTCACAGTCATCTAGGCAAGCTGAGGTGTGTTGAGTGCAAGGCCTAATTGCTTGTGCACTGCATGCTGTGCCTACACAGCTTTCAACTGGGAGCCAGCTTGGAGCACAGGCAGAGCAAGCTCAGGTCTGTCCATACCTGCCTGCATGCAGAGATCCTCAGAAGAAGGCAGAGACACCCATTTTCTCTTTATTACTGCATTACACCAGAGGCAAATTCTCTAATTAAAATTTGCAGTTAGTGTGGTGTGTTATAACTGCTGTAAATTTTGGTCATGTCAAGACTTCCTGGCAGTGGGAGGAGAGGCACAGAGAAGCCAGTGAGTGCAAACAAGGGCTCTTGTGTAGATGGCTACAGCAGCCCAGCCCTTGAGTCCCATTCATGTTATTAAGGCACCACCTATGGTACTTTGTACCAGGAAAATTACTAAACAGCTAAAGAGAAAATGTCATTAATGCTGGATAGTGGAGGAATTAAGATCTGCCTTGTCCTGAAAGAGATTCTAGTCATATCCTCCTATCTACTAGGCTCCCATGGGAAAAGGTGCTTGACAAGGCTCAAAAAATCCTTGCTGCTGCCTGGTGTGTTGCTTCCATTCATCTCACACAGTAGGGAAAAAACTGTGAACTAGGATAACAAGGATGGCAAAATTAAGAAATATACATTTTAATAAAGGGATTAGAGAGTAGGTTTGCATATCTTAAAACTAGAGAAATAGAAACTTGGAAAATGAATAGTTTTCTGAATAGGTTCTGATTTGTACCTTCTCAGCCACTGTGTTAATTTACTTTGGCTATCATGATGACTACTAAAATGCTATCCTAGGTTGCTGTCTTCTACTTGCTTTTATGAGCCGGGTAGCTGAAAATACTTTCCTACACCGTGTTCCTTTCCACCCCTGCCTCTAGTTCCATGAACAATGTCTGGTTACTTTCCTTTCTGGGACGGGAGGACTTGATCATATGGGAGCTCTTAAAGAGGTGCTGGCTGGCATGTAACTGCCTTTTCCTTCTAGGAGGATGCTTTTCACTTGGGCAGGCTGGGCAGAAAGCTGTGGGTCTAGGCATGGAGCATAGTTTAGCAGTCTGTGTTTGGGAGGGAGGAGAGAATGGGATAGATAGCATTCATGTGAAGCCCCTGCTTCCTGTCGCACTGTATTTGACCTGACATAAGCAGCTGACATAACATCACCGTGGGCGTTGCCAGCACTTTCTTTTAATATTAAATTTGGGGAAAAAAAAAAGTTAATAACTGTTTTCTTCTTAAAAGGAAGGAGAAAAACCCCAAAGGATCTTGGCTGGCTCTTCATGCCCTATAGGTATGTCTGGTTGTTTTTGATGAACAAGGTGCTGTCCTCCTGTTTACCTCTCTCAAAGGAAGTGTCTGTTGACATAGTCTGCATTTCAATCATCTTTATTATACAGCTCTCTGGGAAGCCTCCAGGGCAAGTCAAGCCAGCCCTGAAAGAGGCTTCTTGGTCACAAAGAGAGAAGAGTTAGAACAGACACCCACAGTTTGTATTTCTTTATTTGCAGAGATCTCTGCCCTGATAACCTCAGACCCCAAAGCAGCTGAAGATGGCTGAGTCTGGAGTGGTTCAGAGGCACGGTGGGCAGGTCTCCAAATGGCTGCAGTATCCACCTGTGTGCTGCAGCCAGGATGGACCTGGATGGAGAGCTGGCTTTGGTGCCAGCCTGATGGAGGCTGGGCCTGCCCTGCAGTAGGAGAGCTAGGTGGGTGTTTCCAGGCTTAGAGACATCTTTCCCCCATTACATCCCTCCGTGCCTCAGGTTTTCTGTGCATGCTGTCACCATGCTTGGTGCCCTTAGTGTGGCTCAAACGTTCACAAGGCTTCACAGGCCACTGCCTGTGACAGGTTTATTCACTGAATGGCATCCAAAGCTTTGCATGTTGTGGGTTTGTGTTGGTGTCAAGAAGTTTGGTCCCTGAATTCAGCAGAGAACTGCTGTTGGTTGTGCCATCAAAGCTGAGTGCTGTTAATCTAAACATGAGGAGAGAATTTCACTTCAGATTGAATTTATGCATCAGAACTGAACCTTTGTGGGTAAGTGAACTGTGGATGATTTGCATGATGTTTTGGAAGTGTTTTGTATTATTCCATGCTTGTGTGTTTTGATTAAGTTAAGTTAGCTTTGGCTTGCACTGATTTGGTATTTTCCTCTAGTTCTCAGTGATGAGCTCTAGATAGATGCTTGTGAAAATGATGCTACACAAAGAGCATCCATCTTCTTGGCAAAAGGTGAAGCCTTGACTGGCCTCAATGTGCCCTCGAGGCCTCTTTCTCCAAATCTGTGCAGCTGCTGACACCTCTGAGGGGCTAAACCCATCCATCTTTTGGAAGAAGAATGGCTTTCTACTGCACTAATAGTGAGTGAGTTATAAACCTTCCTCTCTCAAGTTTTCTGCCGTCCAGATATGGAAATTTATTTTATCTTTGATAGTTCCTACCTTAAGACAGCTGCAATCTCTATCCAAAACTGTTACCCAGAAAAGCTACAGATGGTTAAGAAACAGTGTCTGAGTGACCTGGTTGTCAAGTATAAGGTGGTACTGGTGGTGCATCAGGAGCTGCCTAACAGCTGAATGTTCAAATATCAATTAAAATAATTTGCAGCGTCATGCAGTAATGATGAAAGCAGCTTGTGTCTTCATTGTAGCTGAAGATTTCAAGGGCCAAATTCACTGGAAATATAAACAGTGGTGCAAATTATATGTTAGAGCACAATTGTTTCCCTGCAGGCTATAAATAACTCCTATTTTAAGACACTGGGGGTTATTTGTCTCCTGTGGGAGAGACTCTATTCTGTGGTGTAGCTGACCAGAAAATGGTTGTTAGTGATAAAGTGGTGTAATTTGCATTGATTTATTATTCATTGGCTGTGCAGATCAAGTGCAGCTTACTCAGCAAGAGGGATTGATACCAAATTCTTTTGTCGCTTAAACAAATATCCCTGCTGAGTATAAGTGAGAGATGCAATTGTAACAGAAGAGTGGTGTTATCAGACACCTTCTAGCTTGTAACTCTCTAAAATCTGAATCAAACTTACTGAGAATTTGACTCCAAACTTAATTTTGGCTTACCTGGGTAAACAGGGTTTGATATCTATTGGAAGTAGATGCATGTAAAAGAAATTAGAAGGTAATTCCTTGACTTTGGCTAAATTTCCCACACCATGTAACATGCACATCCTGCTTTGGAAGTCCTAGTGCTTGTGTCTAGCAACCTGCATCCCTAAGAATAGGCCTTTATTGGCCACTGTTTTTAGTGTTGGCAAAATTAAGTTAAGGATAGGACATGATCATTCTTATAAGGATTCTGTCTGAAAATGTTATCTTCCAGGTATTTTGAGACATACTGTGATTGATGTGAGAGTGATATTATCAATTCCTACTTTGATGTTCCTCTGAAAACTGTACCTCTTGGAAGAAAACTACACAAAAGACTGTTGGATTTTTCTTCTCTTACACCTTGCCTTTTAAATCACTTTTCTGTTTGTGGTGGTTGTGGGAGAAAACCTGAAAATACAAATCAAATTCTTCCTCCAAAAAATGGAGGAATACATTTCTTAAGTGTTATTTTTAATTTATCCTTGGGGGAAGGAAGGGTGTTTTATGTTCAGATTCATTATCTTCAGGTGTGCACATGGCCACTGCTGCAGGTGTTGAACCATCTCATTCTTCCCTGGACTATTATCGGCAATGATTTCACAGATTCTGCAATTCCACTGTGATTTTGGCTGAGAGAAAAAGTAAAATTAGTTCCAAAATGGGAGGTAAAGGAAAGCTTGAGGAAATTTTTAGAGGCTTTCTGGTGATTAATTTTCCTTTGTACATTGACTGAGCATCAGTTTCCCATCACAAGTCCTCAGCTATAATCAGCCTCTGAATGAACACTCCCTGTCCTGCCATGGGCCGTTGCTGTTTGCAGCCTGGAGTGAACTTGGGGAAAGAGTGTTGTAACTATAAATTACTCTTTTTGTGCCAATTGTTCTGGGGAAATCTGAACAAGATAATAATCTTGGAACTTAACTGTTCTCCTAAAAGAGGCGTGTCCTATCCGTTTAAAACTGAACTATTTTGCCGCATATTCCTTCACATTTTTGCTAAAGGTTAACAAAATTGTTTAGACAGCTCTAGTTGGTGCACATCAATCTACTTTACAACCAGCTGATTAATGTGATGGATATCTGCAGTGAATTTCTCTAATCACTTCTTATTTACAAACTGGGGTGGTTTTGTTTAAAGCAGCTATGCTGTGAGTGTTCATCCATCTTAAAAGTTCATTCCTTGACTGAAGTTAAGTTTAGGAAACACAAGTCTAATGAACCTCTGTGACAAACGGTGCCCATAAAAGAAGAGGTCATATGCAACATCTCTGGTAGTGTTAATCCCTCTTGTCATCTCCTACAGATGTAGTAAAAAAAAAATAATTTCTTGAAGTAAAGAGATAGGAAATCATAGTGAGTGTAGGCAAATGAGAGAAGCAGTTACTCTGAAGCCTGCAAGGAGCTGTGCAGGAAGCCCAGAAACTGTGGATTTTCATTATCCGGCCTATTGGCTGACAGCTGGTGATGTGAAATAATCTACAGCTCTTTTTTGAGAGTTTATTTAAACCTCATAGACTTACTCTACTGGGAATTATGGAGGTTTTGTTTCTAGAAGTAAGTTAAACTATTCAGTCTTTCTCCAAGTGGAATTAGGCACTCTCGGCTGACGTCTCTGCTGTGATACACTGTGCTTCATTACAGACTAAAAGTGCTGAATCCCTCTGCATGCTTATTCTGCTGGTCAGTATCACCCTAACTGGTATTACACAAATTTCTTTCTATGCTAAACATAAGAAATATTCAGCAGATGTGTGCCTGTAGGGAACTCAGCTGGACAGTGCCCTCAGGTATTGGGATGCAGTGTAAGCAAAACTATTCACTTTATATTGACAAGCCAGTGTAGCTCCACGGAAATATGGCAAAGCAGAAACAAGTCTCAAAGGTTTTGAATGGTCAGATCTGTTCTGTAGAATGTCAGCATAAGCTGTGGCATGCTGCTGATTTGGAAACAAAAGTCATATAAGTGGATATGTAAATATTTAATTAATTATTTTAAGGACTACTGTGAATCCCTTAGTCACCTTCAACAGCCACTAAGCTTTTTATTTTTAAAGCAGGCATATTTTCCCTACACTCTTATGACTTGCTTCCTTCCTTCTATCACTATGTACATCTGTGAGGATATTCTACACATGCCTTTCAGTGTAGGAATAATTCTGCATTATTTCCCTTTACAGTACCTTCTGTTCTGATGACTCTGATGTGTTTGTAAGCGAGTCCTTTCTGAGAAAAATATGTGATATTTCCTAGTGGCAGTTTCACCAGTTCTCTTAGACTTAGGTTAGAGATCAAAGTTATGACCAATGGCATCTCCAGTTTTACTTTTCTTCTAGAGTCTCTCCCAAATAAAGTTATTTGGTGTTTTTGGATACTTGAGGACTTGAGAAGAAACTGCTAAAACTCTTCCCCATCTCTTTTCACCTTATGACTCTCTCTGCCGTGTTACTTTTTCTGTTTTTGTTGTGCTCTTTCATCCTGTTACTCTCCATTTAGACTGCTTTTACAAAAAGTCTTCCAGCCAAATTGCCTTAATTATTTTTATTTTAGATTTCCCTATACTTTTCACTATGTTAAACATAAAATAACTTTATTTTAGAAGCACCTAACATTCTATCTTTATTCTATCTGTAATTTGTACAATTTTTGGAGACTGATTCTTGCTCTCCATCAACTCATGGTACCTTCCTCTCTCAGATTTTTGCTACAATTTAAAGTGGAGCTTCAGTAGTTTTTCTATTTCTTAAGAAAATCTCATCAAGATATGCAGATCCATTCCCATATACACTTTTGCCATGATTTCTGCAGAAAATCTGGATTCTGGTGATCAGAATTCTCCCAGTTTCTAGAAAAGTCCTGTTAGTAAGATGGGCAGATGAGAGAAAAGCTTGGACTGTGCTTCTTCTGGGTTACATTCAAGAAATTAGAATGTTTCTTATGGGATGGTCTGTTTCACAGTGTGGAATGGCAGTAATTTTTGCTGAGGCTGTTACAGAAGTTGAATATGTCAAGGAAGGATGGGAAAAGGTCTGAAGATGGTCATATGGTATCCATGCTTTAGTGTGCAGGATGTCAAAAATGTTAATGCATTAATGGGCAGTGAAAGAAGAGTATAAGTGATAGAAATGATAGTGATCTTAATTGGACCATCAGGTCATTTAATGACAGGTTTGTGCTTAACTTGACAAGTTGATTGGTTTTGGTCAGTTAGAAACAAGGAAAATGTTTGTACTTAAATACCAGGTCATTAGGGAAGGGGAATCTGAGCTACCTGTGAAGACAAATGTAGAGAACAATAAGTGCATAGCAGAATAATAATCTTGCTGGGAAAGTACTTGCTGTGTTCAGGAAGAACAGTAAGAGACAGTAGTAGACTGTCCATGAGTGTAGCTGTGAAAGATCATTAAAAAAACCTCAAATCACCCTACCCGTTCCCACAAACATAACAAGAAAGGACACAGTGAATAAAAGAGTATCTGTTCTGGTTTTAGCAGTTAATAATGAGATCATAGAAAAGCTAGACTTGGGAAGTAACTTAAGATCAAGTGATCAGGAATCGATTTAATTAAAATGAAGAGAGGATTAAAAGTTTGTCCTTAATTAAAATTTGTCTTTGAGAGATAGCCAATGTGAGTTTACCAAACTGCTAGCAATGCAAGTTGGCTGCACTGAGAGCTAATGAACCTGAGTAGTGCAGAACTGGGAGCTTTTGCAAGTACTCCAGCAGTCTGAATTTTGTGTCCCAAGGAAGGAGAAGTTGTCAGAGAAGGGTGAAAGTTGGAAGAACTCGGGCTGAATGGAAGCTAAACAAGTGATGTATATACACATAGAATGTTTGAAACACATAAATGACTTTCAAATAGCAAGAGGACTAGTATATAAAACTCCTGTTCATTCAGGGATTAAGCATAATTAGAAGTAGCCTGTGTGTGAAAAAGCCAACACCCTCCCCCCCCCCTCAAATGTGTCTGAGGAAACCCACATGGTGACCATAGGGAGAAAAAAAATCTGAATGTGATGGAAAAAAAGCTTGAACATGGCAGCGCTCCTATAAAGTTTATCTATTTCACATAGAAATAGATAAGCTATAAATGCACACTCAGAAATTTAAAGTAATAGTGCAAGGATTTTTAGCAGAACCTTGAACACTCACTGCCCACCTCTGGGTTCTGTGCTCAATTCTGTCAGCTATCTGGAACAGAAGTAGTTTTGTGGTGTTGAATTGCTTGGCATTGTGGTTCTTGAGTACCATTACACCAGTTCAGGAAATATGAAAGTATGAAACTTTAGGAACAAGTTGAAGAAGAGGGTGTGAAAGGAACATTAAATGTGATGCCATGTTAGGAAACCTAAGGGTTTACTTGGAGGTTTTCTGACTGAGCAGAGATGGTAACATGACCAGCTGTTGTACCTTTTCTGCCCTGTCAGAAGGCAGTGGCATTTTTGAGACACTCAAGGGGAGAGTGCTGTCAGATTGGTTAAAATAAAGTACAGAGTGAAAGCTTTAAGATGCTGAGACAGGAAGAAAGTGACTGAAAGGGTACGACTGAATTCGGTACTCAGAACAAAATATCACAAGTGATGTTATATTTGCTGTGTAAGAAACTCCCAGAGTTGGCATCAGTTGAAGGAAGAGGAAGAAGTTTTGTAGGGAAGGCATTTAGTGTTAGAGGAAGTTAATTTATGTTTGTGGCAAAATGATGAGTTTGAAAATTTATGGGGTAAAATATTTTTAAAATGTGTTTAAGTGCAAAGGAGATGTCTTGGAAGGTGAAAAGGTGTGTCTAACAATGTGGTTTCATAAGCTTCTCAATCTGATCTAAGGCTCCTGGCCTATGCCCCTCTCCTAGTCCTTCCAGATGATCTTAGACTGCTTTGGCAATCTTTAAATGGAATCTGAACCACCAGTGCAGAGGTGAGGGCTCAAAGGATCCCCTAGTTGTGTTAAACTGGGAAGAATACTGTGGCAGAGCTTTCAGAAGCATTCAGCAATGTAGTGGGCTGCCCAGGAAATAGAAGTATCATTGACAGAAAAGATAGATACTGAATTGAAATCTCAGTGAGGATGAGATGTCAGAGCAAGGATGATGACCAGCAGTATCAAAAGAACCAGAAGGGCCATGTAGGAAGGAGATTCTTGAGATTTGCCCAGGAAGAGATCCTGAATTACTGTGGTGAAAGCACTTTCATTCAAAGGGAAACAGCGGAAACTGGGCTGGACACGATCCAGTATAGAGTTGGAAGAGAGGAAGAGAGTGCAGTGGCTTTAGCCTGTGCTTTCAACAAGTTTACAGACAAGGAAAAGGAGGAAAAGAAGAACTGCTGAAATAGTAGGGCTGACCTGTGGTTAGTGAAAAGGGGGAGCAGAATGACAGAGAGAGCAGTAAGTGGGGACTAAGCTTGGCTAAAAGAGAAGTGTGCAGTTGAATAAAAATCGAAGAGGTTAAAGAATTTCAGATGAAGTTGAATAGTCTATAGGCTCTGTGTGGTGATGTTTCAACAAACTGGATTTTTGGTAGGAGTTGGCAAAAACCAATGGGAGAACTGCAGCATATCAGCAGCTTCATGCTTAATGAAAAAGAAATTGGCCAAACAAACTTTTTTCTTCAGTTTGTGGCAGCTGATCTGGAGCAGTAAGGTGCTGCTGCTTTGCCTTTCCTCTTTCCCCCTGCACAGCCACCGCAGCCAGCCGGGCACTGTGCCGACGTGTGCCCTGCTGCGGAGCGCGCTTGGCTCTGGATGGAGAGCCATGCATCCAGACTTCAGGGGCTGCACAGCCTAATTGTCTGGCTCTGCTCCAGCTGGTGATTGACCCAATAAACTCTAATGAATCTGGATTCCTGCAGTCTGATTTGCTTCCTCTCCTGGTTATGTGCCTCTCTCAGTCCATGAAGAGCTGAAACCTGAGTGCTGGCTTTGACAAAGGGGGTGAGAGAGGGGGAAGCAGGGGAAGAAAAGGCAGATAACAGCCGAATGTAATCAGTGTTTTATTACCATCCTCAGGAAGTGGGAATGGCTTTAAAAAAAAAAAAAAAAAAGAAGTAGTAGGTTGGAGCAAGGAAAGTTAGTTATGGTGAGGTTATTTGACAGGAAATTACAAAATACAAACAGACAGAAGAAACACATTTTAAAACAGGGTAGGAAATCTCAAGTTACTTCACTGTGTATATTCAAAACCCTCAAAGCAAAGGCTGAAAATAGCAGTTTAAACAAAAGCTATCTTATCTGATAAAGGCATTTCAAGCACAAAAGGAAATTTATATATTGGGTTGACGGTCTTAAAATAAACTGATTGCCTTGATAACAGCATAGATTTAATTGTGGGAAAAAATTGGGTTCATTTGTATGACCTGCAGACACAGTAAATTCCCATGTAAATTCATTCCTTTTCTTTCTTTGTACATTTCTTTTCTCCTAAGCAGTGTTTATCAGTGTTTTCCAGAAATTGTAAAGGTAGATTTATGCATGTAGGACGAGACTGATAAATATGTGCATAATTTTTTAGAATTCCATGCAGACCAGATACAATTCATTTCCTGTGCTACTGGATGGGAGCATATTAATGATACATCAGCAAGTAGCATTCAGATTCAGAAAAAAAATGTCAGAAATACATTGTTTTGGGATGAAGGTAAAATTTCTAGTACCAGTGATCAGGATTATTATTTAATTAATATAATTTTTAGTAGATTTGTGATAAGCTTTTGAATACTTGGTTGGTCTTTTCACTTTCTGTGTGGAAAGGAAACTATTCTGTTACCGCAACACCTTTATCCTGTTGAGATTTCGAATAAACATTGCATCCGTATAGATATGTGTCCTTCTAGTGAGATAGGATATGTGTTACAGGGTTGAAACAATTTGATTTGCTGTGAGGGAGGGAGCATGGAGAAGGGAAATAACTCAGCTGTGCAAATGATCTATTACATTATCGCAGTTCAGATCAAAGGCGTAGAATGCTGTGGGACAAAATATCTCGCTTGCTTTTGGCTGAAGCGGGAAGAAGAAACGTGAAGAGGTTTATAGGTAGACCTGCCTGGCTGCCATGACTTGGAACTTTGTGTTGCCTCCAGCTTCTTGCTCAGCAGGCTGCATATCTATTGCAGTGCAGCAGCTACATCTGCAACTCTGTACGTTGTCATACCTGCTCAGTCCTGGGAGACATGTAAGTTAGGGATTGTTTTCCCCCGTTCATTTGTCTGCTGTGCCTGTAACACCCTGCTGCTAACACTGCTGAGCCTTCATAATCAATGAACACAGCAAGATAAAGTGTGCTGGGAGGGCACTCTCTTACTGAGTGCTTTGTTGGAAGGTAGTGAGGAGCACCATGGCTTTGTTCTGGCTAGGTTAGGCACATGGATGTTTCCATCTGCACTCAAACATTTCCTTTTCTAGGTGATGCAGGTGTGTCTGGAGATCTCTTAGGGACCAGAGTGCTCAGAATTATCTGACCTCGTGGGGCTCAGAGAGTATCACTGGGGTATAGAACAAAGATGTTCACATCAGCTTGTGCTGAGGAACACAAGACCGCGAGGCCTGGTGGTGTCTTATTGCTGGAAAATCTTGCCAGGAGTCCTGTAGAACTGTCAGGATCTGATGGGGGTTTTGATCTGCTTAACAGAGAGCTATCAGCTGACAATGGGCTATGAGAACTGGGTTGCAGTATAAATTTTCTGAACTTGTGATTGTTGGGGTTTGCACTCAAAATAAATAGAAATTACACCTGTGCAGGAAAGCTGACCTTTGTTCTATTGATTTATGTCTTGTTTAAATGACCTCTTTAACAGGATTTCATAACTCAATGAGCTGACTTCAGGAGAAAAAGCTGTGGGAGGAAAGTAGCTTCCTCCTTTAAAATGGGTTAGTGTTGATGTCAATATGAATAGCTAATCTAAAACAGTGAGCCTTAAAAAAAAAAAAAAAAAAAGAAACAGCACTAAAATATCTTTCCAAAATGCTTATATTGAGTGTATAGAAGAACAGGCAATAGAATCATTCTTGACTGACTATTTTTGTCATTAGATTTTGGAGTACTTTTTTTTTATTGTTTGTTTTTTTTTTCTGAAACCCCCTACAATTACTCCTTGATACAATTCTGAAATGCAGATGTGGTATTGTAGTAAAAAGAGATCAATAAATTGTAGTGTCCTATAGTTAGCTCTCAGAATGCTGATCCAAGTATTGGGAACTTCTCTTTCCCATTTGTTTTTTCAGCAGCAATCACTACCAGCTGACTGATAGAAGATTTTCTTAAAGAGCTTGCATCAAAATTAGCACCTCTGAAAAATTCCAAGATAATTAAAAAAAAAAAAGTTGGTTATTTCTATGACACATCTTTTACAATCAAACCTTTCCTTTTTTGTTTGAAAGTTTAGATATCTATGAATGAGATGTAAGGAGATGCCAGGTGATCATGATGCTACGTATTTTTCTTTCTTAGTGCCATTTTATAGCTATTATTTTACATATGTAAAAACTGGAAAATCAGGTTCTGAAGATGGAAAGTTATTGTCATATAAGAGTCCCTTCACAGGTTCATACTGTGACCAGGTAGCCAGCATGTTCTCTGCTGAATATGTATTAATGCTAGCTTTAACTTCTTAGCTAAGTTAAAAAATAGCTGTT
This sequence comes from Cyanistes caeruleus, assembly GCF_971803275.1. NCBI lineage: Eukaryota > Metazoa > Chordata > Aves > Passeriformes > Paridae > Cyanistes > Cyanistes caeruleus. Next base: position 93,086,699 of record NC_141701.1, read on the forward strand.
ACAACCATTTCAATAGTTTGCTTTAACACAGTTTTGCTGTTTTCACATTCATGATGATAGCAAAGTAGAAGGACTAATTTCTTTAAAAAAAGAAAACTGTACTTTGTGTTAAACTGCAGAGTGGGGAGACTATGGGAAAATTCTGCTTGCTGTTTTTGGAAGGTGTGTACGTGAAGCTCATTGCGACTACTGAGTGCAAATAAAACCTAAAACAAAAAAACACAGAGATACGTTGTCTCCTGGCTTTGTTTATGTGCATTACTTGAGCAAGTCTGTGTCATCAAGTGTCCTTTCCCTGTGACAGGACTGAGACTACATGTGGGTGACTGACTAGAGACAAGAGTAAATGGATGGGAACTGGAATAAGGATCCAGCTTCCCTGACAGGGTTCTTCATGCCTAACCCACTAAGAAGTGTTCCAACCAAGCAAGGTGTGTCTGCAAGGCTGAAAGACTTACCAGTTGGATTTTGGGACTTTTAGGACTGTTCAGCATTCCAAAATATGTCTCATGCATTTAACACGTGTCCCTGCATCTTCAAAACTCCACTGTGGGTAAAGTTTGAGCTAATTAACCAGTAACAGATGTAAACCACATTCATATCCAGCCATATGTTATCCTTGTAGTTTATCTGTACTTGCTTCCTTTGAAAACCATGAAGGCTGATCATATATATTTACAAGTATATGGTTTTAGTTTTGCAAGTTTTTACGGTTTCCAAATATAGACAGTAGTGCAGTTTGTTTCAAGATGTTTTGAGTAGAGCACCTGGCACATTTCCAGCATTTTTCCAATCAGTCACTGGCTGGCTGTAAAAAAACAAAAAATTGTTTTAAATATGAAGTAAGTATTTTGCAAAGCACTTAATCCAGCCTCAATCTAGGACTGTAGCCTCTAGATATTGATTGATATTTGTGATCTTTGCACCTGGAGAGGAGCAATTCTGTGAAGCTTTGCTGCTCCTTGTTATAAAAAGCAAAGTTTCTTTCAAGGACTTCCAGTTTTAGGGAGAGAGGTGAAAAAAAAATTGACAGTAAGACTGAATTTTATTATAAAACTTCAGGAGAGAGAATATAGAGAAAATGCATAAACATCTTTTTAAAAGTGTGTTAAAAATTCTATTAAGAATCAAGATTTTTAGTCCATTCTCATTCCTGTTCTGTTGGTGTGGTTTGAATGTTCATAGATTAGCAGTGGTACTACACTTACAGCCAAAAGCTTCTTCCTTCAGGGGCTTACTCAGTGGGGCCACAGCCTTGCAACCTGTGACGGGACAAGAAGGTGCTTTTCTCTTTTGTGAGACTTGAAATCCATTTTATTTGTTGTGTATAAGACAGACAAAAATCTCCTTTTTATTCCTGTCACCCCTTTATGTGAAAGCTCTGCAGTTTGGCCCGAGGGAAGTAGGCTACAAAAGAAGGAATCAAATTTTGCAGCCGTTCCTATAGTGTTGCAGTTGCTCCTTGAACCCAGCCTGAGGGAGCCATTAGAGTGATCTTCTAGCAGCTGATGAGGGACAGAGTAAAGTTTCTGTAGTGCTCAATCTGTCACAGCCTTGGGACTTGGGCTCCGTGTTAAAGCACAGTTGCAAAATTACTGTATTCAAACTCAGCAGCACTTAAGGTTTGTGTATTAACCTAATATTATGTAAGTGTTTCCCAAGTAGTTTATTAAAATAATGTGGTATTACTTACAATATTTTAACTGCCTACAGCATTTGTTTTTCAAATTAATAGCCCAATATTACTTTTTAATAATGTTGTTGGTTTTTTTCAAATATGGGTTTTTAAATTAAGTAGATACAAAGAAATGATCCTTTTTTATTCCTGCCTCCTCTAGTTATGCCCCCAAACAGAAGCTAATTTGTGTTTTATGATGGTGTAACTTAAACCATAATCTAAACAATGTATTGAAGGGAAAAAAAAATATATATGTAATATAGGAGTTTTAAGTGAGGTGAATGTTATTGTCAGAGTAGGACTGCATTCGAAAATGTGGTTTTTTATTATTGAATACCAGTAGATAGAGAAACTATTTACACAATTATGAATTAGCAGGTGTTTGAATTTTTAAGAAATTCTTTTGTTTACAAATATTGTGGTAAGCGTAAAGTAACAGCAAATTCAGATTTCAGCACAAATACAAATATTTTTTACATGATTTATAACTATCAAATGCCTGTGCTGCAGATTTTTTGTCTGAATGTATTAAAATAATCGGTGTTTCATAGACAGCTACAGTGGAACTGGTATTTGCCCTTTTTTGTTCCAGTTAAAATTAGTGACTGTTGACTTTTGTTTGAACCAGCTTACACTCTTGAGTCTTGAACTACTTCACCTTTCTCTTCTGTCGCAAGCTTAAGCACAGGCTTTAGTCTTTGGGATCTCAGTCTTATCATAAAGCCCGCAATTCATGTTTTCTGCTTTAGCTTCTTCATTCTTCTGAGTAGGAAGTGCTCACATCTGATTTCTTCCTGGGCTTGCTCACTGGTAACACATGTCAACTTTGCTTCTGAAACAGACATAAGAAGGAAATGGTGTTTGAAAAATCCCTGCAGTCTCCTAACAAGCCTGTAGAGGGGTTAGGAGTGTGTGTTATATTAAAATTGGGATGAGCTGGATTTTTGAGATAAGTTTATTTCCCAAAGCAAAGTTTACTTTTTTGATCTACTTAAGCCAAAGTGTCTTTTAGTTTCGTGTAATATGTAATGAGACCAAAATAAATGGGTAGAAAATTTTATGTGAAGACACAGCTACCATGAGTGACATGAGTTAGTAGGAGTTGGGCATTAGCTCAAGTCCTGAGCAGAGATGGCCATGTGGGCTTAGTTCTTCCACGCTGTCTCCCATCCAGCAGGTTTGGTGTCAGTGTGGTCTGATGGTTGGCCTGTGACTTCAGCAGTGGTTAACATTTTAAACTCAGCCTCTTTAAAACCAGTGACTGACAGAAATTGAAGCATTGGAACCAAGCAAGTGATAACACATAAGTGCCAGGAGACTGACTTACATGGCTCCCTGCTGAATTCCTTACAACCTTTTCTCCTCGACATTCTGCCTTCCCTCAGGTGATAAAACTCTCCCACTAGACCTGGATTCAGACTTGTACATCTGGCACTGATATCTGGTGTGTGACAGTGATACTGTCAGCTATATGGTAGACATTCCAGGTGATTTCAGAAGTCTTTCACAGGGAGCCAGAAACCCAAAGTAGCCTGATTCTGCTGTGGTAGCACCACCACTTTTAGTGTTGATCCCCGTTTTCCTGAATGATGAATGGGGACTTCTGCAAAGACTAGAGGAGTCATTTGGGTTTGCAGCTAATTAATTTGGATTACTGAATTATGAGGGAGTTTTCCTGTGTTGTCTGGAAAACCATGAAAAAAAAATGGCATCGAGGAACGAAGGACAGTGCAAGTGTGTATAGGAAAAATCTGCTTGCCCTTCCTCTATAATTCGAATTGGATTAGAGTAATTAAATCAGATTTCTGAAGGCATGGAGTAAGACGTCTTCCAATAACATGTTCACAGTCTGTAAGAGACCTTTTGCAGAACTGAAAACAGGTTTTGGGTCACTTCAGAAAAATAGATGTTGGTCTATAACTAGCAGCCTGTTGGGCTGTGTTACAGCTCCTGAACACAAAATATGTGCTGCCCTGCATATCCAGCTGTATTTCTCATCGAAACACCACGGCTATTGGAACTGAAGCACAAACCCCTTTATTTTTGTAGTACAGTAATTGTGAAAGGATTTTTTCCACTGTAGCAGCTTTGTCTTCAGGTCTGTCACTTAGGAAAGTTTAACACCATTTGGGACTGTTTTCACTTGTAGAAAGGTAAACCCTGCGTAAGGATAGTCATTTGTTGGGATGCTAAATAAAATGGCAGATGGTCTGGATGTACGATTTTGTGAGGTTTAGACACTGGGAAAAGGATCAAACTGTGGAAAAAGTTGTCATAATAGAAACTATACCTACAGCTAGCATGTAGAGATATTTAATTATATTTAAATGAGGTCAGATGTGTTTGAGTGAATTACATCCAACAGGGAAAGATTAAAGATGGTCCCTATTGTTTAAACACACAGTCCCAAGCTGTTTTTAATCTCTGATGGCAGTCTTGGTGTGCTCCTGGCTGTGCAGTGAGTCCTTCTCCCCTGGGAGAAGAAACAAACTACCTCCCTAAACCCTCCTTTTTCAGGCAGTTGTAGTGAACAACAGAGGATCCCCTGATCCTCCTTTCCTCCAGGATAAACACCCCCAGCTCCCTCAGCTGCTCCTCATCAGACTTGTGCCCCAGACCCTTTCCCAGCTCCACTGCCTTTCTCTGGACCTGCTCCAGCCCCTCAAAGTCTTCCATGTGGTGAGGGGCCCAAAACTGAACACAGCACTCGAGGTGTGGCCTCACCAGTGCTGAGTACAGGGGGACAATCACTGCCCTGCTCCTGCTGCCCACACTGTTCCTGACACAGGCCAGGAAGCCATTGGTCTTCTTGGCCACCTGAGTACAGACTGGCTCATGTTCAGCCACTGTCAACCAACATGTCTGGGTTCTTTTCACTTTCTAGCCACTGCTCCCAGCCCGTTGCACTGCCTGGGCTTGTTGTGACACAAGTGCAGGACTCTGAGCTTCGCCTTGTTGGACCTCATACAATTGTCCTGAGCCCATGAGTCCAGCCTGTCCAGATCCTTCTGCAGAGACTTCCTACCCTGCCCCAGATCAAGACTCACACCCAGTCAGTTTGGTGTTGCCTGCAAACTGACTGAGGGTGGTCTCAGTCCCCTTGTCCAGGTCCTCAGTAAAAACGCTAAACAGGACTGGCCTGTCACCACCACTCACTGGGCCTGGATATCCAGCCAGTGTTTGACTCAGTGAACAGTGCCCACATCCAATCCATTAGCATCCAGTTTCTCCAAAAGAATGCCATGGGAAACAGTGTCAAAGGCATTACTCACTTCCAGGTAGACAACATCCACAGGCTTTCCCTCATCCACCAAGAAGGTCACCCAGTCAGAGAAGTTTGGCTGAGGAGGATCTGCCTTTCATACACCCATGCTGGCTGAGCCTGGTCCCTTGGTTATCCTGTACATGTTGCATGTTGACACTCAAACCGATCTTCCGTGACCTTCCCTACTATCAAGGTTAGGCTGACAGACCTGTAGTTCTCCAGATCCTCCTCTAGCTCTTCTTGTAGACGGGCATCACATTTGTTAATGTCCAGTCGATGGGAATTCCCCAGTTAGCAAGGACTGCTGGTAAATGATGGAAAATGGCTCAGTGAGAACCTCTACCAGCTCCTTCAACACCCTTGGGTGGATTCCATCTGCCTCCATGAGCTCATGTGTCTAAATGGCATAGCAGAACACTGACCATTTCCCCTGGGTCACTGGGCTTCATTCTGCTCCTTGTCTTCAAGGTCAGGGGGCTGGGCAGCCCGAGATCAACTGGCCTGACTGTAAAGACAGCAAAAGAAGGCATTAAGCACCTCAGCCTTTTCTTCATGCTTCATCACTCAGTTTCCCCTATGTCTAATGAAAAATAGATATTCTCTGAAATACAATGATCTCTGAAAAAGCAACACAGTGAAAATTCTTATTGTGCACTGTTGTATCTGAGTTTTTGCTGTTTACCTTCTTTTATACCTCTGCAGTGTAGCAGCTTCTTCTAAGAATTTCTTTCCTTCCACTGTCTGCATTTTTTATTCATCACATCTAATGTACAGTATAGTTTAGAACCAAAATGCTTTCATGTGCTAAGGGAATTCTGATTGTTCTCCTCATTTTTTAAAGGCCTGCTCTGAGACCACCTCTGGTTATTATCCACACGTACTGATGAAGCTGTCTAGAATGGTGTGACAAATGTAAGTATTTTGAAGAAACTTGCCCCTGCAAACCTCCATTTGTGTACTTGGAATTAACAGATGCTTTACTATCCCTGTGTCATGCCCCCGCTTCTGTAATGTGCATACAATGATATCATTCATATCATCACACAAAGATGATGTGAAAATGAATCACTTAATGTTTGTAATGCATTCAGATGTTGTGATGAGCACTGTAGGATTACCCACAAACAAATGAATAATTCATTGTTCAAATCGGGCTTGGAACAGTGCATGGTAAACAAGACATGGGACTTCACACTGAATAGTAAGAGTATGGCCAAATAATTAATGATCACTTGTTTGACTGGCATGGTTGATTCAGAGTATTGGAAGGGAATGGCATCTTGTGAAAAGAGTGTAGTCCTGTCCTAAGGGACTGGATGTTAGTATGATGGGAAAGATAAATAAAGAAAAATTTTCATAGTTTCATAGTTTTCATTTTCATAGTTCCCTGTTGCTCAGTGAATCCTTTTGGTCTGTGGTGTTTGAGCATCAAATGAAGGGTAAAATGAAGGTGAAGCAACACCTTCTCTGGACACTTTGGTACAGTCTTTGGACATATTTTTTTATTTTGATATATCTTATATCTTGATATGAAGTGATCTTAAGACCAGCTAAAGGAAGAGAAGATGTAAACTTCTTCCTGTGTACCGGCTGTAGAATAAAAGTTTAGTTTTGATGGAATCTTAGGTTCTGGAATAGCTTGTTCCTGTGTTACACCTTTTGACCTTCCTTTCCATGATAGCTCTGAATGTTTACATTCTGAGAGTGAAAAAGAAAACTGAGGGAGATATTTGCAGCTACACTGCACAAAAATATGTCAATAATTCAGGCTGACTAATAGCTCCTCTAGTAACCAAAGTCACCTGCAATTTTTTATAGTCCTAGAGCATAAGCCATCCAGAACATATAATCAATTCCACTCTGCAGATAGAACTGATGGTTTTTTTCCCAGGCATCTCCTCCCTACTTCCCTAAGTTGAATATTTTAAAATCAATTCTGTAAGCTGGTCAGTTTAAAATCCTGAATATGCTGAGATAATGATACCAAACTTTTTTTTTTGCTTCCAGTGACAAATCTATTGGCAGTGCAGCATTAAAAACAAACCAGAATTTCCATGAAAATGGTTATAATTCATATTTTTAATTTTAAAAATATTTTAACTGTATTTTTTTATGCTTTAAATGCAAGACCACTGAGCGCATACATGTCCAAGAGACAGCCACTGCCCATGTTAATACAATGACATCACTCTGTGTGATAAATAGCAGTTATGTCACACCTGTTTTTGAAAACAAAAGCAAATCATGTTTTAAAAGCAATTCTGTATTTCAGGCTTCTGGAACAATTTAACAAAGTGCCACTGCTTCATAATATTTGGGGAAATTTTGATAATAAAGCCTGCATAATAGCCTAGTGATTGCAATGAAACAGAGGATCAAATAATAAAGGGATAAATCAGCATTTTAGGATTGTAAAGAAATATGAACTTTAAATACATTAACAAGATAAGAAATGTAATGAAAGGAGGAAACATTCTTTCCTAGATTCAGAAGTTGGCAAAGAACTGCAAACACAATTTTTATGTTTTTTACTATAATGTATGTAAACGAAAAGTTGCAAAGGATGAACTTATCTTTTACAAAGATGGGCCAATTTATTACACTTCTAGGTAGAAACATTCAGGGAGTTCTAAGTGTAGTTTCACTGTTTTTTTATGAGAGATGAACTCTGGATGTTAACTAGTGTTTGCTTCTGGTTTTGTCAGCGTTTTCTTAAGGTCCTGCATTATTTTAACCTGAGTTCATGGTAAATCCAATACCTCATCAACCTCACAGCCAAAACCTCACAGAGGCAGTTTTCTCAAGTTTGCAGGTATTGGAAACTTAAAATGAGACCTGTAACTTGGAGACACAAGCTGGTGAATGTTGGTACCTGAAGTAATCTGTGAATCTGCTGATGCCAATCAGGCTCTGAGTTAGAAACTACTGAGTTAGTTCTTTGCATTTTTCACCCAGGAATCTCAAAGCCTGTTATTCCTAATAAATTACCCTTGTTCACAATGTGGAAGATGTATGTAAGTTACTATGGGCTTATTCTAAGCCTGCACAAACGGAAGCATAAATCAGCTTGGCTTACACTTCATGCAGAAGTGGTGTCAGGAGCAGAAACCAAAGGTCTTTCTCCTCTGGGTCAGCTGACCCAGCAGTGTGAGAAAGCTCATTCATGCGCACACAGTTCTGTCTGCTGTCAAAGTTGTTAGCCTATTTCCCAAAGAAAACAAGACTTGTTCTTTAATTTTCTTTTTTTTTTTGTCTCTTCTTTTTCTTTTTTTCTTTTTCTTCTCCCTCTGCCCCTCTTCTGCCTCATCCCTTCATCCAATAACTTTGATTGTCTTGGCCATCAGTGGTTCGGGCAGAGTTGGAAGGCGAAAACAATAAAAATGTTATAAAATATAGGACTGGCTAGAAGAGGAAGATACATTAGTCCTTTCTGGGAGATGTGTGAGCTTACCAGGTCTGTACTCCATCTTGCCTGAGAGGCTGGCTGAATCATTTGAACCATGGCTCAGGCTTTGGCATAGCAAGGCTCCCTCTCTGCCTGGCTGGGAGTTAGCTGATGGAGGAGGGATGTGTGGAACCTTGTTGAAATGGTGTCACTGGAGTAAGGGCTGCTAGGAGTTGTCATTTGCCATGAAACAGAAAAGCTTAAGTTCTATTACTGGCACTGTTTGCAAAAGAACTTGGAGCTATTCTTTCTGCTTGTAAAAATATATTTAGCTTACTTGGGAATGTACTGTTATAATTTTGATCAGCTTGGCAATTAAAAAAGGCATTTTATTTCCAACTAGGTTTGATAAAGCACAAACTTATTTAAAATATTGAACCCTAAGCCCCTTCAAGGGACTGTTTCTTTAAATAAATACATAACAGCATCTCAAACTCCAAGAGGTTGTTTTTGGGTTTTTTTAATCTTCTAAGTAAGTGTTCTTTGCAGCTATGTCTTTCATCTCATGGGAGCTGTCTACTCCTTGTTTTAATCCCAAAACATCATCAAAGTCAGTGGGAAAGAAGAGGAAAAAAAAATAGTATCTGCAAACTCCAAAATAAAAGCTTAGTGTATTGTGATTGAGCAGAGCAAAATCTTATGCTGGTAGTTTTAGACTTGGTACAGGCAATTTTCAGAGTTGGAACTGCATTGGTATAGGGACATAGAATTATTTTTTTTCACCAAAAACTACACACATGAAATGTGTGAGGAAGATGTGGAGTGATGTTTAATTATGTTCTCCTTTGGACTACAACATTGTAGCTATTTAGTTTATAAGGAAATCAGAAATGCATGTCAGAAACATATCCCCAGTCTGTTTGGAAGAGAAAAATTGAGACTATTCCACTCCCCCTGGAAAATCTGCTGACTTGATATTCTGTAGTCTGAGTGAGCTCTCAAGGTTATCAAAGTAATTTTTTGAAACCTGTGGTCTTAGTATTCCTCTAGATAATAGCATCAGGCCCATTATCTCATACTCTTCAATTTTGTTTTGGCTTCCTGCAATTTACATCCCATTGTCCACTGATATTTTCTGCTTTCTTTTAAAGTAAAGTCAAATAACACTTCCTATGTTGGCTCTGGACTTAATAAAAATCAGACATGCAGCATTTGGGACTCTTAAAATAACACGTTTTAATACAAAGATGTGAGATATCTTTTGAAATCTGTGGTGGATGTTTATTTCCTGCTGGGCTTAATTTAGGAATCTAGTGCTAGCATTAAACCAAGGGGAAAAATATTTGCTCTTTCATCTGTGTGCCACATCCCATCCAAAATCACAAACAGCTCCTTTAAATTTCTGATCTTTGTCCCCTGCTGGATGTGCATAATACACATGCCTGTCTGACATATGAGACAGCCAGAGCCTTAAGAAAAAAACCCCAAATTGCTAAGCTTATGCTTCTTGTCTTAGGCCTCATAATCATCTGCATTTTGGGAGAATGACAAGTGTCCAAATCTGTTTTGATTTAATAAAGATGCAGTTTTTCCTTTTTTTTTCAAGAAACCTCTTTCTTACCCAGTCAAAAGTCCCAATTTTATTGGAGAAATAAAACACAGGTAAAAATGCTCAGGTAATAAATACCTTCCCCATATCAGAGGATCATTTCCCTTTTTTTTAATACTATGTTTGAATACAGAAATAAATACTTTCAGGAGTGTCACCTTAAAATTGCAAAATCTACTCAGGTCAGACCTGAATGTGAATCTGTCTTTAACACTTGACCATGGAGCTCTTACAAAGGTGGAAGCTCATTATGAAGGTGTACACCATAACACACAGAAGAACTTCTGGTTTTGTGCAAGCTGAAATGAAACTGTGTGGCTTCAGACATTTAACTGCTTGGAACACATCAAAGACCTGGGATCAGAGTTCAAAAGTTTTCACTTTCTGTTCGATAAAAGTCCATCTTTGTTTGAAAAATCGTTTTGGGCCTATTGTGCTACAATAGAGATTGCACATGAAAAGCATATTTTAAAAGAAAGCGATTAAGTTGTAAAATGTAACATTGAAAAGTTTGATGCTAGAATCAATATTGGACCTGTAATCTCAGTGGGTACGTTGTATGTAGGCATTGTGATACAGATTTTAATTATATGCTTGCATCTTTTTTCTCTGTAGTTTCTCTGCCTCATTTACATATACATCCCTTCTCACCGCTCCCTCCCCTCAAAGAGAAAGCAGTCTTTAAACTAACAAGCTATTTGATGTTTTGTTTTCCCTTTATGCAGTATAAGAGCAAATTGCACTGGCTGTATGCTGTTTCAGCTCTGATATGAGGGCAAAATAATTAATTCTTTCCTGCAATTCTCTGTGGTACTTCACCAACTAAGGAGCAGAGCGATCCTCTACAGCCTATCTGCAGCTTTTTAGTTGCAATTGCACGGAAAGCCCTGCCAGCACAATCTAAGAGAATTTATGTATTGAAATTTAAGTTATTTTTACAAAGTTTCTGTGCACAAATTTGAATTTTCTACCAGGTAGAGAGATCTGAGAAGATTCTGAGTTGAAAAAAAAAAAAAAAAATAGAAAGAAAAAGCAGGCATAACTGGCAGGCATGCTGTCAGTTCCTGATCCAAAGCAAGTGTCTTCTACAGCTTCCCAAAGGGAAGGCCATCAGAATTTTGCAGTGTGTATTCTTCAATTCATTTGTTTATGAGAATTGAATTTTATATTTATACAGAAGCAAAATCTCAGGCCAAACAGTTTAATTTGCTGGAAAATAGGTTTTGAAAGTAAAAATATCTGACCCACTTGGTAATTGAGCGTGCTGTTGAGCTAAAAGTATTAGTTTTATAAAAGACTAAGAAAGTGTACTAAACTCTTATTTTCCTCAAAATGTTCTGTTGTTAGCATATTCAAGGTATTCTGCAGTTACTGGGCAATAATCAGCTGTGCTGTGATGGTAAGAGTATGCTGGTCAGAGATGCCTTGGGTCTGATTTTCTTTCTGAATTTCAGATTCCTGTCTGTTCTTTATATAATTGCAAGTTTCCTTTTTTTTTTTTTTTTCCCAATGATGTTTGGTAATCGAAATAAACTAGAACTTAGTCCAAGGCAGAGTGAGTTTTCATTTTTAAAATGAGATTGTTTACTCAGTGGTCTTCAAAGCTGGCTTCATCAAAAGGGGTAACATGATTTTTCAGGGTCTTTTCAAAGACCCTAAACTCTGGTTAACACTTCATATCAAAGGAAGAAACGAAGGAGTATTTCTTTGGGGCAGATATTTTGCTTTCTTGGACTTGATCTATCTTCCAAATCCTTGGTATTGACCTTAAGCAAAGTGAGGAAGCTTGAAAGGAGCAGGTATAGCTCAGCCTCAGTTAGAAGGGACTGCTCCTAAACACCTCTCCTGGCACTCATGATAAAAAGTTGTTTTAACCATAGTGTACTCCAAAATCTCTACTTGGTGTCCTTATTTTTTACCCCGTACTGGGCACATATTAAGTGACTCAGAAGTCACGGTACGTCCCAAGTGCAAGACACTGACGTCTTTTTGCAGGCTTTTTTGATCCATTATTTTTTTCTATGTTATCAGAGAGAGCTCAGTTGTGAGCACACACCAAGGTACAGGAAAAGTAATTCAAGTGATGGTCACAGTGATGTGATATTGTATCTCCCACACCATTTTCTGATATTATTTTGGTATACTATGTTCATAATTTATGTGAAACTGTGATTTGTCACGTTGATATTAAATCTCTTGTAGGCAGCATTTCTCTCATTTGGAGGTTGAGCTAGAAAGGTAAGGTGAGCATCATCAAAGGGCTGTGTAAGAACCAGCTCTTCGTCTTAACACTAAGCTGCAGCAAAATTAAATTTTCCTGATGATTAGTGCATTATCTCCAATAAGGTCTTTATTTCCTCAGCTGTGTCATCACTGGTGCAAGAATGGAAATGGATGCCCAAATGGTACACAGGCCAACTCAAACCACAAAACTAAACTTTTTATCTTCAAAAAACCCCAAACCAGTTGTTCATAAAACAAACCACCCCACCATGCATTCTAGCATTTGTGAAGTATTTGTTCAACAAAAAGCCTGTTCTTTTGATTATCGTTATGGGAAGGTAAACCAGAGGGAAAACTGCTAGGCTGGTGGTAAAACCTTCAGAAGTTACAAATAGATTGAAGGCTTCGAAGACCAGTATTTTTATATAATGTTTGGACATTGAAGGCTGCTTCACTGACTTCCAGTGTTTCTGAGCGTGGTTCTGAGGAAGAGCCTTAAAAGCTAAAATGTGTTAGGAATTTTTAAAAATGTTACCTTTAATCTTTGTCTGCTTTAATGGGGCCAAATTTTAGGCAATGGGAATAAAGGAAGTCCTAGTTGGGTGCATTCCTATTCTTAATTGGAGGCTATGAAAAATGAATCAAGGTGTGGAGGAAGAACAGAGCTCATCTTAAATACACAAAACCAATACAAGTATCTTCTCATGAAAATGTTTTGTCTTCACTTTTTTCATTAATTTTCAGAATGATCATAGTATATAATGTTAATTGTATATGGAATTATCTTGTAATCAAGCTTCAACATCCCATGTGTAGACAAAAATGTGTGCATCTGTCTTGCTGTAGTTGTTACTCTTGCTATACAACATTTCCTATACATAGAATGGGAAATATGCAGGCAAATTTGGCTCCTGTAAATGAACAATACTTAGTTTTTGAGTGCTGTCTAGATTTTTTTTTTCATATTTTGTTCATTTGAGCATATCTGGGTTTATCGCACATTTTCTTAACCAAAAAAACCACCAAAAACCAAAAAACCCACCATGAATTCTTAAGTTTGGTTTCACAGATTTTTGTATTTTTGTCCTAGTATGTTTATTTTTTGTGCAGTGGTAGTTATTATGACATATCTTCTTTGTTCCATGACTTCTTATTTGTTGGACATTTCTTAGAGAACTCCAGAAAGAGCTGAGAACATACTTGACTCTGATGCAGTGATATAAATATAGCCAAATATGAGCAAAATGAAGCTTGCAGTGCTTATGCTTCTGTATTTTACTGTGGTATTTATGTAACACTTCAGATTATTGTGCTAGCATTTCAAATATTTCAGTTTCTCCTCACCACCATTGTCCTTAAAATTGTTTCTATGGATAGTGGGCCAGAAGCAGGAGATGCAATGGAGCTTTTTATGTGATCTGTATAGCAGGGATTGTCCAGGTTAGGTCTCTGTAGAGAAGGCATTTGACTTTTAGACCTGTACTTTCTTTACACATGCAAGTAGAGCACACATTCATGAGTATATGTAACAAAAATACTCAAGTCTTATAATTCATGTGCAGGAATTGTCCATGTAGGTGTGTCTGATACTTCATGGCTGCTTAGTGACATGCCGGTTTTGGCATGATTTTGTTCACTTAAAGATAAATTCTGATTTTTTAAATTTTTTTTTAAATTCTTTTATTACTAAATATAATTTTCATTAATATTTTTGAGAAATCTGAGTTCATGGCAAAATGTATAGGACTTCATGTTAAAATTCCAGATGCTTTGGATAGAATGTGCTGCTAGAAGTAGGGGTATCTATGCTGGGATTGATATGTGCCTTCAATGATGTGAGATTGGAGGACACATAGAAATCATCCTTAGATGTGAAAAATTCTTGTTGTTAGCAAAGAAATCAAGTCTAGATTTTTGGGGTAACTTTCAATTTTGTGCATTGGTTGTCTGATGCTTCTCAAGCTTTTGCTTTGAAAATTCAGAGGTTGCATATTTTGACTCAATACTTTACAGATTATGGATAAAATGATAAATATGGTTTACTGGATGGTTGGGTTTTATTGCTGCAAATTTACCTTATATAGATTTATAACCTTTTTTTCAGTTATTTTTGCCTTTTCAGTAGAAAAATGGGGTTTAATAAAGAGAAGTTTGCCACAAAAGAACAAATCAACTGACACATTTTTTTTTTACCTTGCTATGTGTGAAGTATTTTTAAAAGTACCATAAAAATACAAAATAAGTGAATCTGGCTGCAGTTTATTGTTTAATGGGTATGAGAGAGACTTTAGGTTCAGTGCCATTAAGCAGTTTCCTTAAATGGGGATGTGGTTTGGAATGGCTGTTTATAAATATGCAGATGTACTTAAGCCCAATAACTGTCAAGCATTTGCATGTTAATGAAGTGCTGGTGCACTAAGCAGTGGACAGCCAGCTGGAACTGTGGAGATAGGATTTATGCTGAGGGTCTCAGGGAAACTGCCATGCCGTGTAAACAGAAGGTATAACTCCTATTGACTGGCAGAGATCTTGTTTGCTATTGACACTTATTTCCTTGTATTCTATCAGATGCACAGTAAAGCCAAGCTCTTGCTCTCCCCAACCCTTCTGTTTTTTTCCCTAAAGTAAATCAATTTTGAGGACAGAAATGAATACCCTTATTTCTCACATAGACGGCAGAATTCATAAGGGAATAATTACAAGTCTAATTCAGCTCTTTTAATGACATCAGTCCAATGATTCTTGGATTCAAAGTCCCGGATGAGTTCCTAAGCTTTTTAACTCTAAGCTTCTAGGCTGAAATAGTATGACTTTTAAATTTTGTTTTCATTGGAAGATCAAAGAAATGACTGCAGCATTAATTAATTGTGCGTATTTTGTTTGTGTAGCCCACTGAAGAAAGATTGTGTATTTAATAACATTCATTTGCTGGTTGAGATAAGGAAAGGAAAGAAGGCTGGTGTGTTGGGCCTATCAGAGGAATTGTCTGTAGGGCTGAGAAAAGCTTTTAGAAGTTGGGCATCCATGTATATATTTTCTAGAAGATTTTTCTGTCAGATCTAGTCTGTTAATCCTGACATGAGCTTTTCTAATGGGCTGGGTTGCAGGTGGATTACTTGGGGTGACTGTTTTATCTTGTGCAGATTTTAAGCACATGAAGATTTTGTATTTTGTACGGGAGTTACAAATACATCTTTGGGAATGTAGAGCGGAATTGCATGTTTCTACATTATTTTCTTTTTGGTAATGTAATAGTATCCATAACTTCCCCTTATGCAAGAATACAATGGGGGAGTGCTGGGGCAGTTTGTATGATTAAAAGCTGTACTCCTTTGGTCAAGGCAGGCCAGACATCCTCTTTACCCATTCTTTGGCAACTCATTATATTGTCCTTAAGCTATTTCTGGAGGTGGGCGCAACACTGGCCTTGCTCTGAGTGTGGGACATCTCTGCTGGTCTCTATGATTTTTCAAAGTCAAGAGAGAGCAGACACTACAACAGTAACCTCTTCTCTCAGCACCCTTGTGTGCAGCCCATCTCTCATGTCCTCACAGATGCTGAGTTGCTGCTGTCCCCAGAATGATCACTTCCTCTGCTAGACTGAGGTGCAGAGCACAACTGAATGCACACTTACCAGAAAACATCCTTCCTTTCCTCTTAGTTTCTGTTTCCTTGTACTGTAAGGGAAGGGAACTTCTTTGCCAGTCACACACAAAGATGGTGCTCCTTGGTCTGGTTTGCTCAGAAATAGGACAAGAAGTCATGCAAAGCAGCTGCTGCGTGCTGGGAAGGGAGAGCCGTGATGTTTTGCCGAGGAGGAGAAATGCTGGAGAAAAACCTGTCCGCTTCTGCAAGTCCTTTTTGTAATGTAATGGGATTATTCCTTAATTAAAAGAAGTCATAGATCTTTGCCTGCTGGTTGGAGGCAGCACACCTGTGCGCCGGCTCCAGGGGGAGCTGGCTCTGGTTGCCTGCTGGCTGCCGGCAGCCGCTCTGATCCTGTTTCTGCGGGAACAAGTGTTGGATCAGCAAATGGGATGTATGTGAGAACAGTAACACACAAATATTGATTTGCTGGCTACCCGAGCTATTTCTGTGGTTGTAAGCTGTCTGCCTTCAGCCGCATGCCGAACTCTGCACGTAAGGCACAGCGCCCCTGCTCTGCTGCCTTGTCTTTACCGCTCACAGAGGACTGAGGAGTGCTTTAACACATGGCATGTGAAAAAGTGCATCCCTGGAGTGCTTGTGTGGTCAGCCAGACCTTAGTCCAATCTATTACTTCCACTACCACCTATGCCGATATTCGTGTTACGTTTGTTAACTCTGCAAACTGAGGATGAGGGCTGCCTTGGTGTCTGGCATCTCCCAGAGGAGTGAGAAGAGAACAGGAGAGGTGGTTACCTTGTAATTTTGCACCCCCTGTCCCTTTCTTTCTTTATTTCTTTCTCACTTAAAAAAAAAAAACCCTAACCCTATCCCTTCATATTTAGTCCTGTGCGAAAAGTTAAATTTAGCCTGTCCCAGTTAGAGCAAAAGGGGGTGAAAAACCCCATTATGATAATAATATTATGTTCTGTGTAATTTTAGATGTCAGTCTGAAAATCTGCTGGTGTGGGATCATGTTCAAGCATAAGTCATGACTTACAATAGAGCTGCAGTTAAAAATTCTGACTTTACTGTTACATGAATGCAGAGTTAACTCTTATCACTATCTAAATAACAGCAGAATTGTTGGTTTTGATCTTACTACACAAGATGCTAATCAGCAACCAGATTCCTTGTAATTAACCCCTTATTAGGTGGATTTTCATTTTTTTTAAACCTACACAGCTTTTTATTTTGTATATCCCTAGACACCTCTGTATTTTGTAGTTTAATTCCATTTTTAATGGAAAGGAATCTTAGCTTTCTTGGACAAAGGGTTAAAACAGAGTTTGCACCTGAAGAAGGGAATTTAATGCTTTGCCCGTCAAGCAGCAGTAGGATGAAAATCCCAGAATGCCTGACAACTGTCTGTCTGACAATACCTGACTGACTGTATTCTGTTGTCCTCACTGTCCTATTAGGAAACCTTTCCAGGGCTCAGAGAGCTCCTGAGAGTTATGCTTTTTTTGCAGAATCTTTCTTTCTGCCCTTCCTTCTCTTTCCTTTTTATTATTAAATTACTTATTAATTACTCCCCGGATTCTAAGGCTGTTAAATGCAGATCATCAAACTTTGACTTTATGCCAGAGAAGCTCTTGACTTCTTCAATTCATCCAGCTTCAAATTGCTCCCATTGTCCAAACCTGCAGCTGGCTATTGATGTGGTGTGGAAAAGCCCCGATGGAGCAACCTTTCCTTGAGAGCAGAACACAGGAACAGCAGGGGTCATGGAGACCTTTGGGCTCTTTCTACAAGCTGAAAGGATTTCTTCTGCAGTTTGGGATCCCTCTGTGGGCTTGGTACCTGTTTGTGTTGCTCTCCAGCTTCTGCAACACTGTTTTATTGCAGTGTGCTACTGAAATTACTCTTGCTGGCAGAACTTGTTGCCTGTGGGGTTTTTGAAAGGTTCCTGGGCACTTCCGAGACAGCTGGCAGACAGTTCTTGTACTGAAAATCTCCTTGCAAATATTGGAGATCTTATGATTGCTTCAGTTGTCTGCTTTAGTAAAAAACCTCTGCTGTGTGTCAAAAACTAAAGGAATTATTTTTTCTCTTCAACACACTGATACTTCCTGGCAATTGTGAGCAGGACATAGACCCATTAAAAGCCCCCAATTAGCTCTTAACCAATGTTTATGCAATAGCTCAATACAAATTACATTCAAACATTAGCATAAAGCAAAACTGTGCTATTTTCATTTTGACAAATTCGTGTATGCTGTGGAAACCACAGAATTTGTGGGAGAAGGAGAATGCCTTGGAGAAGAATACAGCATTAGCTGGCCATTGGTTAGTGAGATGATACACAAACCTCGGCGTCAGGCTGGCTTTGTTTGTTGCTCCAGGAGTTGTGGGCTGCTGAATGTTTTTTTAAGGAACACTTTTCTCAGTTGCATGCTTGCCTAGAGGTGGTCTCCTCCACCACAAGCACCTTATTCTTGCCAGTCATCCCTTCAGGCTCAGCATGCTGGTGTAAGCTGAAGCAAGAAAACATATCCGCAGACCACAGCATGCTGCATCTTATCAGCTGTGGCCAGCAAACAAGCTCAAATCAGCCCTAATTTGTAAAAAGCTTACCAAGCTAGGACTAGACTCCTCAGGAGAAAAGGTGCCTCTTTCTCACCAGCTGAAATGATGAGATACACCGGGGGCTGCTGTCCTGGATCGATTGAATGTGCTGATGCCCTGACACTCTTTGCAGACATCAGACGTATTTAGTGCTTAGGGCATGCCTCCATACTGCTCTGTTTATCCTGAGCCTCCTGGAAACCATATGTCTGTGATTCATGGGGCATTGAGCCTGGGCTAATCAGCTATGTTGACAGGCAGGGTATATTTTATTGGGCTTAATGCAACCTTAATGTTGTTGTGCAGTTTCCAGAATATTTAGTGTGGATATGCCCATGACCAGAGGAGCTTAAATTGACTTGGAATTTGTCCCTGTCCAGTTCAGACTGCATGACCTTTAAAGTGACTGTGAAGCAATATCTCCTCCTTTTTCCTCTGTGTCCCAAAGGCCAACCCAGGACAAGGAGGTTTTGAAAGGACACAAGAAAAACAGAGCCAAAGTAAACACAAGCAAGGAAAGAGGAGAGGAAGAAACAGAAATAGCCATGGAAATCTGTCAGGTACAGAGAAGCCCCTTTCTGACATACTCTATTTCTTATAACACTTAGCATACACTTAGTTAAACCAGTAAAAAAAGCCATTCTGACCCTGTGAGATGTTATGCTTGGATTTACAGTATATTCCTGCTGTGAAGATAATATTCAGCATTTGAACTATGACAAACTGGAACTGTTTTGTACGAACTGTGTGTTTTAACAAAGGTGTGTTTTAAACTCTGGTACATTTTCCTACTTGCTCTCAACCAGGTTTATGTATTAAAAAAAATAAAGGAAGAAGGCAGTGTGAGAGCATGCTGTGAGTATGCTACAGAGTTGCCTAGCTGACTGACCCTCCCTATTTGGCTGGCTACTTTCTGAGAGCATGTTGAACACATGCTCTGGTGCTGTTTGAAGGCCCCATGAGAGGAAGAAACTGATTGAAAGCTCTCAGTTATGCTGAAGTGGGTGGCCAAAGTGCTGGAATTGAACAGCTGCTATGAACCTGCTGAACTTTGTTGTTTATAAATTATTTTGCAAGCCATCTGGAACAAGAATGGTGCCACAGTTTACAAAAGCTGTAGCTGAGGTTTTCAGGTTGAGCAGCAAGTGTGAAATATTATTAAGTGATTATCAGATTTTAAAGGCTTTTCTGAGTGGCTTAAAGAGAGACTCTTAGGTTAGAGAGGTTTTAACAGAAACACATTGCTGGCTTTTCTTTCCTCACGGTGTGTTTATCTAAGTTACATTTGAGTCTCCCATTAAATCCTTAACAATACACAAGAATCCTACTCTAACTGAGGAAAAATACTTATTAGGTAAGAGGTTTGTTTGCTTCATGGGTAGGAGATTGTACTGCTGTCCTTGACAAAGTATTCCTCAGAAAACCTTCCCCATGTGTAGTGCTGATGTCAAATGTGAGATTATTTATGTTTCAGGTGGAATGAGGCTACTTAATACATCTGCCCATTTCCCAAATCTTGCTGAAGCAGCCCAGTGACTCCTGTAAGTGAAACAAGTGCACAAGGACCATGCAACATGGCCAGGCTGTAGCTGGCAGCTTCCCTCTGGCTTGGCTTTCTCTGTCTTTTATGGACTTTCCCCTTGGTAGCAGAACAGTGTCCATAGGTGCCACTGTAGCTAAATAAGTATGAGCTGGATGAGGGGACCAGGCCTTGGAAGACCTTTGGGAATCACACTTTGGGAAGTGTGATATTACTGTCCCCAGCTATGGCCTCCCCTGGATTTGTGAGACTGGGAATCTTTGAGCTTTCCAGCTTTCTGCTATTAGAACAAGGGGGATTTTTGCCTCTTTTATTAATGAATTTCTCTCTATAAGTGTTAGGGCAAATTTGCTGTGAGAGTGACTCATGCATTTACACTGTGAGCAATGTACCTGAAATGGCTCAATGTGTGGGATGCTCAGCATGCACTGGCTGGGCATAAAATGAGAAATGTCACAGGAAAGAGGCTGTAACCCACAAATCCCTGCTATTGCTGTGCTTTGTACATGGACCTGATGGTGTGCTGACACACAGCTTTTTAGTTAAGGTGCACTGCAGCTTAAGATCCTTCTGGAGGGTTTCTTCCAGTGAAGGTGGGGGGAACTGAAAGTTTCATAGATATTGGTCAGGCAGAAAGCATGAGATACTTTCTGCCTAAGAAAAGATACTTTTTCTAAGAGATACTAAGAAAAAAAATTATACAGTAAACTCGCACAGTTGTTGTAGAAGTATCTTTCTCTTCTGTTGACTAGGTGGAAATCTTATGTGCTTGTTAATGTGAAGGAGATGGTGATCACTGGAAAGCAGCAATAATGAAGGTTTCCTGCTCTGTTCTTTTATAATGCTGAACAGACAGTTTCCTGATATGAGTATATATCTCATTTTTTTGGTATTATGTACAGGGAATTAAATATAACTTGCTTTGCCTTGTGCTGACCACTAGAAATGAAGTATCAAAATATGATACTTATATGTTGCTTATATTAATGGTATTTGTACCTTTTGTGTGTGACAACTTCAATGTGGTCTTGTTGCAGCTTCAGTATATTAACTGTTTATGAAAGGGTTGCTAAAATATAGCAACTTTTCAGATTTGAATTTATACTTTCCTCTGAAAACTCACATTTGTGTGCAGGGTTTTCTGTTATGCATGTGGTGCTAAGGAGAAGATGGGAACCTTAAACCCAGAACTTAAAATCAGTGAAACCTGGATTTCTGAGAGCAGATGCTGACTGACGTGTGAGTTCTGACTGCTATTTTATCCCCCCACTTGGAGGGCCTAGAAAATAGGCTGCGTGCATTCATGTGTCTACTTTCTAGCCTCTTTGGCTATGTCTTTTTTTCCCAGATGGGTGTAGTTTTCAAGTTTTAAGTGCTGTGGAGCTCATTCTGCAGACTTCTGCTCCATTGGGGCACTAAGTAGGTCTCCCTTGCACATACCCTGCTGCTTATTTTCATAAAATCTGTGGGAGCTTACTGGCTTTGAGACTATGGGTCCTTTGTTAAATGTGTCTGAATTTAGTCAACAGGCTCAAAAATTGCTGGAAACATGGATGGACAGACTACTTGTGCCCATGTGTGCTCTCAAGTAAGGAACGGTTACTCTTTGCACGTGTAGGAACACGTATACCAAGTACTGCATATGATTTTTTTTTTTTTAACTCTGTACAGCTGATAAAATTCCACCAGGTCTGAAAATTAAATCCCACTTTAACAAATAATTGATTTTCTTCTTTTTTTTTTTTCTTTTCCCAGGCATGTTATTTGTTTATTTATTTTTCTTCTCTCTAATCCATTCCTATAAGTGGTATAAGAGAAATGCTGACACACTCTTGCCTCTGCTATCACCAGTGGGTGCTACTCTAAAAGTATCTAATGATTTTAATGAATTTTGTGGCTGAAAGTTCGACACTGAAGCTTATTTAAAAGCATTCAACAGTGAAAAAAGAATAGGCCTTTATTGATATCTAGTCAAAAGTGAAGACTTAGCTGTAATTATTTACAAATCAATTAATGGACCTTTCCTCTAACACCCTATCAGTCAAAGACTGGCTAAGAGCAGCAGAGAGCATTGATAAGAATACACCATGAAACAAAATCAATTGGTTTTTGTCATTCTGACAGAAGTGAGCTCTACACGTGGATTAACCCAGAATGCAACAGGAAAATGTCCACAGGCTGGAAGATAACCTAATTTTGTAAAATCAAGGTTGTCATAAGAATCTTTCGTAATTGATGGTGAGATTAGAATTTATCTAGCAGCCTGGTGGTAAAAATCAAAACAGCTTCTGGTGCAGTATTGCAAACACTTCAAAGCTAGGTTGGTTTCCTCAGATATGGAATCTGTGCTTAATGTCAGCTAATTTAAAGAAAATAGATACAGGGCATGAGCTTTGACATCATACTTTTATGAATGAGGTCATATATTTAGGATTGTAGTTGGCACTTACAGAATGCAGTCCTTAGGAAGTATTAGAGCACGTGTATTTCTGATGCTGTAGGACAGCTGCCAATATTTTTTCTATTACCTTTTGGAAAGTTTGGTGGTTTTTTAATATGTTTTTGTGTACAAAATCTTTTGTTCATAATTTTTATCTGAATATGAAGTAATGATGGTATTTGAATCAAAATCCTGGCTCTAGTATGATTCTGCAAAAAAACAACAGCCCCCCTTAATATTTCCTCAAAATGGTCTGAAATATTTTTGTAGTTATCAGCAGAGCACTAAGATAGTATTGGGGTGATATAATTAAATGAAAAAACTTAAGACTATCAGTTTTAGACAATCTTGGCTCTTTGTGTAATCACACAATGTGGAATTCTCAAGAAATTTTCAGTCCTGTATCTAGATTTCTTTGGTTCACACTCAGCTCAGTAAGAGCAGTGCTCTGATTTCTGCCTCCAGCTGTGCAGTACATATTTTACAGCCTTATGATTAGCATAACTTTATTCCACTCAAGCATTCCTCATCAGTGTGCACCAGCTTCCTCTCCCCACAATGGGCCTTCCCCAAGCTGCTTTTGGGAAACCTAGGGAAAGACAGCTCTATGCACATGCTGCACCTTCTCTCTGTCCTTCCAACACCTCTGTTGCTCCTAGCTGTAATGTGCTTTTCTGCATTTCTGCAGGTTATTTTGCAAATCATCCAAACAGTGTGGCAGTAACGCTTCTTGTTTATTCAATTCAATTTTCAGCCTAAGATAATTCTAGAGATTGCGCCTCCTCTGGGATTTAATGCAACAACTGTTCCTCACCAGACAGTGCAAATAGGCACTGGTGAGTACAAGGGCAGGAATACCTGAGAATCATTTAAATAAACAGCAGGCCAAGCCTTAAAGCAGAACCCAAACAAAATATATTAATCAAAATGATTTATCAGTAATGTTTTGTGACCAAGACCAAAGGTCAGCAGAATAACCTTTCAGTAATGCATCGTGCAGTCATGCAAAAGACCTGGTCTCTGTTCCCAGGCTTGGTCTGAACAAACTTGTGTGGTTTGTTTAATCTCTACAGGGAGAAAGCTCTGCATTGCTCATTGATTTCAAGGGTGACTGTAAGGATTGGAAGTATGTGCCCTTTTGGTCCTGAAATGGGACGACAATGCTTGAGAGAACAAGTTTTTAGGGACTTTCAAGTGCTAGAAATATGCAGTGAATGTTAGGAAGAAAGATATGGAGCTCTAGCTTTTAAAACAGTTAAACATTCTAAACCCTTGAGGAGGTAAAAGTGTGTGTAGTGAGTCTGACAACTCTGTTGTATGTGTTGAACATACAGGATTCCCAAAGAATGCTGCAGTGCTCAGAGGTGCTTTGTACCAACAGAGATGCTTACGTTTCCAAGCTACTAAAAAGAAAGGTATTTTCAGCGAAAATAATAAATACACTATAAGAAGAAAAGCTAGGGGAACTGTTAACCATAACCTGATAACCATAACTTTGATATTAATTAGCATGGCAGTTCTTTTTAACTGCTGACCTCTAAATGTTTCTCTCAGCTTATTATTTACAGTAGTAATTTAAAAATTCTATAAGATTTTTTCCTTTATTATTTCATATTTATATATCTTTGGCAGTTTTGTCCCCATCCTCTCTGGGTTGTTTTTCCCTTCTTTTCCACACATGTTCATCTCTTCTCAAGTGGGGCAGAGTGAAAGGGCCAGAGGAGGAATCACTGAACTGAAGTCAACATCCTGGAATAAATTCTTTCTAAAAAATAATAAACATCTTGTCTGCAAGACACAGAACTCTTCATTTAAACATATTATACTTCTTATGTATCAAAATCACACAATGATGTAGACAAGTAGTAACAAGAGGTAAAAAATGTTGTTTCAAGCTCGTTTGATGCAATCTATTTTTTTCAATATCAAAAGAACTCTACGTATGGTTTCTGACATATGTCATAACCTTGACATTCGTTTAGAAACATGCTAGCCTTAGCTGAGATTGTGAGATGCTTTCTGTTCTTTCTCCTTAGGAGTTTGCTCATGGTCATGACATATCCATTTAAATGCTTTTTACAATGTTTCCTGGGCAAGCACCTATTTTCTTACGGGAAAATTTGACTTTGGGTGAAAAGAAGGTGAGTAGAGGAAAGGAGATGAAAGTACAAAATTAGCTTCAAATCACTGCTTACCGCAATCTAAAACTATATTTTTTTCGCTTACCTTTGGAAAATGAACAGCTGGAAATAGCACAGCATCAGTAATCTGCAGTGACTATCTTGTGTAGCAGAATTTTCCTTGGAGGTATACACATTCTAGGTGATTTGCTTCTTGCAGCTTAAAAACATGTTATTCTTCAAATACGTAATTCTCCTTTGCCTGTTGCTTTATGGTAAATATTTTTGAAAAAAAACCAAAACCAAAACATTGTGCCTCTCTAAAAAAGTTCTTTTGAAGTATGTTTTCAAGTCTTTCTACCTAAATACTACTCCTCTGTGATTTTTAAAACACAAATCAGGGGAAAGATGCTCTCACTGGCTACTTTAGATATTAAGTGTAGCCATTACTTTTGTGGCAAATGAAGGTCAGATTATCTAGCACTCTGCCCACTTGCATCTTGAAAACCTCCATCAACGTGGACTCTGTCATGTCCCTTGAGAGGCTGTGCCAGCGAATGATTCTTCCTGCTGAAAAAGCTTATTTCTTACATCTAGGAGCAAAACACTGGTAATTGATGATGAAATTGTGTTTTTTGAAGAGGGGATTGTGAGAGCTTTGTGTGTGTAAGAGACACAAAGAGCAAATCCAGTCTAAGTAGATAAATGTGTCTGAGCAAATTTTTTGAGGGATTTTTTAAATTTTTTTTTTAAAAATAAAATATCTGAAGATCAATTCTAAATCTGCCTTTATTGTTTCAGAAATTGTTGGACTGAGAATATTTTGCCTTGGCTTCACTCAATGAGAAATTAATCCTTAAGCTTTCAGCCCCCAAAGTACTGCACAGTTGAACATCAAAAATAAGTGTATATGAGGCATGTTTTGATTTACCTTAAATCTGTATCCTTCTCATGCATCAAGCTAAGCAGTCTAATAATATCACAGCACATCATGACATCAAACTCAGATAACCAGATGGTTCTCTGTGACTCAAAGAAGTACAGTTGGCATCTGCAAGAGAACAGCCTTCTTTTGTAATTATTATTTTCCCTGGCATTTCACCCAAATTACTAAGAAAGTGTAAAACTTCCAAACAAACTCTAAAAAGCTTCTCTGCCAACAACCATACTATTCCATATTTGAGCACCTAATTAAAATATTTTGGTATCCAAATTTGCAGATGAAGTCAACATTTAGGGGGATTGGACAAGGTGATCTCCAGAGCTCCCTTTCAACCCTAACAATTCTGTGACTTTTTAATTTCTGTTTACTGCTGATGCAAAGGGCACAGAATGTCTGGGTACTGGGAATCCAGACACTGGTATTGATCACTTTGATTTGATGTTCATGCAGCAGGCCACCTTTTGACAGACTTCTAGTTTTGTAGATTTAGATCTGTGCTTTCTCAAACCCCTTGGTTTGTCAAGAACATTAAGCACTTTTGCAACTGATGGTAATTCACATTGCACTTTTTAGAGATCCAGCATCTCCCTTTAACAGCCTGGGGAAGAAATATAACTCTGGCAGCTTGTAAGAAAATCGAAATATAAACTTGCAACTTAAATACCATACAAGTACAAACTGTTAATGGTTGGTGGGAACACCTTATCTTTTGTAATTAAGGTAGGAGGAAAAGTATTAGCTATTAGACAGCTTAAAAATAAAAGAGTCTCACATGATTAAGCATACCTAGTATTTTATGAAATCTGTGTGAAATTCTATTTTATTTAACATCTTAATATTCACTTAAGAACAGAGTCCTAGTGTAAGGATAACTTCAAGACAAATGGAACCCACTTTTTTCCCCAATTAAAAAGTTCTCTAATCCTGTTTGCATTATATACAAAATTGCTTTTAGTGATAGAGAAATTGTTATCTTTACCTGATATCCATTTGGACAATGTTAGCTCTAGATCCTAGCTTCATCTTGACTGCTCAGCAATGCTCAGTAAGAGAGACATTAATATAGACATGGAGCATGGGAACAGAGCACAAGTTTCTGAAAAAGAAGAACAAAAATACCATGTGAGAAAAACCAGAAAGAGTAGAAACTGAAGACAAAGTATAAAGTAACCAGGGAGTAGGGAAAAGTGAAGGAATAAAGGAAAGGTCATAAATTAACTTGAGTTCTGGTAAAATATACCACAGGCTGCCTGTCATTTGGGGTCAGAGGAAAGTTTCAGTAGCTTTTAACAATAGGCAATCCTATGAACTTTGATAACTCAAAAACTGGAATTGAAGAAATTGGAACAGATATTAATCTTTGAGTTCAGGAAAATGTTACAAGCTTAAAACAGCTTGAGGATTACAGATCCTCAAACTTGCTGAGACGTCTATAAACTTCACAGAGTTTTTATAGCAATCTTAATTGTTTATTTATTGTTGGCTTAAACTTTAGGGAGTAACCTCCTCATGCAAGGGTGGTGTGCTCTTACTGCTGCTCGTCACAGCCTTGCTGGGTGGAAAGGGAGGCTGTCAGACCTCTGAGTGGTAAGTGCAGTGGTGGTAGGATAATTCCATTTTGTTGAACTGCCAAAACATAAAAAGACAAATGTGACAAAATTTATCTACAACTGTGCAATGTGCTTTCACCCCAAGGGGCAGATGAAGACAGGTGGAAGTATGTGAATACTAAAATAACAGGAGGAGAGGAGCCAGCTCAGCACTTGTGCCTGTAACTGTGGCTGTGGCTATAAAAACAAATTAGTGTGGGGTGAGTTCATTATAAATTCAGTGTTGGTTACTGCCTCAGTACATGTTTTTGACCTATGGTTAATCTGAAGTAGTGCAAGGTGGTTCCCATGTGCCAGAAGTGCCTATCAGGGAAATTCCCAAGAGCGTCTGCTGGTGAATTCATGAGCTCCTCTGCCTTGTGCAGTGCCCTTATCATGGTAGAAAGAAAAATCAGCCTAGCATTTAAATATTGTTCATGAATTGAATGGGCAGATATGTTTCAAATTATTTTTTACAACACAGCTCTGCTGTGACTTCACTGTTTAATTTTTTAAAATTGTGAATCAGCACTAAATTTCCAAGGCAAAATAGACAATAAGGCTGGTTGGCATATATTTGGCTGTCAAGAACTGGTTAAGCTAGCTTTGGTCTAGCTCTTATTTCGTGCCCAGAAGTAACTTTGTAGACATAAATTAAAGCATGCAAATACCTGTTTGATCTGAGACTGCAGTAGGTAATTAAGTATCTTTGGAAAAAAACAGTCTGTAACTATTTCCTGGAGGAGAGGAATGAAAGAGAGGGGTTTAGAAAGTAAGCAGTTAGTGTTTTATATTATACTAGAGCACCATGCCAGTGCAAGCCATTTTAGGCTCAATCCCTGCATTCAGAAAACTGATTCACATTGTAAACTTGACCTGCACTGGATTAATGATCAGAAGATCTCTTGTTTTATCCCTGGACAAGTAGATCATGTTGCCTCATGACTTTCAGAGTTTTTTGTCCTTTCTGACAGTTTACCTAGGGATTCCTAGGGATGAATAAAGATACCAGTGGTAGTGTGATCTTGTTACCTAAAGCGAATTGAAAGGTCTTAAATACAATCATTGTAAGTTTTTGACAAATGTCATTATTTAAATATAAAGGCACGTAGGAATAAATTTTCAAAGCATTGCCTGGAGGACTGGCAATATTTCTTGCTTTGTAGTGAGAAGAATAGTACATTTTAGACTTAGTCCTGTATTTGAAAGAGCTCAGTAGATGAGATCTGAGGGCCTTTGAGTTTAGAAAACTTTGTTTTGGGAGGTCCAGGTTGAACTTTAAAAGCTGTGTATCACCCTGAAAGCCTGGCCTGTGTATTCAATTTCCCTGTCATTTCAAGGTGAGAAGAACATTTTTTTGCTTGCAGGCTTTTCATTAAT
This sequence comes from Cyanistes caeruleus, assembly GCF_971803275.1. NCBI lineage: Eukaryota > Metazoa > Chordata > Aves > Passeriformes > Paridae > Cyanistes > Cyanistes caeruleus. The sequence continues at coordinate 93,115,084 of NC_141701.1, forward strand.
GTTGAAGAGAAATCACGAGAACAATCAGCTCTCACGATGGTTTGAATTTCTTTTGGTAACAATTCATGTAAATAGGTGTGCATATGCAAGCTAGACATAGCTTTAGGGCTGCTGTTAAATTATCAGTGCATATTCCAGTTGAATTAAAATTGGACAGCTCTGACATGCCCAGCACTGTTAGTTGTAGGAGCAGCATTTAGATATACTACTTTTTCTGGAAGTAAAGTGGGTTGACTATGAGTTGGGATTTGGGGTGGGGTTGAGTTGTGGAAGTCATAGAAAACCAAAACTCTTTATTTCTTATGAACTGTTTTCAACTCAGGATTGCTTTTAGGTTATACAAAACTCTTAGGTTATCCAAACAACTGAGCAAAGTCTTTTAGCAGTTGTGTTTGCCTCTCTTTGAAGCAGGTGTGCTATGCAAGTCTTTCAGATATAGAATCACAAACTGGCTTGGTTTGGAAGGCCCCTTAAAGATCTTCTAGGCTCTCCTGTCTTGATCAGGGGCACCTTTCACCTGTCCAGGTTGCTCAAAGTCCCATCCAATCTGTCCTTGAATGCTTCCATGGATGGGGTATCCACAGCTTCTCTGGGCAACCTGTTCCAGTGCCTCACCACTCCCTGAGTAAAGAAATTCTTCCTAATAGCTAATCAAAACCTACTCTCTACATCAGCTAGCTCTCTTGGTGTGCCCTTGACTGATTAGGAGTGATGCTGGCTACTGCCTCTCTTCATTTTTAAGCAGGTTTTTAAGGTTTAAAGCAGAGCTGCTGGAATGCAGGTTCTCTCTGTTTTGAAAAGACAGAAATACAAAATAGGCTGAGCCCCATTTACCTGAACGTAGGGGACCACAGTAAAGTAGAGAATATTTCTTTACCCAATGCACCAATTGCAAGAAGTACTTGCAAATTGTTAAATGGATCAAGGGCTTCCCAGGTGAATGAAATCAGTGCACACACAGCAAGGACAAGGTGCTATTTGAATAAGGTAGTGAAAAGAAATGTTGATTGCACAAAATACATGTGTTTAAGCAGCAGTCAGGGTCATTTGTCCCTCTTTACCAGGGTGATCTTTACAGTAAAGGTGTAAATTTCATAGAATTTTAGGAAAATTTCCTACTCACATTTATACATTTAAGCTATTTTAAGGTAATTTGTGTGGAATTACATGGGCCAGTAATAAGCCTAAAACCTAGTAAGACCTAATCTGGGGATGGGAAACGGACCCAACAGAGCAGGTTGGGAGGGAAATGCTTGGTATTGTTCTTTGATACTTCTTCAAATATGTGGCTAGGAGGATTTTAAGAAAATATGAGTTTAAAAAGATGCTTTAACAGTGCTTTCAAATGCATAAGATCTTTGTATTTACCTGCTGGAAATGTGTGATACAGAGAATCAAGGTAAAAGAGGTGTTGAAATCCTTGGGAATAAACAAATAAAAGACTGTCTAGGTGAGTGTAGTCCTGTGTTTAAATCAGAGGTTGTTTATTGCAAGGTTGTAGCCTCAAAGCAGCTGTTCACAATAGCTTGTTGTACCAGTTCTACAAGATTTTCTGAAAGAAAAATCAAGATATGAAGCTTGCTGTTTGCTTGCCAAGGTTTGTTTCACACAAAAGTCCTGCATCTTTGCAACCTGTTCTGGGAGCCTTTTGCTTTGAGAAGGAGCTCTCTTTTTCTCTCTTGATCAGGAATAAATCCTATTCAAGCCCAAAATAAAGGGAAAAATATCTTTCCTTCATTTTTCTTTTCCTTTCAGATACTGGGAGTTAGGGGGGAAGGGAGAAACGCTAGAAACTGAGAGATGTTAAGAGCAGGCTTTAGAGCACGTTTAGCTATAATCGTTCTTATACACTCATGCATCTCTATCCTTTTATTAGCAGCCCTCCATGAAACATGGAGATTAGCACTAGTCATGTGGAAGTGTTTAAAAATTCAAGAAGTGACAATAGGAAGTGTCAGACAGTAATGGAATAAGTATGACAAAATTACAAAGACAGCAGCTATTCATTAATAAATTAGAACCTCATAGGGTTTTTTGAAACTGTAGGTGTCTAACTTGGAAATGATATTCTTCTGGATGCAACTTTATAATTTCCCTTTCACCCTGTTTGGTGGGAAAAAAAGTAATCCCTTTTTAATCATAGACCAGATCATGTGTTAATACTTCCCACTGCACATCCAGAAGTAAATTTGGTATGGAGAACTGCAGGCACAGCCACTTCCAAGGGACAGGTGGGGACCGGTGATGGGCAATCCTGGATGTGAAGATGGGGTGAGGAAAAAGCCTGGCTCACAGCGCCTTTCTCACACTCTCTGCTTACTGAAAACTGTAGAGTGTCACACTTGGGGTAGCCAAAACATGATGCAAGAAAGGATGTGTCACAGCTGGGTAATCTTGGCGGTGTCACCAGGAGGCTTGGGGTGGCGTTTCCTTGATGCTCAGCCCGGCATCTGAGGGCTCTGCATGGGATTCCCCGGCATGGGGTTGTGACTCAGGGTTTGGCAGGGGGCAGGCCCACCTCCCCCTCTTTCTCAGGCCACTGCACACACAACACCACCCAGATCTCTGTGTTCATGTTTTCCATTTAAAAGCACTCAGGGCCACCCAGTGCTTTGAGTGAGCAGCTGTGGTGGTGGGTCTCACGTTGGTCAGAATGGATCATGTTCTCAGTTACCCACAGTAAATATGGGTGGCCACGGGTCTCTCGGGGAAGTGCTTCCTTGCTGTCTGGAGGTGGCACCTATTGTCTGCTCTTCAAGCTTTGCTGCTGGAAATACTTTTCTTCTGCTTCCTCTCTCTGCAGATTTGCGTGCAAATGGTCTTGAGAAACCTCACATGGGAGAAAACCTTTTGAATCTGCTGCTCTGGTATAGAGGGACCAGTTTAATGAGAAACACTTCTCTGTAAAAAGATTTTATTAAATAAGGTCCCTTGTTCCTCTCTCCATTCCCTGCCCCTTTTGTTCCCTTCACTTTCCCGTCTGAGGACTAATAGGTGACTCTTGGATGTAATATACATTTTCTGATCAGCTCTCTGAGGGCTAAGTCCCCTGTCCCTCCATACAAGAACACCATTTCTTATTAATTTTTTTTTTTTAATGAAATGAGCTTATTAACCTGCCTTCTACTTTGTGTAAACTGTAATTAAAATGTATGAAGAGTTTGACTTGCAGTGTGCCCTTCTAAGATCTATTGTGGGGTCTACCTTAGTAGCATGTATCAAGAACACCGAAACATTGATTTTAATTTTTTTAAAAGAAAGACTCAGGTCATTTCACAGGGGGCAATCAGGGCCTTTGAATAAGGAACCCAGGAATGCCTTCTACCCTGGCAAAGTTTTGTGCAGCCATGGCAGCTACCTGTGGTAGGAAGAGAAAAGAATGAGTAGAGATCACAGTCAGCTCTAGCAAAGTCCTCACATCCCTGGTCTCCAAATAGCTATTGTATGGTTTAAATTTTCTTCCCCTCCTCTATGAGAAAACTGGTGAAGTAGAGGGAAGTGACATCCTTTGTGACTCTAACTGAAAGAGTACTAGGGTACAGTGAAAGTATTTCTGTGTAACCCATGAAGACAAATGTGGTGGGAGCCCAGACAGGCTGTTGGAGATTTAGAAATCTGAGGTACCCAACTTGTAAATGATAATTCTCCAGCAGTATCTGCAGGAGGCTTTACTTATGTGGAATGTTTGGTTTTGGTTTGGGTTTTTAATGTGTTTGTTTTGTTGTTCTTTTGTTTGTTTGGGGTTATTTTGCAGTTGTTTTCCTAATTTAGTTTTAAATTTCAAGCTATCTTTTGGTTATGATATGATCAGCTGTGACTCAACTTTTATTTTCTTGGTACTGAATTTCTAGCCATTTTCTGTGAAGCAAAATACTGAAAACAGAATCTGTGTATATTATATTGCTGAATCCTTCTCCAATGCAAATAAGGAGTTGAGAGAATTATTTTAAACACCACAGTTTTTAAGCAAGCTTGACTGTTGATAGCTGTGTCTGTGATACAGACAGATCAAAAGACAAAAATTTTCACTCTTTTAATTTAGTTATTCAGAGGCGTGGTTGGGGCTTTTTTTCCTCCTGCCTTGTTTTTTGTTTTTTTTTTGCTGACCTATCTGATTATCTCTGCTTCTTCCTCTTTACATTGCCCAGAGCCTGCTTTTTGCAGCCCAGAATTCCTCTACTGAAAGGTCAGGCTTGGTGTATTTGCCATTGTAATCTCCCTATTTCCCTGCTTTTAATCTCCCCATCGTCGAGGTTTTAAAAACAAGAGTGATGTTTTGCTGATGAGAGATTGGAAAAAGAGACATATATGATATATAGCCTCCAGAGTGGCCTGTCCAAAGATGCAAAGTGAGAATTTGCTCGCTTAGGGGAGTCAGAGGAAGGCTGAGTGGGTGCTGATTTCTCGTCAGCATCCTTCGGTCTTCACTCCATGGCTGAGGGTATCGTGAGGCAATGCAAAGTTTAAAGGGAGAAGATGTCTGCCTTTTCTGTAGCAGACTGAATGTGGCCTTTTCTGATGCCAGTGCCTTCCCAGATGCAGCCAAACTGAGTCTGGTGAGTGGCTCTGGACCAGTCTGTCGTTTCAGTCGAGCTGTGTCTTTGCACTCCAATAGCTTCTGGTATGTGCCTTAATTAATTAAATTGTATAATGTGTGCAAGGGAACCTCCTCCTCTTTCCTTGGATAGTGGCTTGCTCAGCTGATTTATCTTTTAAAAGTCCCAGTAAGACTGATTCTTTTGATGCTATTCTCTCTCTTTCCCTTGTGCAGGGTAAGCCAGCTTCATTATAAAGGCAGCGTAGCTGGGCAATTTCTTAGCTGTGGGTAAATAGCGGGACCTTTGAGCCGAGCCATTCCAGATGACCTAGGATGAATTGGGCTGCATTCCTAGCCAGGGCACCCCTTTTCCTAAACAGAGAGAAAGCTGCCTCTTAAGCACTCCTACTTATAACTTGGGGGCAGATGTTTTGCACTGTTGGTTTTTGCCGTGCTGAAAATATAGCATAAGGTTAGCAAAATATTTAAACTGTAGCATAGTCACAGGCTGAGTGCACAGGGTTTACTTAAGGGAGGAGAGTGCTATTTATGGAAGGCATGTGGTTTACTTCCTCCTCCCCGAAGTGGGAATGTTTCTCTGGGGTTTGGCATGCTCTTCTACGCAGTATTGAAAGAAGTAGACCAAGATTTTTGGGAACCTTCAATATATTTATGTCCACTTTCTCATGCCAGGTGTGGGAACTTTTTATTATTTTGTGCATTCATATTTTAGCTGCTAGGTTTTCAGCAGTATTTTAAATCTTTTACAGCCAAACTGTGCAATTTTCTCCCCTTTATTGTAGTGGTACATTGATAATCTGAATTAAGTGCAAATTATGGGAGCAAAATGAGAAGAAGACATTACAGCTCTCACAAATGCTTCATTATACTAAACTGCCAATTTTAAAATTCATTCCACTGAGTTTAAAGTGAAATGTTTAAAGGAAATGTGGATAGCTGGAAAGGTTGCCACGCTTCTTAAAAAAAGATTATATGATGATATGAGATACTTGGTTGTCATTGTGTCAATTATGGCTCGTCAGGCAACATTAGTCTTTGATGTCTGGCATTTGTGGAAGACAGTTATATGAGAGAGATAAAAAGCCCTGAAAAGTATGTTTGTTACTTGGCAGGGTTGAGTAAGATATTCAGCTCTGGAAAAAGGTCTTTGCAGTCCAACATTGTCAAGGCAGGAAAATATTTTTATGACTTGAGAAAATGGATCAATTCATTTCCTAATCCTGGGGAATGATTGATCCAGCAGCAGCCAGCCCAAAAATGGGACTTGAGAATAGCAACTTGATGTACCCTGAATTTAGGAACCTGTGCCTGTCTCCAAGGTATGTCTCCAGCCCCTTGGCAAGAGTGAGACAGGAAGATGGTGGAGCTGAGGGATGTCCTGTGCTATGTAGGTTTTCTGCCCTTCCATGAGCTTAGGAAATATTTAGTTATCAAATGCTACACCCATGCTGGAGTGAAGGTTTGAAACCCTTAGATTTTTGTTCAAACCATTAAGCTCTTTCATCTAATGAAAATCACTTTCTTTTAAAATGGAAAACATTAAACCAAACAATAACTATTTTTTTTCCTAATGACTTTTTTGATCCAAGAGCTTTCAGAGTGCTTAGCCTTGCAACTTCAGATTTATTTTTTTTTTTTTAAATTGCTTTACAGAATCACAGGATGTTTCTGTGGTGAACATACATCTGTGCTGGCTTTCGCTGAGCTTTGGAAATAGGTCAGGAATTAAAGCTCCGGCTTTGTGGTTCTGAGGAAAGCCCTTAAGAAACTCTCTCAGACATAAGAGGGTAAAGAGGGGTCACTGGAAGTGCTGTTTGACCATATATAGATGGCATGGTCTCTCCTGTCTGCAAGCATGTGTGACTCTATGCAGCCACATACATGTATGAGCTGCTGAAACCGGTGCTGTTTGCTGCTTGCTTAGCACAGATTGCTGCAGGAGGGAAAAAAAAAGAGGCAGTCATGGGAAAACATTAAGAGAAATGCTCTGCCTTCACATAATGGTGGTGGCTCCTCCTTACATGCCTCAAGCGTAGCTATATGTCTTAATCCTTGTTGTTTCGTGTACCTCCGTGAAAAAGCCAGCCCTATGGGCAGCGTGCGTTCGGTGTGCGGTGTCATTGCCATGGAAACTGGCACCAAACCTCGGTCACACATCGTGCCTGGATGGATGGAGGTCAGGCCACTGACTGGCTACTGCCGGATGGAGGTCGGGCTCTGGCATCTGCACTCTGCTGCCCTGCAGTCTTCTGCAAGCCCTCCTGCCAGGGAGGTACTGGGAAGAGGGATGGTGTCTCACAGAAGGGAAGAGGAAAGAAATAGTGCAGGAAGCAAAAATGGCCAATGAGGTGTGAAAAATCAACCATTTTGTCCTGCTCTCAGATGGTACTCTCTTGCTGTAGTTTGTTAATTTTGGGGTTTGTTTTGATTTCAGGATAGCAGTGGAAATGAATAACTGCTGCAACATTAGTGGGAGGTGCTTGAGTCATTTCTTATTCCCTCAGCCTGGGTCTCAGCAGGGCGGCACAGAGGAGCTCTGGGCGAGTGAGGCGTGCGCTGAATGAGCAGTGTGTGAAGCACAGAGGTGGAGAACTTGGCATAGAGATTAAATCTGGACATGATTTCTGTAGGGTTTCCTGAAGCATTAAAGAAAAAAAAAGTTCAAAGCCTTAGGTAAAAAAAAATAAAATGAAAAGCTAAAGTGAACTGAAATAAAACAAAATCCAACCTTTGGGGTAAATGGAATTCCCCTATATTTGTCTTTCCCTACCTGCTAGGAATGTTATGGCAGGATTACCAAATGTGAGTTGTTTTCTTTTCAACATTACAGAAGGGAAAAAATGGGATGGGAGGAGAGGTGTTTTATTTTTTTTTTCTTCAACATATTTTTCCTTTCCTTTGGCATAAGCAACTTCTTCCATCTCTCCAAAAAGTTCACTATTCTTTAGACCTCCGTGTGGCTTTTAAACAACCTCATCACGCTGTAGCTTTTTGCCATCCTAAAACATCACTTTCCAGGCATTCTGTGTAGGCTGCCTGCCTTCACAATGTGCACAGTTTTTCATGGCTTCTGTCCCCAGGTTAGGGAGAGCAGCTACTGCTTTCTGACCCTTCTTCCTCCCCTCTTCCCCTTCCCAGAACCCCTATGTGTGCTGAGGATGCAGCACAGCTGGGAGAGCCCCTTAATACTGCCTGCAGGTGAAAGAGGAAATTCACATTGTCAGCTGCTGTAAGGAGGTCTGATTTCTTTGTTTTGGACACTGCTGAGTGTGTTTTACTGCCAAAAGATTAGAGCATGGCTAAAGGGTTAGAAACCTGCACATGATACAAACCTTGGATAAATGCAGCTTTAAAGGTTCTTCTCCATCTCTGGACCTCCTGCTTTTTTTCCTAAGTTCATTATCAATCCAAACTAGCTGGTATAGGTAAGATTAACATATTAACAAAATCTTTGTTATACATTTATTTCTACTCCTGCTTTTGAGCAACCTGTGGGGCCTGTGGGCTACATGCCATTTTATCAAAATATTTCAAGCATCAAGCCATTTCTTTGGGAGTTGGTATTTGTCTGAGAATATATGCACTTAATCTCTAAGTGTGGTAAATTTATTTTTATCTTTTGTTATATAAAAATATTTTCAAATCTGAGAACCTGCCTTGCATAAATATGCAATAACACACTTAGACTTGGCCCCTGAGGAAGGCTGGTTGTTTAACAACTTGTCAAGGGGAAATTCAGTGCCAGTGCAAGGTGAAGCCTCGAGCTGGCTGGGGAGCTGCACTGTGGCTGCTGCTTCCCTCCTGTGTGTTTCCTGCAGCAGCTCTGCTCCATGTCTCCTCCTGGGGGGAACACGCCAAGGACAGAGTACATGGAGGCAGAAAGGGGAGAAGTGAAGGTTGTGCTGCTATTGCTGTTGCTCTGGAGGCTTTTTGCTTGGTCAGTTCGAAGTCAGGAATGATGTGTTTGTGCTCAGAAACTGGGATCCTTGGTGGCTTCATTTCAAATCTGGCATTTCTTGAATAAACCAGGGGCTTGTAACTCCTTTATCTCAGCATCCTCTGAAGCTGCTCATAGGGATGCAGCACATGCACATGTTGAGCTGTGGTCTCTGCTGTACCCCTTCATATCTCCTCTGCTTGCCCTCAGTTGTGCCACTGATGACAATGTCAGGGTGATGACAGTTCTGCAGCAATCCTGATTGTGAGCGTGTGCCAAAGCTTACCACATTTGTCCATCCCCTATGATCCCAGGCAGCAGAGAAATGAAATCATTAAGCTGCAATACCATGTGGGTCCAGCTCCAGCATATTCAAGCTGTGTGTGGCTTATTGTCACGTATGTGTGTAATTGCTAACTGGGTCTTCATGTGGTAGTGCCCTGAAAATGGGTTGCTGTCATTTTCTCTTTGATTAGTCTCCTCTCTAATTTAAAAGAAGTCTTCCCTTGAGGGAGATTTTTCTTAATTTACTTTGTTAGTGGATGTTTTTTTTTTTGAATTATAAACATACTTCTCTGTATAGAGCCTAGAAAAAAAATGGACTGACAAAAAACTAAATATTCCTGCTAAGCATGAGTCTGACAATGTTCAAGTTTTAAAAAGAAAAGAAGTAAAAAAAAAAATAATAATCTGAAAGTCAAGTTTTTTTCTGGTCTTTTCTTGCAGATTTTAAAATGTTTCTGCCAAGAAAATGACCACAGTAGTGCATGAAGCTATGGAAAAAACAGCTGAATCTTTTTATAGGTTGATGTTGCTATAATATCTAGTCCCTTCTTTTGAAAACATAAGCCAGGGAAATGTGTGCATGGAACCTCAGAAGTAAACACCTGGGCCTCTTTTAACATTAAAGTATTCAGAATATATAAAGATTACCTTAATTAATATGCTTTTTTCTTTAAATGAATTGGTGAAATTTGGCATGCTTCTTAAAGAGGCCTTTTGCCAGTCTTTTCCCATATTCTTAGCTCATGCCTTTGCATAATGATGTGATCTATGGTGGGCAGGAATAATTCAGCCTAACGATGAATAATGGTAGCATTTGTGGTCAACTGGTCATGACATTCTCATTTGAGCATTTCTCTTTGGGAACTGCGTCTTCAAGTCATGAGACTTGCAGTAATGTCAAGAGAGAGAGCAGCACAGAATCAGGCTGGATGAGGGAGAAAGGGGACACTTGTTTCACAGGGTCCACTGTGGTGGAGGACAGAATTAAAGAAAAAAAAAATAAAAATTGAAATACTTGCTTGAAATACTGGTAGCTTTACAATCCTCTCTTTGTAACAGTTCTTCTGCTCTCAAGTGCTTCTGTACTTCTGTGTTTCAATCAATGTATGCCTGCAGTTCTGTGCACAAAACCCACTGGGATCTCAGTGGGGGAAAAACAACCTGTAGGAAAGGAGGTGGTGGGAGTAGAGAAGGGCAGGACATCAAGTTAGGAGGAATTTATTAGTAGCCTAGAATAATCAAATGCAGAACAGAATAGATGACTTTTAAACATGCTGGAATTGGACATTCTATTCCAGATTTGGACCCTCCTGGGCAGAGGAAGGGGAACATGTTGGTAAACCTGGGGATCAGGTTTAAATGGAGATGTGATGTAAACACAGTCATGCCAGAATGACCTACTTCCATCATGCCTCATCTGTGTCATTTCTAAGTCCTGGGTGTTAGGTATATATGAAGGTTAATTACACAGAGATATATTATTCATTGATAAGTAGAGAGGAATGTGTGAGAAATGCAGAGTTCCTCACTACAGCTAAAATAGGCGCTTGTGGTAGCTGTGTGTAAAAATAGTCTGGACATTATAGCTTTGATTAAACTTGGGTTTGAAGTGCTGTGATTGTGCTGATTAGAAGTGTAGGATGTATCTGCTTTCTGTTGAAGCAAAAAATGTGTTTACAGGAAGATTAATAAATGGGAATGGAGTATCTGTGGTTCAAGGGAGAAGAATTATCAATGTTCCGATGACTTTTGCAAACTGAAAGTTCTGGAAGTTGGTTGTGGGCTAAGAAAACCACAAGTGCTCAGGCTTGGTTTAAATTAAGTCTCTCAGAATTTGTTTGAAGGTATGAGTTGGAATCCGAATATTGCAGTGATATTGCAGAGCTGACACTCTTTCTATCCTTCAGATGTCATTTACAGGACACTGGAGATAGTGGAAGAACCAGAAAGCTACGCTGCTCTTCCATGGTGTGAACTACTGCTGAAAATCATAAAGAAGAAAAGGAAACCTGATTTGTAGTTCTCAATAAAATGACATTAAGAGAACATGTGCTTCCTTGTCACATGTTACTTGAGAGATTCTGACAATGTATCCAAAGGAAATCCATCTTCAAGAAGGGAAAAAAAGAAAACCATGTCAAATCTGATAGTCTTCTGAAGTGTTCCATTAATTGTGGATTTTCATAAGGATTCTTCAAACACAGAATTAATTATTGTAAACAACAATGGTCTTATTCAAGATGCCATAAAGAAGGTAACAGAAACATGTCAAAGTCGTACAGTTTGTGCTGAAATCTAACTATTTTATAACAGCTGAAAGGGTTGAAGATAACCTTGCTCATCAGATGTATATTAGAAATGATTGCTAACAGCGGCTCCAGTATTTGGCCCATGGTTTTCAGAGAAGTCTGGAAAAGTATTTTCAGACAATATGTGCCCAAATTTATTTTTTTTAAAACTATCCTCTGCATTTTATTTAAGTCATGTAAAAGTTTGTAACTAGAGACTACAGACCAATTGCCCATCCAAAGTAAGCAGCAATGTTAGCTGGAGCAGAAGAAATGAAAATCAGATTAAACTGCTAGAATATTTTCTTTCATTTGAATAACAATGCTTTACAAGAGTTGCAGCTGAAAACGAGGGCCCATATAGTTTGATTCCATGCAAAAGCAGAGCACAGTGTATGGAGAGAACACAGAGAGTGCACACAGCAAATATTTGATCTGAGAAAGTTGTACAAAGAGTTGTGGGAAAAAGGAAAGGGAATAAAGGTGTTGATTCTGTTGCAATTAAAATAAAAGTACATGAAGTTTTGCTTAAATTCTTCTAATTTTGCCTTTTATTTGAGAAGAGTGTGAGAAGCTTGATTTTCATCTGGACTAGCCTAATGGAGCTGTGCTATTTCAATATACTTCTATTTTCAGGCTCTATAATATGGTAGTCTATGACAAGAGAAGAATCACAGCCTATGTGAAAGAGCAAATGTTCCCCTGATGACCACCACCAAAGTTTTTGCTGACATCATGGAAGACTTTTCTTAAGCAAGCAGTTTAGATTCTCAGAATAATATCTGTAATGATGGATGGTAACATTTACATGCACAAAATGGGTAATTCCACACTTAGGAAGAATTTAGAGCTGCTGTAGTGGGTTTTACTTCTTTGAATTCAAATGATTTGCACATGCCTGTGTCATGGCTGAGTGTGATCTCCTCAACTTTTCAAAGTTAGGTTGCTGAAGATACTGAAGCAAATACTTTGGAAACATGCTTCCTAATCATAGAATTCCTTTTTCACTAAGGATGTGGCTTTGATCAATTATTTACTTACCCGTCCTCAAAGTTATTTACACTTTTCAAAACCTTTCTTTGTTCAGTTTGTGCCCAAACTGCGCGTCCTTGGTACCGGCCTCTGCAGAAAGTCTGAGAGAAGTGGCAGCTGCAGTTTCTGTGCAGCTCCAAAAGATGAAACAACTTGAAGGAAACAAGCATGAGATTTTTTTTTAATCTCCTTTTATTTTGTGAGCCTTCCCTGCATTAGAATATCCACACCAGCACCCCTCCTGCAGTTATCAAATGTCTCAGCTTTGTTTCAGTGTTTAACCAGCTGTAAAAGATGTTTCATTGCCTTGTATATTCTTCCACCATTTAAGTAAATCACTTCAATGTTGTATTATAGATGACTGTAAAAAGGAAATGTTTTTTTGGTTTTTTTTTTCAATTACAGTAACTAGTGGCCAGGTATGCACACAAACCAGCATATTTGGAGCAAGCAGCAACCTGTCCTGCAGTTATTTGAGAGAGGGGGGCATGTACTCATTACCCCATGAGTAATGCAGCAATCCACGTGCCCTGCTGCTGAGGACCAGCTGGCTGCTGTGTGCTATCAGAGCTGCTTGCCAGCAGGCAAGGCTCATTAAGAGCCTAGTTGCAGGATATAACATCTTTGCAGTCAATTAACAATGCTGCTCTTTAAAAAGGTCCAGATCCTTCCTGATTCAGCAAAGCACTTCAATATATGTTCAAAGTTAAATGCTTGATTAAAGTTTTGTGTAATGAAGATGTGAGGTCTTGTGCTTGAGGTTAGACAGGTAGGAACATTCCCAAATCAGGGCCTGCCATGTTATGGTTCTTAGAGGTTTCCAGGAATCTTGAATATCCTGAAATACTGACTATGCTGATTTCCAACCTGAGTAAAACCTACAGCTGAAAAACAAAACCACACCATGTGACTGTGAAGCATGGAGGAAAACATTTTAAAGTCTGTATCTGGTCATCACTGATGTTTGTCTCGTCAAAGAAATGCTAGCAGACTGTTTACATTTTTGTATCCTTAAAAGAAATTAAAGAAATGACACTACCCTAGTCATCTGGAAGTGGTGAAAAAATATATATATTTATCAAAATGAACATTTTCTTTGAAGAAAGAAGCAATGCAAGTAATTGAATTGTTATGCACTTCCTGACTGTAGTATTTCTCACTGGACAGGGTTGTATTTTGTAGTCTGCTTCCTGTGGTCAAGTAAAGGAATGAGTATTAGGAAGACCAAAATTCAAGCTTTTGCCTTAGCTTTTTATGTAACAATGTCTACCACTTTGCCATGCTTATTTTCAGTTGTATGACATCTGCTTAGTTATTGTAATATCCTACTGATAACTCATTGCAGCAATAGGCATATGTCTTTGCTCTAGTTCAGTGGGTCAACAGCAGGATCAAAGATAGTGTCTCACTGATTGTGAGTTATTTATTAACATAGCCACCCTGCTTCTCATGGATTGGGCTTAAACACCTTACTTTGAGACCTAGATTTGGTATTTTCTCTAATAGTATGTTGAACTGTCAGAGCTCACTGCTTCATCTTCTGCAATGTCTCATTTTCTATATCCTCACTAATAATAGAATGCAAAATTCCAGGTGACTACAATGAGTGTAGATTGAAACCTCAATTTTTAAAGCAACTTGTGGTTTCTGGTGAAGCATCCTATGACTGTGGATTGTTCCATACTTCCTCTTATTTACTTTGTCCTGTTAGAGAACAAGTTGAAATAAGCTTCCTTGTCTGTGTGTGTGACACCTTACTTGTATGTTTTCAGCTTTTGTTTTCAGTCTGATCTGAGTTGGAGCGGTATTTTGTATTTAATTTATTATTTGGACCTGAAACTTAAAATGAGAGGGCCAAAACAAACACATCTCCTGTACAGAGACCGTCTAGAAATAGCTGGAATTGGATCACAGCCTGTAAGGTAGGCACAGCCTACCTACAGGTACCCACTGAGGTATGTCCCCCATGCTCATGGAGCTGGTTCTAGCTTCCCCAGACACCTCTGGTGCTGGGGATCATGGCTTCTGGCTGCCCAAAAGGTAAGGCAAGAGTCAGATCCTAGGGGGTCTGCCTCTGGTTTCCACTCTCAGATTCACTGGATCTATTCATGGGTAAGACTCAAAGATTTCACAGATTGTCACGTTTCAGAGATGTAGGGGAAATTTTGGGTTTCGTTGGTGCAGTGCTTGATCACCTCAGAGATGTAGGCTCTGAAAACAGTGAAATCCAGAGAGCTGAGGCAAACCCTGCTACAAGACCAGCCCCCAAATTCCACATCCATCACAGCCCACCAGAAATCTGATGTTCAGTGAGAACCCTGTCTTTCTTTTCCTTGCCCCAAACTTGCATTTCACACAGAGCAGATTGGGTTCAGTGATAGACACCTCTTCAGGTGAAAGCATTTGCCTCAAAATGTCCAGCCCCTTCCAGGCACAGGGGTGAGCCTGAGCTGGGAGGCTCCATCAGAAAACAGACAAACTTTGGAAGAGTTCAGACTACATCTGAGCTTTGCCACTGATTAAATGTAAATAATCTTGCTCAGACTCTAACAGCTGAGTTGAAGCAGAGATTTTGAAAAGAAAGAACTTGGATCACAATTTTATAGCTATCTCTAAAATATTTTATTGCTGGTTTATGACACCAGTGTGTAAATTATGGAGCTTTAAAGAGTTGCATTGTGAAGGTTTTATCCTTTGCTTATGTACAAAACATAAATACTACAGTTTTGTTTTCAGGGAAATTAAATACATATTTTTAAAAGGGTTGTTTAGGAAGCCAAGTGGGTTAGTAAAAAGAACACCTTATTCTTTTTTCTTTTTTTTTTCTTTTTTTTTTTTTCTTTTTTTTTTTTTTTAATGTGTGGATACTGCATTTTTATGGGTTGGTACTCAGTAATTATTTTCAGCCAGCTGATGTAGGTCAAACAATTGAAAAGAAGGAGAGGGGAATGAGTGTGTGTTGCATGTTTGCAAATACCACTACAGTGGAAATAGTGTGTCTAACACCATGTGGATCAGAGAAGAAATGCTTTCTATTATATGACTGATGCAGAAAAATATCTTTTGGCAGCACAAGCCATTTCTATGGTCTGAAGCAAACCTTATATAGTTTGTGTGTAGATAGAATCATCTTACACTGTGTGTGTACACATACATATGTGTCTACACAATGCAATCCTGTAGATATAACAACAGCTACCATATTGTCTCATTTGCATTGAAACTGCATGGGCATGTTATCCATTTTCAGAAGAGAAATTGTAACAAATGAAAATATTTAGTTTCCTACTACATTTTTAAAACAAAGTTAAAGCTATGTAATTCAAGAAATGTGTTGTATTTTGGAGACCAGAGTTTAAAGAGCAATTCCTTTTGGATGTGACTTCATCAAGATTCATCAGTAGCTTACTCTGGCCTTTATCTCTTGGGGTTTATAACCAGTACTCCTTCAGATTTTGCTCCATCCTATGTCAAGATGACTCACTGTTATTTCCTTCCACTGTCTCATGCTGAGTGACCAGGGGCAGAAAAAATGTTTTCAGCTGCTCCTTTTCGGTAATGTCCTTGTTCCAGGACACTTAGCTAAATTTTTCAAAAGTTATGAAACAGTTATGTCTGTGAACTCCATGTTATTCTCCTATGCCCAACCTTGGCATCAATTTCCTTTCCAAGCTTTGGGAAAAATGCTGATTTACACCTATTGGGATGAGGCTGAGGTGTGGTTCTCCTGTTCTTGAAGACTGGAAGGACTGGGAGGGGATATGAGTAGCCATAGTGGTGTAAAATACCCCTCTTTAATGGTTCTAAATTATTGTTGTTCAAATCTCTTGTATGTAATGTCTCGGTTCTCTTAGGAGATTCAGATGGATCATGCTTTACCAGATGTCCAAGCCAATACTGCTGTCCAGTCCTTGCTCTCAGCAACATCCTCCTGTCCTTGTGATGGGGGGTTCTTGGGAGGACTGTGCAGATCAAGCTTCACACTGCCTCTGCACTTCAGGCTCTCTGTCCTGTAAGTACACCAAAAAATGCTGTGGCTATTTGGCATGTCCAAGTCGGTTGACTGGGAGTGCTTTGACTTAACTTCTGGAAAACTTACCATGATTTTGATGATTTTATGCTTTTTAAGTGGATTAAACTATGTACCTGCCTCAAATAAACATGCAAGGTGGTTGATGTATTTGTCCCTGTAATCACCACAGGTTTCCAATGATTGTAGGGTAAATGGGTGTTTTTCCTCTCGTGCATTACAAGCATGCTGTAAACAACACAAAGGCTATATTTTACAGGCAACATCTGATAAAAGTAATTCTGTTGCTGCTGTTCCTAACAAGAAACAGAGGAGGTGCTTTTAGTTATTTTGAATTTCTAATATGTCTAGTGGTAACTCTGAGTATATAGACAGGGTGTGGAAACAACACTATGTATATAGGTGTTCATTTCCCAACTGTGACAAAGACATGTAACTAACTGTGCTTGCCTCAGCTGAAATAAACACTTTTGGGAAGAATTTGGCTGAATGGTTATTTTTGGTCTGGCAAAGGGGAAGCCGACAGAGTGACTGTTATTACTCTGATGCCAATTACTGGAACCGACCAGCTTAGGGGCAATTTGCTGACTTTGTTTAAAAACAAAACTGGTCTTTCTGGGTCCAACTGTGATTTAGAAAGGGAGGAGCTCTAAACCACTTTTTTTTTTTTAAAAAAAATAAATATATTTTTAAAAAAGGTTTCCTAGCTGAAAACATTATCTGAACTCCACATGGTGTGGGGTTTAGGGAATTAACAGGATGATTCAGACATACAATCCTCACATTCATTCCCACTCCTGAGAACTTTCCTCAAGGAATAAAATTTCTTTCCTGCACTTGGTCGGAAACAAAACAAACTCAAATCCTTCCCTCTTTTTTTTTTTTTTTTTTTCCTTTTTGACTGGAAAGTAACACAACTAATAAACCTGACATTAAACTCCAACACATGCTGTATGCCAGTATAATCTCAGGATATGAGTGGTGTGATTTTAGCAGGCATTTGCAGCACTCCTCCCCGTGAACTCTTGGCTGATACGTTGTCCCATCATTGCTTCCCTTTCCTCTCCCCTGCTCCATATGGAGACATGTGCCAGCAGGAGCTAAAGGGTGGCTCAAGGGGTGTTGTCTTTTCATATTTTGTCCTTAGAGAGTGGGACAGAAAGCGCTGAGGGTGCTGCCTTGTGTATTGGTTTGCAGCTCTGTGAGAAGACAGACCAAGGGCAGTGCCTGAGCTCTGACCCTGGGTACGAGGAAGTTGTGATCTCCCAGCCCCACTGTTGTCTTGATGTAACTCGGGTTTCCTTTTCCTATATGCATGTGTTGGGGGAAGGTCACATAAGCTGCAGTGAATCTCTTCAGCATGAATTCAGAGTACTCAGATTGTGCAGTAATCCCAAGGTGCACACCAGAAGAATTTTATGATGGATTGGTTTTCCACTCTTTCCCCTTTTGTTGCTTATTATCAAAACCAAATCAACTTGAACAAAACATGTCCTTTGATTTAAGGAGGAAATAAGGGAAGCTTGTGAAACTTGGTGCTTGCCCATGCTGCAGTTTTAGTTTAAATGCTTACAGGAACCTGTATTTTCTTGCTTTTTCCTTCACAGGATTGCTTTCCTTGGTGCCCCTTGTGCAGATATGTTTCAAAAATTCCTCTGCCATAACATTTAATATTTTTTAAATTTACAGTCAAACTTTTTTCCCACCTTGGTCATATTTCCTCACTACCCAGAAGCTTCCTTGTCCGTTGCCTTGGTCATCCTTTTGCTCTTTCAATCAGGAAAATTCTCTTAGCTTGCTCTTGTATTTTCTGGTCCAAAGGTGAATTAAATAGTACCAAACTTACCTGGTGATGTCTTGATTTTCTTTTATAATATATTTTTTACTCCTAATATTTTTGTTTCATTATTTTTGTTGCTGGTATTCCCTGCCAAATTTAGGGCTTTTTAATCAAATTGTCTGACTTCTATCTTTGTTCATAGAGTCTCCATGGGCTTCCTCTAAAATTCAGCTGAGTTCATTTTGATTCTTTCAAGCTTCTCTGCACTTCCAGTCTATTTCACACCTGCTTTTCCTACTGTGTCTTCAGTTTGGGGGAACAAGGGAAATTTATGAAATATCTTGCAGCCTGTTCCCTCTTACTGTCACAGTCATAGGCAACTGGATCAGCAGCTGCATTACTTACTGCATTCTAAACACAAATCCAGCCTAGAAAAGGATCAGAGTGGCTGCCTGCAGAATGTTGCCCTTCACCAATTGCTGATTCCCATTTTGCTGTACCAGAGGCTGCCAACACCCTTGCCTCTGAGGTGCTTCTGTAGTCCTGTGTCTCTCCTGCCTTTCCTCTAGCTGATGTTTCACTGGTGTTTAAATCCACATCCACCTGTGTTTTTACTACACACAGAGATGGAAACTCTGCCCAATCATTCTTTTTCATTCTTCAGCTTCCTTTTGTTTTGTCTTAAATATATTCAAGGGGGAAACAGGAGGAGGGATGGAAAAGGAAGGGTTCGGTCTAGACTTCCAAAGCAAATTCCTTTTCCCTACAGAGCACAGCTCATTTCCTTCCAGAGTGATGTGGCTGGGAAATTGTACATTTCTTCTCGGCACTGACTTCCCTGAGATTTGTCGAGTCAAAGCACAGCTACTAGGTGGGATCCAGAGGACCATAAACAGGAGTGTGTGAGTGTTTTTGTCACTGCCAAACAGGACAATAAACAGAGATTATTATAGAAGGGAGAGGTTGGTCTAGATAAGCAGCCACAGGGTGGAAATGTTGAAAAATAAATAGACAAATATCCATAGACACACCTGCACTTGGGCGTTTCTGCACTGTGGGGCCTCACAGGGCTTATTTTTGCCATAAAAGTCTCAAGGGCAGAGAACTGAGCAATGTGGAAGTTGATGGTTTTCCTTGAGGGTTAATTACAAGGTCTTGCCTTTGGGGAAAAAAAAAAAAAAAAGTAATGGTTTATTGTTCTAAATTTAACTCTTTATACCTTGCATTTAGCTCAAGAAAGAAGGGTTCTTTTTCTTTAAAATGCATTTATATTTGCTGGGTTTTAACAGTATGCCATTTAGTACTGTGGTATCCACTCTTACCAGGTCTCTGTGTTTGCTTTAAATCAAACTAATAAATTGGTTTAAGTCAAATTAAAACCAGACTGAAAGAGTAGTATAGTCATGGCTGAGCAGCTTGCCTCCTCCAGAGAGTTCAATATACTCTGAGCTCAATTTTTTTTCAAATGAATTAAATTCAGTTTGGAAAGGAAATGCTCAGGGAAAAAAAAAAAAAAAAAAGAAAAAAAAAGTGATGAGATCATAATCTGTTGACTCCATGGAGTTTCTAATTTAGTTGGTGCCTTTATGTGTTTGTTTGCTTAAAAGATGAGATTTCTTCTGTGTTGAGAGTGTGTAGAGACACGAGCAGGAAGATGAGCTGGAATCTGACTGTGTGTTTGATATAAGATAATTATTTCATCCATTCCACTTTGTTTTTGCTTAGCAAGACAATTCACACGGTGTTTATTGTCCTGCCACAAGTAATTGCAGATTAGTGTCTGAATGGCTGATACTTATTTCTGAGTCTGAGAAAGCTCATAACTGATTTATTGTGTTAATTGTCAGAAAATGCACAATGAAACTTTGGAGAAGTACTTCAAAAGTTCTAGGTATTACAGTTACACAGGAACTTGAGTTGGCTGATATTTTTTTAGTAGATGTATAGATGAGGAAACTGTCTTTACATTTTGTCTCAAAAATGAAAGTTCAGCAAACTATAGGCAGAGGAGCTTTAAAAGATCTCCTGCTTCTCAGGCCCTTTGAAATCCCAACCTCAGAAAAGCCTTCTGCTATTAGCCACCAGGTGAAACACCACAGGGTTTGCTGCTCTCCAACTTAATGACATTTTTCCCTGCAAAGGAAAACACCTGGCTTAGGAAGAAGTTGTGTAGGGCTGGGCAGGCACTGGTTACTGCATCCACTCAAATCTTCTCTCACTCAGCAGGGCAAAAATACTGGGGCCTCAGAATCTGGTGCTGCTCTCTGGCATGGGAGATTTTTTAAGTGCAAGAAAAAGACAGTGCAGTATAATGCAAAGGCCTTGTTGTGCAGCTCACACTGCAAATTATAGAACTTTCCTGTGAGACTAAGGGATGCTTGTTTTTGCTTTCTTCAGTCAGATTGCAGGAGGCCAGACCTGTACAACTTTTCCATTTGCAGAGGTACCTCTGCAGTGAAAAGATGTGTAGCTGGTAGCTGAAGGTCTTTGAATGCATTATAATTTACTATAATTCATCCAGTCATGTTGGGCTGGTTGGCTCAAGTTTAGCTGTAGCTGGAAAGGAAATTTTTGCACTGTTAAAGGAGTTCTGGCAGTCCCAGGTATTCAAGATGAAATGGAGGTGGGGGGAAAAAAAGATGGTTATGACATTCTACTGATATACTATGATTCTATTACAATCTGCAATTGAGGAATCACCATGGGCTTTTTTATTATTCCTGAAATGTGTAGATCTTTGTGGCTTGGATTTTATTTTTTATTTTTTTTTTATATGTTTGCTGTCTTTTGTCAGTTCCAAGCCTGCATTTATTAGCTGAAGATGAGAGGCAGAGGTGCTGCTGTCTTAGGGGAAGAATGGA
Organism: Cyanistes caeruleus; assembly: GCF_971803275.1. Taxonomy (NCBI): domain Eukaryota; kingdom Metazoa; phylum Chordata; class Aves; order Passeriformes; family Paridae; genus Cyanistes; species Cyanistes caeruleus. The sequence goes on from NC_141701.1 coordinate 93,135,855, forward strand.
TACACGCCAAATACAAATGGTTTAGAAAATGCTGCATTTGCTGTATGATTGTGACATTATGCATTCTGACCAAGAGAAGGAACTGCAATAGTATGTAATGTTTTTACCCTACCAGAAAAAAGAGACAGGGCACAATCTCAAATTTTGAGTATTTTCTCATCTAATTTTTCCAAATGTGCACTCTAGTGGTACTTGGGATAGTAGGGGGAGGATGACTCTTCAGGCACAAATTAAGGTTGAGTATGTTTATACATGTAGATGCTCAGTGTTGCACAAAGCAGGGCAGTTCTTGAGAAAAAAGCAGTTATGCTCTTGGAAAGCCAGGATTTGAAGCAGTGCTATGTTAGGTGCTGAATGAGGCATATCAAAATACACAAAGATGGAAATTAAAAGAAGGAAAAAAACCAGGGTATCTAGCTTTGCTGCCTCCCATCTGGAAAGATTGCAGAGCCTGTGCTGTATCCCAGGGTCTGTCATGCTGTATGACCTTAATAAAGAAACTTTATCTCAAAGTTCCCAAGGTCTTACATTTGTAAAACAAGAACAATATGCAAGGTTCCCTGAGTTCTGTGAATAAAAAGGTACTGAATAAATTTTTTTTTAGTAGTAATAATAACAATAACAACAACAACAACAACAATAGTAATAATAATAATATACATTATAAGAATTTATTTGTTCTCTCTGTAATTTTAGTTCAGACAGAATTATGTCTATTTTTCTGTGAACAGTGCTGTAAGATACAGAAAGTTGTAAAGATGCAAAATTACAGTTTCTCTGAAGGTATTGCATGGGCACAACCTGTAAAGATTATGGAGTTCTTTGCTTTTTTCTTATGTGTAGCATACTCCATAGCAGTAAAGTATTTTCAGATCAGTGCTTTTCAGCAGATGTGTTTAGCACTTTCCCAGGAAATGATCAACAAATAAAACACACTGAGAAAGGAAACTAGCATTTACTTTCTGTTTTTGAAGGTGGCTTGTATTTTGCAAAACAAGATGGAAGGGGCTAGATCTCCCATAGCATTAGCATCTAAAGAACAGTGTGTCTCACACTGAGCTAACAGTGGTGGAATATAATAGATAAGAAGAGCTATATTTTTTATTTGTACCTTTGCATTTCAATTATTGTTGTTGTAGCTGACTCTGAGGCAGATTGGGCATAAGGATGCATGGTCATCGCTTGGAATCAGGTCTTGTCTCTCGATGAGTAATCTCTTTCCTATCACTGTCTCCTTTTTAGTTTCACTGGACCAAATAAAATGAAGTGCATTCACTTTGACAACCTTAAGTTTGCTCTTAAAAGTCTCTAGATTTGGGAAAAAAGCCATAGCTGGCTTGTTTAATGAACAATCCTTGGCTGCAATTCCTCATTTCAAAACCTGCCTTCTTTCAGCACTGTCAATGAGCTCAAAGGGTCCAGGCTTGGGCCGATAACTGTGATGCTCAGTGGAACTCGAGATATGCATGTAAATTATATTTATGGTTGCTGCTTTTTCCTTCTTTGGTACAAATATGATGAATATTTACCATCTTTAAGCTGGTTGGAAGCAAGCAAAATAACAAGGTTACAACAGAGACAGAGTTTTTTCAATGTGGAGGAAGTCTTGGAGTTTCCTAAATATTTGGAGGAGGAGTACTTCCTTCCTGAAACTTCAGGATATAAATGAAGACTTACTGGGCTGTGTATCCCTTGACTCTTGCTAATTTTACCTCAGAATTTAAGAGGTGCTACAGAAATAAGTGTGACCAGAGAACCACAATGCTTCTCAGAAAGTAGTGTTTTTGAGATGTGACACAGTCCATTTTATGTCATCCTGGGAACCCTGCTAAAGCAGGGAAGAGCAGAGTCCTCCATCACAAATGCATAAAATGGGCTGAGAATGGATTATAAAGGTATATCTTCCACATCACTAAATTATTCTCCTCTTTCCTACCCATTGCCTCTATATCAGAAACATTGCTGGAAATACATCTGGAAAATTAGCAAAATGTTTGTTTTACTTCTTTTCAAAGTGTTTTCATGGTTTTAGGTGAGTGTTTGACTTATGTTCATTGGCCCTTGCACAAGAGACTGAAAGCTATTTCCTTTTTCCTTAATTAGAGCATGTAGAATATCAGGTTTCTGAGCAGTGAATTTCCTTTCAGGAGATAGGTGAGCGTATGTGGTAGAAGTAGTTGTTTTTCTAAACCTGAGAATTTTGTCCTGTATTTTATAGATACTATCTTAAGCCAAACTTGTACTTTTCATACAGACAGAAGTGCAATTTTTTTTCCTTCCTTTTATTCCCCACCTCCCCCCTTTTTTTTTTTTTTTTTTTTGAATGAAATAGAGAAGTGGGAAGTTAGAAATATCTGAGGGAATTTCTAGGAGGGTGGCCATAGGAATGTGGTGAAGGTAGCAGCTCAACCCTGTTTGTGTGTGTAACTTGATTTTGAGTCTGCACTGCTGGTGCTGTTGAGAAAGGGGAAAAAAAAATTAAAGTGGAGAGATTGTGTGCAGTTTTTTAAGGTCATGTATTTTTATATCTGCTGTCTTGTCTGTGTGGGTGGGCAGGTATGAGTCTTGGTCTGTCTTATGCAATGTCAGAGGGAAGTTCAGGTCGGTGTGGTGCTGGGGCCAGCCCACATCCTCCACCCACACAGGCCCATGAACAGTGGCACACATCAATCAGGGAAAACCCTCAGCCCCTGGCACCACTGGAACAGGTGTGTGGGCTCACGGTGACATCAGATGACTGTCACATTGGCATGGGGCAGCCACCAGTGCCTGGCCCATGTTCTGTGTACATCAGGTCTACCTCCTGAAATCTAGGCTGTGGTGCAGCTTCCAGCACTCAGACCACCTATAACTATCCTTTTCTCTCACACGTGCTTTGGGGTAGAACAGATGGAGAGAAGAATGAGGAGAATGATTTTACAAACTGTTGCAGATCTCCATATAACACCCCCTGCAAAATGCCATGCTCTTTAAGGTGTCAATAAACAGAGGGAGAGAGGGAAAACCAAGGCTTTGTCCAGCCAAAAGCAGAGTTGGCTAGATCAGTCATGACCAAAACTTCGGAAAGTTTTTGAAGCACAGACAGTTCTTTTTGCAGGAAAAGTTCCTGCAGAGCTACTGCTTTCATGTCCATTTAGTGCTGTTTTGGTTTTTTTTTAAGCACCAATATTACCCCTTGTTTTTATTCCTTGAAAGGTAACCCAGAATAAATGCAGACTAATCCTACCCATCCCTCTTTATTTTGCTGTCTCAATGTTTTGAAGTAGTATACCAACACCTACCTGTAAATAAACTGTGTGTAATGAAAACACTCTTCACTTTACTCTGTGTCTATGTTACTGTGGCTTAATTTGCCCTAGGAATTTGGTAGAGTGTCTCTGGGTTCTATGAGCACATATGAGAGAAGACTTCAGTGTCAGCTTCTGCTGATTTATATAAGATATAGGTGATTTATAAAGGATATCTGTAATAGCCCTTATTTTGCAAAGCAGATGTAGTATATTAGATCAAATTATTTTGACATATCCCAGGGGGCAGAGGAAGAGATCCGAGGACTGTTGAGATGGTAGGTGCCCCCAGATCTGGGCATGCTCTTAAGACTGTTGGCAGAATGATGTCTCCATTATTTGTGGGTGGGACCTCAAAAGTTTAATGTCTCCAGAAATTAAGATGTGTTTCAACCTGCCTATAGCAGTCTATACTCTCAGATCCTGAAGGACAGGAATGCATGTGTACCATCCTTCCAGCTGCAGTCTAAACCTTGCTTATGAATAAGTGTATGAAGAAACTCAATTTAAATTAAAGGGCTTATGCAATAATTTTATCTTTACACATAAGCAAGAGATACCAGGATTTTAAGAAGGAGTGGTATTAATCACTATAGCAATCCTTTCTAAGGAAGAACAAAAAGGCACTTTTTTATCCATTAGAATACTGTAGCCTTCCTGATTCAGTGTATTCACAGCCATACAAAATTACAGGGTAAGGGCCTGCTTGGGAACAAATTCCCCCTATATTGTCATGCCAACAGTGTTCATGCTGTTCCATTTCACCAACAGATAATAATAGGCATAGATGCCTAGACCCGTGAAAGGAGGTGCCTTCAGTTCTGCTGTTCAGAGTTAGAAGCAGTACAGCAATTCTGACTTCTACAAGGTAGAAGCGTTTCCAGCTTTGAAACACTGTTTTATTTTGTGATGAAATGTATTGACTTAACAAGTATACAATTAAGTGTAGCCATGAGTGTAGCTTACATAGATAAGGAGACCATCTTCACCTATGTTACCTAAGGTTTGGTAGGTGTGACATCTGTGAAAGGGGGTCTGAGTCCTTCTGGCTTGGGATGTGAACTCACCACCACTGAACTGTTGAGAAGAATCTCCTTGTAGGGAGAAGTCTCCTCCCACTTCTTTATTTTTCTTTTCTGCCAATAACCTCTCTTGTAAACAAACTCCTAGACCAGCTGCTTCAGTGTCACATGTTTTTTTCTTTTCCTATAAAAGTTGTCCCCTGCTTCTTTCAGCCTCAGGAGCCACATGGGTAGTAGTTCTGCTTTAAGGTAAAGGAATTGCTTTCCATGCCTAGATTGCATGGATGTTGTCTAACAGGCTGATGCACAGGAGAGCAACCATATGATGATTTCAAAAGAGATGTGCTTGGCTTTACCAGCTCTGGTTTGCTACTTTACCATACAAAAGAGGTCATTCTCTTAATCAAGTTTTCACAGGGTAAGGGTAGAACAGGCTGGTACAGATGGTGGAAGAAATCAAGGGAAACAAGGAGAGAGGGGAAAAGAAAAAAAAAGGAAAATATTTGTCAGGCTTGACAGTGTTAATGAAAACATAAAGAAAGGAGGAAAGCAGTGTTTGGAGAGCAAAGAGTGACCTGACAAATGTGACCTTTGTTTTTCTCAAGGGCTTCTGACTTTGAAACCAAAGCTGCCTTTAATGTTCACCAGGTGCCATCAGGGTGTTTTGATTGCCTTTATGGAAGGGAATTAGCCTCATAGCTTCAGCATCTGCACTTCAGTGAACTTCAGGGACAGGGTGTATTCTTGTTCAGATCATAACCCTTAAGGTTCAAAGGCCATGAGCAGCTAAATAATTAATTCAGTTACTTCCACAGAAGGCAATGAACACAGACCTATACTTCACACTGGTTTATCACAGGAATTTTTCCAGTCCCTGCTAAACAGCTTCTGCCTGAGCATCTCTGAGCTGCCAACTGGAGCAACTGGAAACCATGGCAGACACAGCACAGAAGCAAAGCTGGCAGTAAGATTATTCTTCATGCTAAAATAATACTCTGAAGGTTGTATTTTGTCAGCTGAGATTATAGTTCAATTTCTTGGAAGAAGTGAGATGCTATTTTGCTGAAGATGTATGGCCCTCCGTCCCCTGTTGTTATATAGGCAAATTGTTGGTACTTATCATCCTCTTTCTGGCTGCTTCATCTCTGCAGGTAATTGTGCCTCTGATATTGCCTAGATGTCTCAGCCTTGTTTGCGACCTGAGAGTGGATTTTAGCTCTTCAGGCAATTGACTCGTCCTGCAGATGGCAGATTTATAGGAATATTGCACACTGCCAATAAAAATAAACAATTGACTGATCAGTGGGGTTTTTACTCCCCCTCCCCCTTTCCTCTGAGAGAACCAAGAGCCAACCATTTCTGGACAGCTTCCCCTCCCCTTGTGAAGCTGAGGGAATTCAAGCAGCTCATCTAATCCCGTGGTGCAGAGGCTGTGTTGCAGCAGGCAGGAAGGTACGATAGGCAACATATCCTCAACAGAAGAGTTTTGCTGGGAGGAGGACCTAGGACTACCCAAGGACCAACTCAGAATCACTCAGTTATGGGTCACTGGAGTAGTGGGGTAAATAAGATTGCCTTGAGAGGTCCTGTCCAGCAATGACTCTTCGATATCTTTGGTTTTCTCTGTATGCTGTAGCAAATACATACTTTAGGAAGAGAATATGATAGTGTCTCTGACACATCTAGTTGAACCACAGGACCTCGTGGGTCCAGATGTGCAACAGGATGACCACTGCTTCATATCATCAGTCACCTTCTGCACCCAATATCTGCTCATTCTCATCACCTCCCATGCCCAGTTATCTGTTTTACAGTCCGTTCATTTCAAAGTATAGGACCAGAGTAACTTCAACAAGAGATAAGGGACGGGTTTCAAAGGGCCTGAAAAGTTTTCAAATTTGCAAACAAATGGCTGCAAATGGTCATCATATTTGAAAAGTCATGGCAGTCCAGGGAAGTTGTCACTAGCTGGAAAAGGAGAAACAAAAGGGAAAAAAGGAAGGCCTGAGGAGCTGCAGGACAGTCAGTCTCACCTCAGTGCCTGGCAAGATGGTGGGAAAGATCTTCCTGGAAACTGCTAAGTCATGTGGAAAACAAAGAGGTGTTTGGTAGCAGCCAGCATGGCTTGGCTAGGAGCAAATCATGCCAGACAAATTTGGTGGCCTTTTGTGACATGCTGGTGGATAAGGGAAGAGCAACTGGTGTCACTGATATCTGGACTTGTGCAAAGCATTTCACAATACCACATAGCATCCCCTGAATTGGGGAGGCACAGATCTGACAGATGGATCACTTGGTCAATAACAAAGTTGCTGGACAGTTTCACTCAAAGTGTTGCAATCAATGTCTTGATGTCCAAGCAGAGGACAATGATGGGTGGTGTTCCTCAGGAGTCAGTACTGGGGCCAGCACTGTGTAACATCTTTGTGACATGGACAGTGGGATCAGCAAGTTCACCATCAGCAAGTTTACCGACAACACCAAAATGTACAGTGCAGTAAACACACTGGAGGGAAGGGATGCCATTCAGAGGGGCCTTGACCAGCTTAAGAGGTGGGCCTTTGCTAACCTCAAAGTTTAACAAAGCTAAGTATAAGGTCCTGCACCTGGACTGGGACAATCCCAGACACAGGCCAAGTGCTTGAAGAATGGATCAAAAGCAGTCCTGAGGAAAAGGACTTGGGAGTGTTGATTGACAGGAAGCTCAGCATGACCTGGCAATGTGTGTATGCAGCCCAGAAAGCCAGTTCTTGTTGCATCTGCAGGAGTGTGGACACCACATTAAAGGAGGGGTGAGACCCCACCTGGAGCTCTGCATCCAGCTCTGGGGTCGCCAGTATAAGAATGATAGAGACCTGTTGGAGCTAGTGCAGAGGAGGGACACAAATATGGTCAGAGGGGTGGAACACCTGTGAATACAGTCTGAGACAGTTGGGGTTGTTAAGCCTGGAGAAGGCTCTGGGAAGAACTTAGAGAAGCCTTCTAGTACCGAATGGGAGTCTACAAGAGAGCTGAAGAGGGACTTTGTACAAGGGCCTGTAGTGGTTGGATAGGAGTAAATGGCTTCCAGCTGATGGAGGGTGGGTTTAGAGTAGACATTAAGGAAGAATTTTTTTATGAGGATAATGAGACCGTGGGACAAGCTGGCCAGAGAACTGGTAGTTGCTTCTTCTCTGTCAACATTCATGTTGAATGGCTGTTGGAGCGACCTGGTCTAGTGGAAGGTGTCCTTTCCCGTGGCAGGGGTGTGGGAACTGGATGACCTTTAGGGACCCTTACAACCACAACTGTTTTATGATTCTGTGATTTTGAATGCTGATATGTACCTAAGATCCAAGAGTGCTAGCATTTGCTGAAACTGTACATGATAATGCTGTTTGTTAGTAGTTGCATTTCACGTTGTGGCACAAATTGTGTCTTGTCTTTACCTTTGTGTAAAAGCACTGAATTTATACTGCAGTAGTACTTCTTATTTAAAGAGAAAAATGACTGCATAAATCTGTATTTGAATCCAGAGAGAGCACTTTATTAATTAGTAAATAATGATATGAAGAAATTGAATCATACTGCCTTTTCTTTTCCAATTTTTCTTTGAGGAGTGCCTGCTATGAAAGTGTGTGCACAAACAAATTGTTTCTTCTTGTCTCTAAAAACATGTTGTAAATGTTTAATTTAATTTTAATGACAATGACAGTTTATAAAGGAAAAGTTATTCCAAGGCAATAAGTATAGCAGAAAGATTTTAATTTTATGAGTTTTAAATAAAATAGTAGAAACATATTCTGGTGGCACAATATTAACATGCATATAGATAGATATATATTTTTGTCTTGTTAACATTAAACTCTGTTTGGAAATTTTCTTGAAAATTTCCAATGCAGGTGCAAAATCTAGATGCCTGTTCTTTTGACTTCATGTTAGGATAAAAAGCATGCAGTTGGTGAGTGGGATTTAGCAGTGCTACAAGCATAGCTGTGTGCTTTGGGGCTGATTATAACCACTGTGGAGACTGAAGTGTACTGAAAACCAGAAAATCTCGACAAGCCTTTTAAATGAATTGTTGAAGTCCTCTAAGAGGATTTCTGAATAAAGGTATCTGAATGCATTCACACGTGTGGGGAAACCTGAGTGCATATGTGCATTCCTGGGCCCTGGAATAATTTCATGTAATGCTAGCATAAACTATGCCTGTGTTACTGTAAAGTGCATGGTAGGCTTGGACAGTGCCTACCAAATCCACTCAGAGCTGTTATTAGTGTGAGGACACTGTTGATGGAGAGCAAATACATTCTTCATTTGCACCAAATAATTTTTAAGGATGCTTCAACATTTGGGACTGAATAATTGAGCCTGGAAGAGAGTGTTTCAAAGTAGATTTGAAAGAATAGGAGCAACTGATCCATCTTGGAAATAATACTGACTTTTTTGTATTTGTTTCTTACATGGTTAAAAATAATTTAGCATTTATGAAGCCATCTCTAGTTTGTGTTCAAGAGGAAGCTGCCTCAATATTTGCAGCTGAAAGGTTCTCCTGCTGCATTCCCAAATTTTACCTTCAGCTTCACTTCCCTGTAGCATAGTTCTGGTTGCATTGTGAAATGAAAAACTGATACAATCTTTACTACATTTATTTCTTTCTGCACAAAGAATTTTGTTCCTGTGCTAGAAGAAAACGAATATTTTGAAGTCTTTCCACCTAGGTACAGTTAGAAAAAAAAAATAGAAGTCAGAAAAGAATTCTCATTATTTGCATTAAGAAAATATCAAATAATTCAAATACATATATGGCAAAAAAATTTCTGTAATTTTGACCATGCTTCTAAATGATCACCAGTTACTGGTGATGAATCTCTATGTTTGTATGAATGAACAGAGAAAAACTTACACTCAGATGTCCTGAAGTTAGTGTTCTGGATGTATTTTGTGTAGTTGCTTTTTTAGATGTTACTTGTCTTGCAAATTAGCTCACAAGGTTATAAAGACATAGGCAAACCAATGAATTAATGAGCTTGAGATGCTACACCTACAGATGTGCACCCAATTTTTTCATGTTGTAAAGTGGATATGAAATGGAATCATAGAATGGTTAGGGTTGGAAAGGACCTTAAAGATCATCTAGTCCCAACCCACTTTTCACTAAACCAGGTTGCTCAGGTTGTCCAGCCTCTCCTTGAACACTTCTGTAGGCATCAACAGCTTCTCTGGGCAACCTTTACCAGCGCCTCACCATCCTCACAGCAAATAATTTCTTCCTAATACCTAATTAAACCTGCCCTCTTTCAGTTTGATATCATTGTCCTCTGTCCTGTCACTGTCTGCCTATACATAAAGTCCCTCTCCCTCCTTTTTATAAGCCCCATTAAGGTATTGGGAGGCTGCAAAAAGATCTCTTCTCTGGGTTGGACAACCCCAACTCTCAGCCTTTCCTCGTAGGAGAGGTGTTCCAGCCCTCTGATCACATGGCAGTTCACCAGTATGAACTGCCAACGAGTGTTAGAGTAGACCAAGTTCACACCTTCAATTATGTTGTGTCTTTGAGATATTGTGGATTTAACATATTTAATATATGTAAAACACTACATTCGAAGAGATCTGTGGTGATTTTCTTTGCAGGTATCTGATAGGAAAACCTTTCTGCAAACAAAAGGTCTTTTTTTCCTTGTTGTCCAGAAACCCATAAATAAAAAACAAAATGAAAGAGGGTGTTAATAATTATTATTTATGTTTGCTCTATGTACCTGGTTTGTTGAAATAGCCAGTTTACTGCTAGTGACAACCTGCTCCCTGGCCAGTAATTCCATCTACAGTCTTACATGTGAAAAAAAAAGATACTGGGTTAGGTGTAATTCAACTTTCTGGAGGAGCTGTTAATTTTTTCAGTTGTTTCATTTTGGTAGCTGCTTCCTTTGAAAATTCTTTTAAGATTAGTAGGACATTAAGACCCATAGAAATGAAAATGCATTTGATGACAAAAGAACAGAGACATGGTACTGCAGTGCTTGCAGCAAAGACAGCTGATGTGGGAGATGACAGAGCTCTTGGGGAGATATCTATGCTAGAATTGCTGCATTCCAGGTGCAGCAGCTCAAGAAAATAAATCTCTGGACCATCCCTTTAACAAAAAAAAATAAAAATGTGGTGTCGAAGCACAGTGTGATTTTTTTAACTTGACTATTGACCTCAGAGTTCCTAAGGAAAGGAGAATAAAAAAGGTTGGATTGTGAAGTACTGTCACACCTTTGGCTACAGCGTGCAGGTAGGTGTAAATGTAGTAATGCTGTAGACATATGAAAAAGAGGCAGAGTAGATGGGTACATCTGCTGACAATCTTTCTTTTTAATTTGGAGCCACCTGAAGGCAATAAGTAGCTGGATAATAACTCGATCCCCATATGGCTTCCGGACTTTCAGATTAATAGTGTGCAGCAGGGGAAGGGAAAAAGGAGTCTACTTTTAACTCTGGCTTCTGTTTGCCTTTTTGTGAGCCCGAGAACATTTCCTGTCTGCTTGGTGATGGAAAATGTAACCAAAACAGGCATCAATGAGTGACATTTCTCATGGCTGGCTTTTGACACTGAATTTTCTGTATCACTTCAGAGATGCTGCAACATGCATGAAGGGGAAAGGAGTCCAGCTCTTTACCATGCTTTGCATTTAACTCACTGCAGTATTTCACCTTGTTGGTTTCTGAGTATATATTGCATTGTATCTAAAATACATTTCCTAGTTATAGTTCCTTAGAGTCCAGTATTGAAAGCAGCAGGTGAATATTGTCCAATAAAATACACTTACTTCTGTGAGAGGCGTATGTATTTTGAAATAAGGAGTTTTCCTTTGGTCTAGAATTTATATATATAATCTCTTAGTTTTCACATTTTTGCTTTTGTAGCTTCCCATACTTTCCTTCCTGTCTGTGTTCTCATATTTCCTTTCTAAATTATAGATATGAGGGCACAAGCATTTTCCTTGAAAAGGGCTTCACTTTTGGGGATAATCTATGGCCATTTTAAGAAAAGTCAACAGTTCACAAGGGTGTTGTCGAACACGGGATTATATGAAATAGGACTTCAGGAAAAATAAAGCAAAATGAAAAGCCCTCAGAACCCTGCAATCTTGAGATGGATAGTATGAGGAAAAAAATGCCCATCCTGCTTGTTTTTCTAGGAGGGTTTTGAACCAGATTATAGCTCTTGCCCTGTCTCGTTCAAAATAAGTTTTGCTGTACACATTCACCTGCCTTGTGAAGGGCGTGGTGAGGAAGTGGGGTGACTGACTGAGGGAAAGGAACAACAGTGAGAGTACTTGTACTTTGGCTGTGTTTAGTATTGATGCTACACTAAATCACTGTAGAGCAGATTAGGATGTTATATTAATATTGGCACCCTTACTAGAATCTGGTGCCCTATTGAATTGTTTAGTTGCTTTAATGAGAGAATGTGAAGATATATAACCCTTAAGGAAGAATTTGTGAAGGGGACAGTCAAGTTACCTGTTTTTTGACCTGTACCAAAAGATATTCTTCTATTTGTTGGAGATGAGAATTCAGAGTTTCAGTTTTGAGGGGACACAGGCATGGACAAGTGAAAGCTGAATTTCTGTGAGAATTTGTACTGGGTTTTTTTGACTTGGAAAAATGTGAAATGCTGAGACACACTTTGCTTTCCATTTTCCCCTCCTTTTCCTCACATCTAGAATATAAAGCTTAAGTGGCTCTTTGTTGACTTTCAGTAATTTTTGACTGCAGATTACTGTGTCTTCTGGTTCAGCAGTGCACGGTAGATACTGTTGCAGAGTAAAACTCTGGCTTCTTCTCACAGGTTTTAGGGATAATATGCAGCATGGGTGAATAGGTTCCACAAATCCCAGTGGAAGCAGCTGGGAACTCCATCCTCTGGGCTCTGCTTTAGGACCTTAGCAATTTTCTCTCTTTCTCTCAGGGTTTTAGGCCCTGTAGAAGTGCATTACCTGTCCCTACACAGACAGTGTGCTCCTAACATACAACAGCTCAGAAGTTTCTATGATATAGTGAGTTGCATGCATGTTTATATGCTTGTCTATCCATATTTATTTTTTAAAAGAGAAGGCTTGGTATTTTACTTTTGACATCTTTCTGTTCCTCTAGATGTTATGTACAGGGTCAGTTTTGCTGTTATTACTTCATCTTTTGAGAATGCTGGGTAAGGATTACATTTGATGTGGCAAATTCTTGCTGTTCTGCATGTTGTCCCATTAAATGTTCTCCACAGAATTATGTGAAGGAACCCAGACGTAGTTTGTTTCACCAGATAAGGAAAGTAATGAAATTCTAGTCTGAAATAATGATACTGTGATGTTGTTCTATGTTTGAGAGAGATTTTGTACCTGTATTAAGCCAAAGCTCTGCTTTGACAGTGGACAGGAAGACTGTGTCTGAACTGAGTTAAACTTGCCTGGGAGTATCCTCTGGCACTGATGATACAGACAGCCCATGATGAAATCATACAGCTCTTACCCTCCAACAGAAGGTGACCACGTCCAATCTCACAGGATTTATCTCTGGGCTGTGTTTTTCCCCTGTGGTGCTGGGGAATCTGCCAAACCTGTGCCAAGAACTTGTCTAATAACTGAACTGCAGAGACAATTAAAGTCTACTGTCTGGGTTTGCTTCTTGGCACTGTTTAATTTGCTGATGAAGAAGAGGCCAAAGAGGAGTGTTTGACTACTTATCTCTGGTTGTGTTTATTGAGGATCAGCACTCCAACTGATGCATCTCATGTGTTTGGAGACTCATTTTGTCTTATCACTGTGAAGACTTTGTTATGGTTTTGTATTAAAATGACACACATGGTACTTCTGCATATATCTCAGAGGGGAAAAAAAAAAAAATTGAAAAAGCAGCCTTATATCACTGGCTGTTATACATGAGGCTCTGGGATGATAAAACTGAAAGAACTTGCCTTTTCCATGAGGTATTTTTTGCCCTTCCTGTAAGATTTCAGGGGATGATAGTGATTTCTTTTCACCATAAGATACAGTCAGCTCTTCTGTGTGCTTTGAGTGTGTGCCTGAAAACTCACACACATACATGCATTGGCCATGCATAGAGAAGCTCCGTGGTATCTGTGTATGATTTCCAGTGGTTAGCATTAAGTGACAGTGACAGGTCATGTGTGTGCTGGGGCTTGGGCCCAGCAGGAGATGGTGCATATGCACCTTCAGCATGAACACAATCGACATCCTCTCAAGAGAAGGGTGGCTGGGCCTTTCCTTAGGAAACATATGCCAAAACTATTATCAGAGTCTACGTCATGGCCTGCAGCAAACTGGACAGGATGTTAATGAGGGGGGAATTGTGGAAGGAATCTGAATGCATCCCATATTATTGAAACAGAATGCTGAATAAACAGATTATTTCCATTATAGTGCCTTGTCAGCAAATCTCAGTATTTTTATCTTTATCAGGTTTATGCTGATAAAGGTTTATTTTTCATTACAGAGTTGATACAGGTTTGAGGGTGTTTTAAATGCAATAAATAAATAAATAAATAAATAAATAAATGCAAACATCTGGGAGGCTGTAAAAGACTGTGGAGCCAGGACAGCTCATTATTTCTCCTTGACGAAGAAATCTCTGGTGCATCCTGTGATGTCTGTGACAGTGTGCAATGAGGCACTCCACCATGTCAAACCCAGAGTCATAATTCTGTCTTACCTGCTGCAATAATGAGACTTTTTGCACTACTGAAGTCAGCAGAAGCTATAGGTCTAAAGAAGTTGGCGTGTGTTTTGCAACTATTTACAACAGGTGGAGGCCAAGGAATTTAAATTGATTGCTTTTTTCATTCAGGGGCCTTGCTTCAGAACCTAGCTTGAAATTTAAGCTGTGTTGATGATTCAAACAGTGCCTGGCACTAATTTAATTTGAGATTTGGCAATTTTCTGTAGTAGTCCTTGTTCAATATTTTATTGCTTACTTTGCTTCTCTTTGTTCTTTCTTTATCTTTTTCTTCCTGTCCCTCTCTCCCTCCCTGAAGGTTTGCCTGCGTAGCAAGAGTGAGATAGAATAAATAAATACCATTGGTGATAACAGCTGTCCATTTAAAGCAATTTTTTAGACATGTTTTAGAAAGAAAAATACCAAAACAATACCAAACCACATTTTTTTTTCTAAGATGCCAGCTGTTAAGCATCTGCATTCTTATGGATTGATCATAAGTTCAACATTACTATTAGTTTGATGTCCCTTGAAATGTTAGGCTGTTTATTCATAAAATTAATTAAATATGGCCAATGTCACAGCAAGTCCATTTTATCATTAATTTTCAGCTGCCTTGTCTTCCCTGGACAATGGATGTATTTTTTCCTACACCTTGGCTGACGTGCAGTAACTAACATGAGGTAAGCTGTAGCTGTAATATGAGTTAACAGGGTGACGTGGCTCTTGGCCTCTTGGCAAAGTATTCACATACTCCCTCGTCCTTGTCACTGTTTTACCAAATGTCAGCTCATGTGTGCTAAGAATAGGTCTTGCTGCTCTCTGCCTCAACAGAAGTGACCTCAGCCCTGACCTGGAGCTTCCCTGTCTCCAGTAGAGATTGTTCATGTGCCAGAGCCATTCCAGCCACAGCTCCTTATCCCCCTGAGGTGGAAATCTGTGCCCTGGTCTCCTAGAAATGAGAGCTTGGTGATGCAAACCTATGGAACAGCCCTCGACTGGCAGTCACTGTCACTCATTGTCAACTTGAGCTTGTTCTGAGAAGCCAGCTACTGGTAAATGGCTATTGAAAACATTTTTGTTGTTGTTGTTATGGCTCTTAAATTTTCCTTTTCAGGGAAGATACCTGTTAATATCAGGTACTTAAAAAAGGGAGAAGTTGGGTCTGATCTATTTGTTTCTGTGCCACACCATCATTCCAGGTGACCTAGTTTAGGATTGTGATGAGATCTGAAGAGCAGAGTATTGAAAATGTTGTTTGTGAGAGCCTGTGTGCCAGAACAGTATGGGGTAAAATCATCTTAATGAGATGCTAGATCATCTATAGAATGCATGTCCCAGTAAATACAGTGGATTTATTCTCCTTAAGAGGAGCACAATTAACCTCTCACTGGAATGTACTTTTCTAAGGCTGGAAAAAAAAAAAAATAAAGTAGTTGCTTTAGCTCTTTTAAGGGTTACGCAGAAACAATGTCCTGCAGAACCCCACAGTTGCAGCTGTCATGGCAGTTGTTATTGTCAGCCTGCTCTAGATTCACATCTAATGATGGAATATTGGACAAACTTTAGTGTGAATTCATCCAGAAATAAAGTAAAATATCTTTTTTAGTTTGTTTGAAACAAATAATCATGGAGATGTTGTTTTATTATTGTAAATCAAGATCCAGAGCCCGAGAGTCCAAAATACTACTGTAGCTTCCATCTGAAAATCAAGGTCTGTCATGTGGTATCACATCCACTCCCCTTCCAGCTTTATTTGACCCAAGAGGAAATTCATTGAAATGCTTGCTAACCTTTACTGAGCAAGAAGAGTAACTTAATAAATATGATTTTTCCCCTGGGGAATTTTACTGCCTGGCCTAGGTTTAGGTTTCCCTCTTGACATTTTCTACCCCTGTTCTGATTCTTCCAAAGAACACAGTAAAGAGACTAGTTGCATTGATGTTCCCCTGGAAGAAACATAATATTTGTTGATCAGGGCCTTTGCCAAACAATTACACTACACATAAGCCAAAAAGAAGGGCAGACTTTTACTGTTCTCAATTTGCAAGGGGAATGTCATAAACCATATGAGCTTTCATTATCTCATTCTTTATAGGGAAAAGGTGAAGTATGGGAAATGGTGAGGAAACAGAATGTTTTTTGCTTTTCCTTAATGCATCCTGCTAGTAAATCTGTACTGACTGCAGGTTGTGTTACAAAATGAATGAATAAAAGATGAATAAAGGTTATTTACAGAAGGGAAGTTGCCTTCCTTTTTGTTTCACCATCCTGATTCTGGTTGATGACATCCTCTAGTTAATTAGTTAATTTCCGTGAGTAAAACTCATAATAATCTGTTACTGTTTTTCAAACTATCAGAAAAAAAAATCCCACTTTTCTGTCCTTGCTTAGAGTAGAATCCACATTTCTCAAATGGAATACATGCATGACTGTATTGATTTTTCTTCTCTTAGTCTACATCCATTAACCACAATAAATTCCATATTAAAATAATAAATGTGTCTTCCCACCAGGAGAATGGCATTGCTTTCCTTTTCAATTCCAGGCCTGAGGAATTATTTGTGCTTGTTTGTTTGCTGTGTTAGCATTTCTTTGCAACTCATGTGTCACCAAAAAACCTCTTTGACAGAAGTACTCCACTTTTTAATTGCCCCACTCCTGCCTGAGTCACTGTAAGTGAACGTCTCAGTCCAAGGGCATACATTAGAAATAGAGCTGATAGCCCATTTAATAGACTTGCAGGCTGAAGTAAATAACACAACTCCATCAATAGGAGGCGAAAATTCAGACACAATTTTATAGATGGATTGGTCTGGCTACTGCTAACATTTTTCTTGTTTTTAAAGCCTGTTTTTTGCTACGTATACTGATACATGTACATATACAAATGCATAGATATGTGTGCTTAATAAAATTTTAAATTTTTTTTGGTTGGTTGGATACCTAATTCTCTACAGAAAACAATGGTAATGAACATGGAACCATCACCTGTCAGTTTTACAGTTCAGGTTTACATTATACCCTGATATATCTCTACTTTGCCCTCTGATGTGTACACTGCATCATGTTGCACATTGCTTCTTTACAGTCAGGCAAACAGTACCCATCTTTGTACCACTATTGGACAGGAAATTTATAGAGCATGGGTCATTGTTATCCAAATAGCCTCATTGTTGTGATTTTAGGAAAGAAAAGTGAAATGTGGTTAATATGGGATGTTTTGGTATTTTAAAATTATTTTTGGCTTTCAAAGAGCATAGTTCAGTTTTCTGGGCCAAAGGACTTACTTCATTCTTAATGCTTCATACTTCATTTTTTAAAGTGCTATCAAACTTGGATAGAGGTGTTTTGGTTTTCTTGACTTAATGCTCTTTAACTTCATATGCAGGTTTTTTTTCTTCTATTGTTCTTTCTTGATAGGGATACTTTACAGATAACAGAGAGCATTGTATCTTAAGTTGACACGACATGGGGTGATGCTTTGTTGCTTTAACTTTGATGTAAGCAAAATTGGAGCTTCTAGCTGATCATTTGCATAAACAGTACTTAACTTTCTCTTTTTCTAGTCAATCGCTTGGAGGTGGACACAGAACAAAACCTCAGCTATCCAGTTCTGACTAATGCATTTTAGAATTCTGGTTTGTATCTTCTTCCCTTTAGATTAGTTTCCCATCATGCTACATTTTGATCAGCTTAAGGTGCATCAAAGTATAGAGATACAATTATAAAAGACTTTTAACATATGTTTTAGCTAAGGCATGTTAACAGCTCACTTTTAAATCTTCATCTAGATAAGGCCTATGGCACCATTCCACATTGACTTGTGTATAAATAAGGGAAGACCTTTAACTCCATCCTTGGATGCTCAGCCAGGCATCTGTCTTATTTTATGATTCATGGTCTAATGAATAATTTTGTGCCCTATGTGTTAACCAGAAGAACTGAGTCTTTTCTTTTAGAGCTATATGAGTAAGTGGAAAGTCACAAAACTGAGACTTTTGCAGGTGAATTACTGCTGGTAATAAACTAATGTTTAAATCAAAATATGAATTTGCTTGCTTGCCAAAAACATGGTTACAATTTTTTTCTGGTAAATTGTTCTGTGCTTGTGTCTCAGTTCCTGTACTGCTCACAATGCACACTCTGTTTTCATTAATTATACATACCCAGTGTGCACATGATTTTTACTGTGGAACAGCATAAATACTTCACACAGATTTTGTATTTCCAAAATTGACATGGCAATGGTGTATTCTTCAGTATTTTGTGCGCACAAAAAAAGCCCTACTGCAACCTCAAATTCATTTCATGCAAAGAATATTTCTCTCCCCCTCCCTGTTCATTTGAATGATGTTTAAGGGCCTCTGTAATTATCTGAAGATATACAAAACACACTAAAAGAGAAAGTGAAGCAGGAGATGACACTGGCTCTAACCAAGGGCTGATTACACTTCTAAGAGATAGGCCTTGGCAGTAAAGTACCTGAAGCCTTGAGGAAAATTTCATAACTGTTGATGATTTATAATATTTGATACACTGAAAAGAAGGAATTCTGCCTTCTGTAGTGTAATTCATGCCAATAACCCTTTACAAATCAAAATATAATGTATGTTAAGCTCTCAGAATTGGGATATTTTGATCAAAACCAGTGTAAATGTATTGCTATTGAATAGCAGCAATAATGAACAAAAAAACCACAAGAACAGCTAAAGAAAAAGTATGTATTTTTTTTTTTTTCCCAAAGAGCAATATTTGAAAACACTTGCTGCTCATAGAGCATTATTGACATAACTTTTATTAACAGTGATAATCACTTCCTGCTCTGGTCCTAAAAGACAATGCTTTTAAAAGCCATCTCCACTTCCAGATTCCTGAAATAGGAAAGGATACACAGATGGGATGCAACACTAGAAATATTCTTATTTATAGGGCTGAAGAAGATCTCTTTTACACTCAGATAACCTGTTACACTGGGTAAGGGGTTTTGGTCAGTTAAATTGCTTTGGGCTTTTCCATCATGCTGTGAGTTTGTTAACATTATGAGAGAAAAGAGATGAAATACAATGGCAACAAGCAGCAAGCTAAAGACTTACTTAGTCTGCTACT
Organism: Cyanistes caeruleus; assembly: GCF_971803275.1. NCBI lineage: Eukaryota > Metazoa > Chordata > Aves > Passeriformes > Paridae > Cyanistes > Cyanistes caeruleus. Next base: position 93,154,966 of record NC_141701.1, read on the forward strand.
TTTGGAGAATATTATAGAAATTGTGAAAAGAAGCATATAGGGATTTTCCACTGAACAATGAATTAAAGTCTTTTAGGAGCAAGCCCAAAGGATATATGAGTCAATTATAAACCCTATGGTTGCCCACATCTCCAAGATACTGTCCTGTCCCTTGAGGAGATTCAGTTATTTGACCTGAGCCCAAGTACCTAATAAAAATATATTTTTAAGTGATTCATCAGTGCTCTGAGAAAACGCAGGATATACATGTCACAGCAAGAGAAAATAAGGCAGTAAAGTTATATAACATTCTTAAGCCTTCAGATAAGTTTTGAATCAAATACTCCATTCTGTCACATTCTGTTCTCTATTACCAGGCTTAGCTTATTTCTTCTTTTATTTATTGAGAGGATTAAGGAATAAATTTCTACTTGTTTTTACACACATTTTGAAATAATTGTGGTTATAACAAACCTTTAAGTAAAATGCTGAGAAAACATTTTGTATGTGCTTAAGGAAAGACACAAAATAGGGTTTATGACTCCTCTGTCATACAGCTGAACACATCTTGATGTTATTTAGTCTTTTGTTATTGAGACTCACCCTAAAGCCTTTGGACAGTGCAACCCATGGAAATCCAACAAAGTTAGAATTAAGGCTAGACCAATATATCTTGCTGTGAAAAGAAAGGAAAAGGTAAATCAGTGTTCTGATATAGCTGGAGGTGAGTAGAGATGGTTGGAGGACCCCTTGCCTTCCTCAGTTTTTTAGCTTTCCAGTCTGTGATGTGTGCTACAACTTACAGCTGGAGGTGTTTGTGAGGCTCCACACAATAATCCTATGCATTATTATTTATTTGTGCCATAAACTTTATCTTATAGAAGGAAAGTTTCTTATTTTGTTTTGCTGGGTTTTTTCTGTTTTGTTTTGTTTTGCTTTGTTTTTCTCTCCACTTTGGATTGGATGTTGGTGTTCTTAGGAGTTAAGACCCTGTGATCCAGAAAGAAGACCTCAGAGTTCCAGCAGAGATTTCTCTGTTGTGTTATGCCTCTGAAGGTCCCCAGCACGGGGTTTGCAGAACTTAGTCTCCTTTCCACTCTTTGCCCTACTTGTTATAATAAACCTCCCTGATATCTTCGTTAGTGCCTTCCAGTGAATTTCCTCAGTGCTCTGGAAGATCACTTTAAATAGCTGTGGCATGTGCACATTACTGACAGTCCACTAGGCCAAATAACACATAGTTTAAAATTGAGGGCACTGTGCTCTTTCTTTCATGGTATTTTCCTGTAGGCTCTTTTCAAGCCACAACTAAAGTGTTTGCTGTTTCTAAAAACAGTTTGCAACTGTTCGTATTAGCAAATTAAAAAAAAAAAAAAAAGTGAGAGATGAGTGCTTACAAAATTCATTTCTTGGTTACACTAATTAGTTGTTTACAGCCACTCAGTTTTGGAATCTTATTGGACATCTAGCAGGCCAGAGATTAAATGTTCAAAAGCAAATGCATTATGTTGGATGATGGATATCAAAATCAAAGTTGATGGAATTGAGTCGCTTTAGGAATGGGACTTGAGGTCCCTTTCACCTTTGATGTTTCAAGGTGGCTGAAAACTTGTGTGTGGTTTAGTGCTGCTGACACTTGGTTTTAGGTACAGCTATTTAACCTTTGGCAGTCACAGAGAACTTTATAGTTCTTGCCATCATGAAGGATGATGATCTGCTGGGGAATGACTGTTTTATCAGTGAAAATGCAGAAGTGGCTGTAGCTCTGTTTGTCTGCCCGGTCTCCTTTAAAGCTTCAGACTTGTGGGTGATACATTATCAGTCCCATTCCAGTTTCCTGTTTATATAGGGTCTGGCTTTGATGCGAGTACAACAGATTAAGAAGCAGAAGCAGAGTTCCTGTTTTAGTACTTTCTCATCCAGATGTATATAAGTCCAGTGACACTGTGCTGACAATTATTGAAAACACCAGACTGGCGAGCGCTTACTTTTACATCAGCACCAAAGATTTAAAGGCATACAACCTCAGCAGCAGCCCCACTAGTTCATCTTTCATCAAAGCTACAGATTAGGAAGAAAATTTTGCATTTTGTTTTACATGTGTTTTAAGCTGAAGAAAATCATTCTGAAAAGGCTGATTTTTCTATATCAGAGAATCTAAAAAAAAAATAACTTCTGTGTTAATTTAAGTCCACAGCTTTTGTCTGAAGTGCATCAACCAAACTCGTTTGTCTTTTACAGCAATTTCTTAGTTGCATTTTACATTACAAAGTCATATGATTTCCTTGCAGTTTCAATATCTTTAGCAAAGTATCTTGCCATTATCTCTTACTATGCTTTTTTCTGGATACATTATAGCATCCAGACTCCTTACTATAGAGCTCCTTCTCCCTGGGATTGGGATAGAGCAACCTGTTGCCCTGACTCTTGCCACTCTTGCTAATTATTTTTTTGGTAGCCCAAAATTTTGGTTTCAGTGTGGAATCTGGTTATTCCTTGCATAATGTTCTGTCAGTGTGTTGCCTGGTACAGCAGTGCACCTCCAGCAGAGTGGTCTGCAAAATGAGTATACTTCTTACTCAAAGACAGACAATAGGAAAACTCTTGTGGTGAAATAATAACAATAAGAAGAAGAATCATCAGTATTATATAATTATTTGTGTTTGTAAATAAACCTAATTTGAGTGTTGAATGCTTAGCCTTTTGTCACAAAGATGTTAGTTATTCAGAGTAAGCTTGTGGAAATTGTGCTAGAAAGTGCGCTCTAAAGAAAGTCCCAGCTTCTTGGAAACTCATGCAGACAGATCAGGACACTTTTTGCCCCTTTGTCTGTGGCTTCTCTTGGGAAAAGCTTTGTGATGACCCTACTCCACATTAACTTTTCCTGAGTTAAGTTTCCAAGCTGAGTATAAATACCAAAGTATGCATTGTAATGTAACTTGTCTGTAGTATCTATCCCAGGTAACCCTGGAAAATTAACTCAGTTCTTTCCCCCAACAATACTGGCTGTAAGACTTGGGTACTTAGAGTACTCTTTTCAATACCTTGTGTTATCAAGTTTTCTAGTCTTCTAGTTTAATTGGTGTGTGAATTTAATATACCAGTTTATCTTTATGAGTTGGTGATGTTTACAAACTCATATTCTATTTGTCTTGTTTGGGAGTTTCATTGAGAAATATTACATATGCCTATGCATATGAATTCCATAACACACAATATAATCTAGTAACAGTACCTCTGATAATGACAGAATGTTACCAATAAGAGAAAGCTTATGCTTTCAGCTATTTGAATAATCATTTTGCTATTTACATCTTAGAACTGGCTATATTTAATTTATGCTCTTGTATCTATGCTGTTAATGATTATGTGTTCCTTTCTGCTACTTATGGCTGTGTTACTTACATTAATTTAATGAACCAGAATGTTTAGAAAATAGAAAGAGCACAGTCTGGTATAAAAGTATTCCCATCAGAAATAGTTTAGTTGTCAATTGTTAAAACTAAGTAAGAACTCATTGTGTTAAGAATTAAACCAGGACTTGCACTTACTAGGGTACATACATGCACATTGGAACTGCTGAATCCAGAGATGGACTAGGTTATTCTTACATTAGTTTTGAAGTTATTAGCTCTTGAAAAGAAAAATAAAAACAACAACTTAAGAGAGTTTATTAAGCTGAGTTTATGATCTTTACTGAGGCACCATGTCACTTCTTTCATGGAACCTTTGTTCTCCCCACCCATCCCCAGTAAAATCAGTGGAATTTAGCTTTTTTTATAAAGGGCTCACAACTGACTTTTGTTTAAAGATCAGACTTACTGCATGTGCTTGTGGAACAATAGACCTTGAGTAGAGTTTTTTAGGTATGTGATATGAAAGCAGATCTCATCATAGTAAATTGAGGTGATACATCTATTTTATAATCTCCCTGCCAATGAAAAGGGTGAAAGGAATCTCTGTAAACACATCATATGGCGATGTTTATGTGTTATCAATCAACAGATCTGAGAAAACAGTATCCTGATAAATTTATTATTTAGGAATCCTGAAATTTTGACTTTACTTTGCATGTCAAATTTCTGACCTGACATGTCAGGAACTTGCAAGGTGACTGAAGAACCAAACTCTTTTCCAGACAAATCCTTATACCTTCAGTGTGTTACACAAGTATATTCATGGGGATAAATGCCTTAGAGGGGCTTTAAACTGTATAAGGGAGCCTAATAGGATTTAAAAGCTGTAAAGTTGGTTAGCAGAGTTTATAGCCTACTTGGATGGCTATGGTATGTATTTTTTTTTCAGGCCAAGGTCAATGGTATAAATGGTGCTGTAAAAACTGCCTGTGAAAAACTAAAAAGCATTCCACTGACTGAGGCAAGGCACTTTCAGCAAATATTTTTGTTTGCAAAGTAAACTTTTAGAACTGGGGCAGAAAAGTGGAAGACAACTTTTGCCATAACTAGACTATAGCTCTTAACTTTGGTTTGAAATCTTATTTTTTAAAAATTTCTTTTTCATTATGTCACTCTTGAGAATTTTTTTCACTTATCTAGGAATTATAGTTTGTGATGAAATTAGGGTATTTGTTTTCCTGAACTGTTTGAGCTAATGTGTCTGGGTACAAAATGAGACTTCTTTTTCTGAAGTGGATTGTATAAAAATTTCTACTTGGTGCCACTTACTGTCATAGTCACGAAGCCACTTAACACATGGCTTGTGACCAACTGCTTCCAAAAAGAATGAAAATGTCACATGCCAATTATTGCAACATATAAATGACACAGAGCAACAAGATCACGCCTTCATTTCAAGAGTGTAATGAGGTGGGGGCTACCCTTTTGAGACCTTCTGGTTGTACTTCTTGTCTGTCTTTCACCAGAGGAACCATGGGGCTTGGCTGGTCCTTGTATGGCCTGTGGGCAGCCACTGGCAGCAGGATTGTGAGCACATTGCAGCCAGCGTTAAGGAATTCTAGTACCACCACTTGGGACTGGGTAAACTGAGCCCTCATCTGTGTGTCTGAATACTGCAGCCATCTAACCCTGCTCCATAGCTCCTCTTCATCCTCTTGATACCAGTGCATGATGAATTTCAGTCTGACAAGAAACGTAGACATGTGAAGCTGGGCCTGTGCCAAGGCTTGTTTGGCATGCTCAGGGTCAGGCCATTACAGGGGTGCCCTCAGCCAGCAGGGAGTGGCTGGAATGGTCAGTAAATACAGTCAGCATACACATAATGTTTACACCAGGTTTGATTTATTCCAATATTTATTTCTACCAGGGCAGTGTTTTATTCTGCTTTAAACCCAACCCAGTTTCCATGAGAGTCTCCAGTACTGTTTGCCTCCCTAATATCTGTGAGAGACTTCATAAAGAGAAGGGGGTGGCTCCCAGGTTATCACAGTCCTTACAAGATATGGTTAATACAGTGGCTTTTCCCTAACCAGGGATGAACTTCTGCTCCTAATTCATGGCCACTTACCACATTTGCTGTTCTCCCTCTTTTCATGCAGAGTGTAAATATCTTGGCAATGTGAATGTAATAAAACTTACAGAGCTTTTAATAGTTCATATGGTGCTATATACACAGAAATGGAGCAGCCAGCAGATAAGAAACATAACTATATCATAGCATAACTATGCCATCGCTACTGGAAAGCTCTTGCTTCAGTGGATTTAGCAGCATGTAACATAAGTTCTTCCTGCACTAATCAGGCATTGTATCTTCAACACAATAGAGAGAAAGAAAGAAAGAAAGAAAGAAAGAAAGAAAGAAAGAAAGAAAGAAAGAAAGAAAGAAAGAAAGAAAGAAAGAAAGAAAGAAAGAAAGAAAGAAAGAAAGAAAGAAAGAAAGAAAGAAAGAAAGAAAGAAAGAAAGAAAGAAAGAAAGAAAGAAAGAAAGAAAGAAAGAAAGAAAAGAAGAGAATTTAGAAAGCCCAACCACAGCAGCATACCACCTCTGTTTTTGACAGAGGTAGAAGAAGCTTTTCTCATTGGCTGTTCTAGTTACTCAGGAAGAGTTTCAACAAATTGCAATTTTATTGTTTTAGGCAGGAGATTGAAACCAACAAACTGAACAGTCCCAAAAAACTGACAAGATAAAGGAAAAAAAAAGTTTAAAATAGCATTTTAAATTGAAAAACAAATCCCAAACTTTATCAATCCATTGCAACATACCTCTAGGCAGAGCTAAGGCCCTTTTTCCCTCACATAAGCCTTTTTCGAAGTAGGGAGGGGCAGAGTGGCCGGCAGAGTTTGGCAAACTCTTCCGCTGCTTTGGAGCACAATTAGCTCTCAGTTTCATAAGCATCATGAGCAGCTTTAAGCTTCAGGCTTTTTTAATTGGTATTTTATAAATAAATATGACAGATGGGATAGATTTTATTAGCAATGGTTTGCTGAAGTTTGTTATTGTGCAAAGGTATAGATTTAGAGATACAGATTTGCTTACTATTAAATATTCAAACCCTGAGTTACATGGGATAGTTTGGATTTAAAGCATGGGATATTTTTCCCTCTGTGCTGGCTTTTACTTTAGGCCAGTGAAAGAACTTGGCAGTGTTTGTTTATCGTTTCTGGAATATATCTAAACTTCCTAACGCACATGTTTTCCAGATGCTAAAATGAAGACATCTAGCATTTGAGGTTTTTATTTATATCCAGCAGTGATGGTGTTGGAACGAGTGACGTTCAATCAATAAGCTACATTTTCTTTTTTTTTCCAAGGTAGCTGCAAGGGTATTATATAGGGAAGAAAACTGCAAATGTGTGAACTGCAGTTCATATGAGAAACAATTGTCACAGCTCCTAATGCCAAGTGCAACAGACTAGAATAAGCAGAGCTGGAACAAAATAGAAATTAGGAAGAAGAAAAAAGGAGTGGACTCACTCTGCCTTTAAATCAGTAAGCAGTGACCCTTGTAAGTATGAAATAACTCATAAAAGAACTCATGTTGCAACAACTATTTGGACAAACACATGGAATTCAGGTATTTGCATATCTCAAGAGGCTGTTAATTTTTAAGACAAACATTTTGCTCTGCCCAGTGACATATATGCTGTCCTCAGCTGAGTGCTATTGTGCTGTATAATATTTGTCATGTTTGTTGGAAAAATTTAATTGAGCAAGTTTTAGCCATGGATAAATATCAAATGTATTCTGTGATTAAGTTTTGGGTTTGTATTAGATACCAGCATTTTAAGTTCTAGACATAAAACTATGTAACGCTCTCTAATGGCTCTTAAATGAAACCACAGACTGTTTCTCAAGTTGGTTATACAAGGAGTCGCTCCAAGGGACTTGGTGCTGCAGCCCTTGAAGTCAATAGCTGAGCTCCCACAGATTTTTGCGGTGCAGGCACGGCGCACTCTGCCTTGCACAGGAGCCAGCTGAAGTCAGCCCTCGTGCTCCGTCAGACAGTTCAAAGGGAGCAAAGCTGTCATCATTGCTGGCAAGCCCGAGGGGTAAGGCGAGGACAGGGCGAGGCTGCCAGAGCAGTTCCCGGCGCTGAACTCTCCCAGGTCACTCCTCCAGCACTCGATCCAGTGAGGCACAGGCAGCAGCTGGGATGAGCACCCGTCAGCCTCCTGGGGCTCTGGCTGGTGGGCTCAGAACAACACTGACCTTCAGGGCTTCTTGTATGCTGGGAGCTGTGGGCTGTGTTTCCAAAGGCCAGCTTTTCTTATGTGCTTATTCCATCCGAAATTCAGGAGTTTCAAGCATGTGATTATGTGTTGGGGTATGTAGACACTGTGGAAGTGCTGTTGGCCAAAGAGTGCTGGTGGTGCAGATGGCAGGGGTGTTGACACCATTTCTGCAAGGTCTTGTACCTGCAATTGAGCTGAAACCTCACCACATGCTCTGTGCACACACACCACCTCAAAAGAAGCCCTGCTGAAAATTTACCTTCGCTGCCATCACACAAAGTGTCTAAAAAAAGAGCTCATGCATTTTCATTTAAGTATAGTCTTTCTAGCCCATGGATTATTCACAGAAACATTATCTTATGGAGAGTCCTATTATTCAACTGATTGCATTAAATGTTGGCATAAACCCTTAAGTTAAAGAAGTAGTTATTCTCCTCCACCGTGCCTATTCTATCTAATAATTTATGAAAAAACATGTGCGTGTGTATGTGTGTGTGTGAACATTGCCTTTGTGGGGAATTTGTGATCTCACAGCCCGTGATGAAGCATTCACTAGTGGTTCTGTGATAGGCAGTCTCATTCAGGATATGCTTTTTCTTTGACAGTGCCATGTAGCAGTGCCTTGATTAATGTTATTACTCTAAGGAATATAATAAAAAAATCCAGCAGAGCAAGAAAATTATTGTTACAATAAAAGCCATTCAAATGAACATGCTTATTAACATACCTCTCAATTGCACAGAGACTAAAAGACACAGAGTGTGTTCTCCTCTTCCACGTTGCTCTGCATATTTTGTCATTATGCTGCAGAGCTGTCGCGACTGCTGTCTCCTGGTTATGATTTTCAAATCCCAGTTGATGATTAATACCTTTGGCTCAGACACTTGTAAAAGGACGGTGTTGTACCTGCATACATTTTCATGCTGCTCTGACATCAGTGATGTGCACTGCAGTGTGGAGGGACATGGGGGGTGGAAGGGAGCTGTGAGAGAGGAAGAAAGAGGGTGTCATGCAAGAAATAATGTTTTCGATACGTTTTCCTGGTTTGTCGGGTCAACACTCAAAATAGACTAGAAAGCACATAGGCTAGTAGCACATCACATGAATGCCTTGCATTTCTGCAAGGCCTCTTATGCTGCCACCTTGTACTTACAAGCATCCTAAAACCTCCTGTGAGGTGATAAAAAAATGGGGTATTCATGGATAAAGGGCATTCGGTGACCTCAGGCAAAAAGGAAGAGTGGATAAGGTGCAGGATTTAATCCATATTCTGCTGGAAACTGTATCTCTGCCAAGGAAAGACTGCTCCTGGGCTGTGTAGGGTAACACAAAAGATGAAGAAAATGTAGTACATATGCTTTGTGGCAACTGAAAACTTAAATCTGCAAAACTGCTGATGTATGCTCATGGAACATAAATGACACAAATAGAAAATAAATATGTAATTAATGAAAGTGCTACAGGATCCCTGATATTCCTCATTGTGTTTTGTGACACTGCTCAGTCTATTCCTTCTTTCTCGCATCCTCACCTGCTCTCCACATAGTCATCCTTCTTTTTGTTATCTTCTGTTCCACCGTAGCATCCACCCATGCCTTCCCAAGCTCCCTTTTCTCTCAGTCTCAGTGCCTCTCACCTGGCTTTTTGGGGCCTGTTCTCAAAGGGAAAGCATTCTCAAAATCTTTGTTCAGACATGATCGTCCAAAACAAGGCTAAGGCACATAAAAATCAGTTTGGAGAACCTGGATACGCGGCGGCGCGCAGCGTTGCGCACTCTGGCGAACGCGTAATAACACCTGGTGCTTATATCATTTATTATGTAAGTGTATCTGTGGAAAACACCAAGTCAGCCCCTTTTGGACTGGGATGCTGAGCGATCTGGATATTTGCAAACAATGCCGCTGTGAGCCGTACCCTTCCCCTTTGCGAGTGAGGATGTTTGCTCAGACCGAAGTATTGTTTTGGACTTGGCAGAGGCCAGGAGCGGGGCGCAGGAAGCGCTGCACCCTGACGGCTGTCATTTCCCCTGCGCACCACTCCCGCTCGCTGCCGGCTGCCCACGGACACGCCACATGGGCTCTGCTGCTGACACGGCCGCTGAACCTTCTGGGGATACCTGCTCCTTCTCCACCAACGATAAGGCCGCGATAATTAAACAAATGATGGGAGGCTCTTTCACCATCCTCCGCTCAGATCAGGGGATGCGTGCTCCCACTGAGTCAGTAAACGACGGCAGCTGGGAATGTCTCAAGTGGACAGTGGGGAGCCGGGCAGACTTCTGATGCAGAAGCTGCTTTTCCAGCAGGATGCAAAGGAGATCCTGGTAGACAGATGGCTGGCTGCCCGGTTTGCAGTGTGTCCTTTCAGACCTCAGTGTCAGCTCCTCCCCCTGTAAAAGCATTCATTATGTTTTGTCACTCGATACATTAGTTTGTTTTAATGCACTGCAACCTCACATACATTTAGCAGTCTCTTTCTGCTTGTTTTATGGGGCTCCACTGTGTTTGGAAATGAATTAAAGCTTCTGAAAGGCTTGGCAGTTTCATTAGAGAAGGATGGTCCAATCCAAATTAGTGTAACTCATTTAAAATTGAAGTAAAATGTTTTAAGGAGAGTGATCTGATAAATATTGGCTTAAACTAATTGGATTTTCAATAGACAAATTACTGCATTTTTCTCATTACTTAGTGCTCTGTAAGACTTTCACATAGTATGTGAGAGTTCAGTCCCCTGCTATGGAGCTGAGAAGAATGAGAGAAATCACTGGTTGAAGATGCTTTCCAGATCTTTGGAGGCTGGTTGGCTCAGGCATGCTGTGTGGCTCAGCTCTCCAGGCAGCTCAGCCTGTTAGGGGAGAGGTGTTGCCATTTTCTGGGGGTTTTTACAGAGCTTTTCTGATCCTCATGCTCGTTGCACATGTGAGATGATCTGCAGGCTGCAACTGGCCTCTCCAAAAAAGGTGTTCACCAGGATAAGCACAGCCTAAAGCCTCTCATGTTCTTTGTAGAGTAATCTGAGGTTTGTTTATTTGGGGGTTTTGAATGGTTTGTTTTTTGTTTTGTTTTGGTTTTGTTTTGTTGTGATGTTTTGTTTTGTTGTTGTTGTTTTGGGTTTGTTTTTGGTTTTGTTTTTTTTTTTTTTGTTTGGTTAGGTTTTTTTAATAAGCAAAAGCATTGCTTATTTCCACTTAATTTCCAGAGGATAGAAAACCATGCATGTCTTTTCAAAGTGGACATCCATATTACAATAAGTTATTACTTACAACCAAATGTGATCTAAATAAATACACAATTGTTGCATTGTTTTCTTTAAAAAGTATTATTATCCCCACTTGCATAATAGAAAATAGAAAAATAGAGAAATCAAACAGGGATTCTTAGAAACTTATTTGATGATGGGAGCACCATCACTTGATTCCTTCCAAAACATGTTTCCTGAAAAGAGCTGGCATTCAAATTAATTTGATTCCTGGTACTCATTCAGTTCTGCTTTCTTGAATGTTAAAGCAAATGTCCTATGAAGAAAGGACCTGCTCCTCAAAAAGTTACTCAGTAAGGTACGGTAACATGGAGCCTGAGAAGTGAAACACCTTGTTCTTTAATACTGGAAATGTTTGTATGAGCAGCAGCAGTAACAATGTATTTTAGTGTCTGTGTGGTAGGAAATTGCATGTGGATGCAATTAGATAATATTGACTGTCACAATGGTGGGTATGCAAATAATACCATGATATTCTCCTGTCCAACTTCCTGTCTGGGAAAATGTAGAGATGAAAAATGGAGTGGTGCCGGGAGGACCAGTGCTCCAATTATTTTTCCTATGCATAATACCCTACAGCAGGGCATGTCTATGGGATGTGTTCTCTCAGTTTAGGAGAGTCAGTAGCTGCCTGCATGGCTAAGGCATACACATCTGTATTTTTACAGGGCAGATTTGATGTATCTCATATGAAAGCTTGACCAGCCCAGGTCCAGTATCCCAGCTGAAAATGGTTTCAGTCAGTACACCGAATTTCCATGTGATTATAAGCACACCATTATGCTGGTGTGCTTATTTTTTGTTACCTTTTGAATAGATAATTTAAAATTGCTCTCTGTAGGGATGTTCTCTCTGCCTGTCTGCCTATCAATCTTTCTCTCTGAATGCAGAAGTATTTGATTAGTGTATTTAAAGTAATAAAGATGTCAACAGTAGTGTCATATTGATTGATGTTAATTATAAGTCTTTAATGGCTCTTCTGGTTTGGCCACTCTCCTTGCAGATTGTGATTTTATGGTTAAAATAATGCCCTGCTGTCCACACACTCGGTCATAAATTGTGGTCTATCTTTCTTTAATGACTTTGCATGCAGTGGTATAATCCAAATAACATACATTATCTTTGTAAAAGGAAGGCAGTGACTTTCATAGAGGTGATGGATGGATTTATAAGGACTAGCTAACGGACTGGCTGGGATCACACCAGAGGCAAAGCTGATTGTTCTGTTTGTGCATTGCCATAAGCAGAAACGGTAGGCAGGCAGTCGTGGATAAGTGATGATTTCAATTCAGTTCCTCTCTTTCTGCTCCATATCATCAGTAAAAATTGAAGAAAAGGCTGAGATGTGAATCAGTCTAGTATCAAAAAGCTAACTCCTTAGTAATTAGGTAAAAATTCCATAGACATCTGTTGGCTATACTGAGCAAAAAAAGTAACGCAGATTCTTGCTTTGTGGGCATTCTCTTTAAAGTAAAGTGTGAATGCACGTTTCACCTTACAGAAGCATATTGCTTCAGTGAGGAAAATGCTGAAAACAGCTCTGAGAGAGGTATCACCATTTCTGGGGGAGTTTTATCATTTTACATACAAGTGAAAAGTGAAATATCAGAGGATCATGTGGGAATGTGTTCAGGGATGCCCACATACATATGGATGTGTGCCATGTTGCACGTCTTCCTTTTCAAATAGGTTCACTATGGAGATTCTGAAACATCGCCCTATTGCTTCTCTATCCATAATTGGCTCAGTGGAGCTCCAGCACAGCATGGAGAATCCCATCATGCTGTGTTCATGCAGATAGGTGAACACAGAAGCCTTCAGAGCAGTCTGTGCCCTACAGGGCCTGGGATATAACTAGTGAGCCAGGCTAAAAAGCTGGATGTTTCCTTGCCACTGAAAAGTTGGGAATAGAAATATTTTGGAAACGATACGGTTACAGAAAGTAATTTCTTGGAACCCTAATCCTGGCCTTTACTTCTTGGTAGCTCACTGTAATTATTCTGTGGTACATGATCAACAAAAGTCCAAGGAAATTATTAGTAAAGAATGGACATTGTTTTTTTTTTGTTTTTTTTTTTTTTTAATTTTTGCTGGATTAACATGGGACTCATAAAATTAGTGCTGAGCAGAACTGTAGCACAAAAAATGGTAAAATATATGATAAAATTTGGAAGCATTTGGACTCTATTGCAGACTGCAGTTCCAGCACTGCCTCCTGTGAGTAGATGACTTATACAGCTGCTGCTTCATGAGTTGCTTTCTAAATAAACCTGATTACTATTTGCTTATTAAGCTAGAAAGCTGTATCACTTTTCACAGAACAGAAATATGGATGTGCTTAAATGTAGCAAGAAAGTCTATAAATAAAAAAAAAAAAATTCCCCCAAGCTCTGGCCAGAGCTGGATAACAGCATTTACATAAAGGGCTTTAATTACTTGCCACCAAATTTTACTCGCATTAATTTTTCTGACTCTGACAAAGCAGTGGCATTCCTTTGCCATATTGTGAGGTCTATGCTTCCAGAAGTCACATCAGCTGGACAGCATCTGTGTGGCTGATGGGCTGGGCAGCAGCTGTACTTGCAGCTTTGGAGTTACTTTTGGTTCTGTGATGAGAGATCCTGTTGGTGGGTGTCTGCAGCACATTGCTCATGTGAATTTTTGGTTTTGTTTTGGGATGGTGTGTGTGTTTAAGCTAGAGGTTTTTTATTGTTGGTCTTTAATCTTGTCTCTATTTTTTTCTTTTATTTTTTTTTTTAAATTTATTCTCTAATTGATCAGATTTTTTTCCTCCCCAATGTGTGCTGGAGTTGGGCTGTGTGAAACTTTCCCCCAGGTCCTCAAAGGACAGTGCTCCCTTGTCCCAGCCCCTGCTCTTTTTTGTTTACAATAAATTAGTAGTTGTTCCTGTGTTGGAGATGAAATTAGAAAAAACAAAAAACAACAAAACACCACAGAAAACCCAACCCCAAGGCTTCAGTTTAAAAATGCAGGTTAATCCTCCACAGCTTTCAGAAGCATTTCTGTAGCACGCTAGTAATTAAGATAAGGTTACCATTTTAAGTTATACCAGGAATGCAATTATAGCTCTTACTAAGAACTGTAGTAATCAATTTTATACAAATTATTCAGACCTGGTAAGGTAGAATGCAGTTTTAATAGGACAAGAGAAAACACACTGTGGTTTTATTAAATATAATATAGATTTAAATTACTGCTGAATGTGTACTGCTGTGCATTCAGCAGGAATCCATGTATCCCTTTCTGAAATCTTTTCTTAGGTAAGATTAATTCAAGCATTTTTTTCCTCTCCTTTTCCATGTACAGTTTCCACTGATTTTATATTTTGAAAGAGACGTTCAAATGTGGAAATAAGTGTAGAAGTTGGTGTACAGGAGTATTTGGTATGCTCACCAAAGGATAAAAAAATTGACATGTACAAATACGTACAAGCTGATGTCAGATGGCAGTTTATGACCTATGTAGCTTGTAGATATATGTATTTTCTGCAGATACTGTACACAGGGGATCAAATTCATCCCCAGTTTAGGTAAGGTAAGAAGACAGAGGGCAGGTGAGTGGGATCCATTTCCACCAAGTCCCCTGTGCACTAAACAGGCTGGGATTATTTCCATATCCTTGAATTTTGGTCAAACCTCAAAAAAAAAAAAAAAAAAAATTATTATTGTATTAGTGGAAAACTAAATGTAGCCATTTTCACCTTTTTTTGCTTATCATTAAGTTATACCTGTTTCTGAGAAATATTGTGCACCATAGATATGCAAACTGTAAAAGTATGTTGTTGTGGAAGGATTTCACAGCGTTGTGCAAACAATACGGTGTTTTTATCTCTGCACCGTGTCCCTCTGCCTCTGTTCTCCAAGCAGAGAATGCTTGTCCTTTATGTTTTCCTGAAACATTTTCATCTTTAACTTAATCACCTCTTCTTATCTTGCTCTGGTTGCCTCTTTCTTTTGTAGCTGTGTATACTTGTACTCCTTGAATTATACTCATGTTCTACAGATGCCTTTTCCTACATTTGTAAAAGTGGACAGCATTAAACTGCAGTTAATCTTGAGTGTCTGTGTGGACAATCAATAGTTTTGAAGTTCAAACATTAAAACAAAGACTGTTTCTCAAGTGTGCCTAAAAATTTGGCAAATTCAGAAGAAAGCTTTATCTAAAAGGAAACAGAACACATGAAATGTGGGTGAATTCACACTCCACCAGCCTTAATTCTCTGATGTAACAACTTAGTGATCTGTGAATAGAAATGCCTGTAAATAAAGATTAGAGGAAAATAATTTACACAAATACATTAGATAATTTCTTGTTTCACCTTTTTTTTTTTCAAAGGGATGATAAGATGGTTATTTTCCTATTTTAGGTGTCTTTTGCAAGAGAAAATTTTCCTTAGGATTTGTCCCTTTTTTCTCTTTAACGCATGCTAGATTTTTTTCAGTGAGAATTGTAGTCTTCTACAGGGTAGGAAGTGAAATCCTCTAACTTCTTCCTGCAGCAGTTTTGCATGAGGCTGTCCATTTCAAAGGAGCAATGTCAAATTAATCATTTACTACAATCTTCAGTGTGTGGGCCAAGAAGTAACATATTCAGATGTCTGTATTCATTTGAGTCACAGTACTCTGCTTCCCAGAGTTCCTGTTACCTACAAATTTTTATTACCTGGACTGTAATTAGCAGTCCCACTGACCTGGAGCTAAGGCATCACTTCATGTTAGCATGGATGATGCAGATGGTACTCCTTAGTTTTGGGTATGGTTTCCCTTTCAAACACAACCATAATCCAGGGGAGCAAAAATTGCTTTTTAATCAGAAATCTTACTAGGTTTGAAGAAATAAAGCGAGAAAAGAGTAGTCATTGTGGTTTTGCATTAATTTTTTTTATCAGTATGCATCATGGTTTAACCTGAGTGGGAACGAAGCATCACATCCTTCTCCTCCTCTGGAGAGGGAGGTATTGTTACTCTTTTTATGAGGAAAACATTTGTTTTCATTTTTCTAGCATGGGACATGAACGTAGAGCCCTTTGGGGCTGAAAAGGTGTCACTGGTCAAGCAAAGGCCACTGAAACAGCACAGGTAAAAATCTGTGGTACCTGCACTCATATGCATCAATATGTATAATATAAGTAATATGTATAATATAAGTTTTAGAGTTAGTGATTGCAGCTTATGGCCAGACTCTGCAACAGAAGTACTCATTTTAATTTGGTTATCCTAACAAAAGGAATTGCTGTCAGGGGACCCTGGTCCAGCTGAGAGCTGATCTACAGGATGGCCTGGTGCAGGCACAGCAAATGCAAATGTGTCTCTCATTCTCCCCATTTGTTTAAAATAGATTTTGTTTTAAAACTGGTTTTGTTTTCTCTTCAGGATGGATTTTTTCTGTTGTTTGTAGGGTTTTTTGTTGTTTTGGTTTGGGTTGGTCTTGGGTTTTAAGTACTTTAAAAAATGTAATTCTAGAAAAGAAAAGAATGTATCATTGTTACTCATTTTGGGACTAATCTGTCTCCTGTCTGACTGATAACTGTCAAGAATTCAATGTTTGGAAAATAATTTCATGTTGCAGACAAATGCCCTTTCATGTCCAAAAAGTTGAAACGAGGTTGTATTTTTCTCTCAAAAAATTGGGTTTTGCACAGAGTGCATCAGCATCTTTGCTGTCACTCTCAGGATAAATGAAAAGGCTGTAGCATTACACATATCAAGATGTTTTGGTACCATATGTGAAATTCAAATCCATTCAAATCTGAAGTTTTTTGTTAATTTAAGGAGGGCAAAGGCAACAGATTGAGTATGGTTTGTTGGAGAAGTACATCCAGAAAGAGGTGTCTTCTTAATTTAGGTAGTGGGGTGAGGATAGTTGGATTAAGAAGGCATAGTTTAGGAAAAAAACCCACCCCTGATTTTATGGACATGATCCTCTGTACTCTGAGGGCAGAAAGATGTAATTTAGGGTTTGTGCCAATTACATAATCATTGACACTAGAAATGAATAAAGCAAAGGATACACTAATGTTCCTTATGTTGTTTTAATTTCATTCTTAGTCTTGTTCACGCTTATCTAGAAAGTTCATTAGCAGTGGTCATAGACTCTGTTAGTGCAACTGTAAGCTTACAGGTGAAGGTTATTTTGGCGTGCACAGAGGTGAAAGAATTTGTGTTTACAGAAGGAATTCCTCTCTGCTAAATTGGAGGAGGGTCAGCCTTCATTAGCCATAAAACATATATGGGCTGACAGCATGGGTGGGTGTCAATTTCATTTATTGTAAAATTTAACAGCAAACTGTTAGGCTGGTTAAAATGTCTTTAACAATATGTCTACATATTTAACATTTAAAGTACTTAAAAATACCAGTGGAACACCGGCTGTTGGTTGGGTCCAAATCTGATGAATAGCAAGATTTGCTAGTTTGGAGTTGTGTTTTCACAGATCATGTTTCACTGCCGACATGTTTTGTTCTGAGATGTTTAGAATGCTTGAAAGCATAGGATGGGATGCTAATGATGAGCAAAACCAAATATTCCAAAGCTGAATCTCGTAATGATTGTCAGAGTCAGAGGGACTGACTCAGCTTTTAAATGGCAATTGAGTGCAGAGGCATTTTCAAATGACTTCTTGGGGTTGGATGTAAGACCAGGAACCATTCTATCTGTTGGCCGTAATTATTTTTAGAGATCTTTAAATTTTTTCACAATTTGTACACAGTTAAACATGTCTCCAGTTCACAAATTAATAAGACATGTCTGAGGCTTTTAGGTTTTCAGACAGAGTAACATCTGTAGTCCTGACTCAGGTAAGGGTCTTTCCCAGCAAAGACCAGGGAACTACGTGCTTCAGTCATACCGAAGGCAGTAGAATGTAGGCAAGGACTTAGAACATGAGCTTAAATAGGTCTAATTATAAGGCTTTTGAATAAATATGCTTTCTTCATGCTTTGGACTGTCTTCGTTTCTGATAATAATCAGATTTCTCACCTTCTTTCCTAAGCTCTGTTGTACTTTGCTTTTATTTTTATTTTTTTTTCCTATCTCCCTGCCAGGAGACTTTAGTTCTGTCATGAATACTGCTTGGTTAGTACAGTAGCAGATGAGATGAGTTGCAAACGCTTGTAAAGGTAATCAAAGATTAAGGTTTAGAGGTCAACAGAAATATGCCTTCAGTTTCTTCTGTGTCTCAAATAATGCCCCAAATTACACCATTTATGATATGGCAAACACAGTTAAAATAGAAGAACCTTTATAAGGTTTTGGGCAGAAATACTTGAATGTGACAAACACCAGCAGTGAAATTGTTCCTAAGTAATGTGGACATTTATTCTGTCTCCACCTGTTTGCAGTATTCTGTTTGGGATGCCCTATATTGCATTAACATGACAATTTCTACAGGTTTCAATTGTGGATGTAAATATTCATCTGCAGAACTTCAGCTTGGGGGCCTGAAGATGAAAATAAACATACAGAACTTGTGTATAATTAGGTAATACTATAAACCTCATAGCACAGAAGGGGGTAAATTATGTCCACTAAAATAATATTTAGAAGTTCAGATGTAAAATGAAAAGACATT
This sequence comes from Cyanistes caeruleus, assembly GCF_971803275.1. Taxonomy (NCBI): domain Eukaryota; kingdom Metazoa; phylum Chordata; class Aves; order Passeriformes; family Paridae; genus Cyanistes; species Cyanistes caeruleus. Next base: position 93,173,442 of record NC_141701.1, read on the forward strand.
ATAACATAAGCAAATTTGAATTCAGAGTTGAGGAGAAGCAAAAAGCAACAGCCTAATGAGCAAAATATATGGTTATAAAGTTATAAATTCTGGCAACAATTCTTAGAAGTAGTAATGCTTTATGATGAAAGTATCAATAGAAATGTTATGGTTTGAGGAGAAGGACTCTTCTTAGAAACATCTAATATTATTTTACTTTACAGTTATAAAATAAGGTAAAAAAAACCAAATAGAGATGGGAATGAGGCTTGACAGAGTCAAAAGTAACTGTTAGAAAGTGAGTGGGAGACAATGTTAAGTGATGTTACTGGCTCTTCTCCCTAACCATTTCAGCCAGATGCACATATTTCACTTATATATATTTATAGTTGTGTAATGTATGTATAAGTATATATGGAAACACACACGTATATACAGAATTTATATATTTGTATAGATATATGTATTAAAAATGGTAAGTGAGGTTATATTTGCATATATTCATGGTACTGTCCAAACAGCTGAGTGACGAGAGCATCAACCAGGGTTTGAATGTGTGGTTATTCTCACTTCAGTATTATACTTTGGTTTCTGGAAGCAGTCTGTCATATTAGCAGTTTGGTCCTTGACCTTCTATCACTTTTGGAGATGTGCCATACAATCTTTGTTTACAGTAACAAGCATGGAAAAACTGACTTCCTGACACTAATGCTGAAGTCTGAGTTAAAACGACTCACAGGTGTAAAAACACAGCTCTTCCACTTTGAACTTGTAATGTGTTTGATGTAAAATGCCCATCTAAAGCTGGGCAGCCAAGGAAAGGAAACCAGTCTTTTGCTCAAGACCAAATATTAACTGCCTTGTCTGCAGCTTCACTAAGGATCTGGTTATAATGTTTTCTGTGTGTTTTCCCTTGAGGAACATTAAATTTAAAATTACACCCCACCCTTCCCCTTCTTCTAAAACTGGTTATTAAGTTTTTATATAGGTATGATATAAATTGACTGAGCAGGTCATGGACTTGTAGCTATTGTATGTGCAGCTCTGATCTCTGCATAACCTCTTCATCACACAGCTTTCTCACAGGCAGGTAAAACACATTAGGGTTTGTAGGTTTTTTTCTATGAATCACAGAATCATTGACTGGTTTGGGTTGGAAGGGATCTTAAAGATCATCTATTTCCAACCCCCTGTGCCATGGGCAGGGACACCTTCCACTAGACTGGGTCAATCAAAGTCCCATCCGACCTGGCCTTGAAGACCTTCAGGGATGACACATCCACAGCTTCTCTGGGCAGCTTGTTACAGTGCCTCACCACCCTCACAGTGAAGAATTGATAGACTGCTCAACTTCCTCTTTTCCTCAAATTTACGTCACTTTTCCTAGTATTCTATGTTCATTAACCCAATACTAATGACTATGAGACTTTTTAAGGAAGTTAGGTTATTTGCATGAGGAACTTTTGTGTTCAGATTTGTCTTAGGTTGCAATGCAAGATGTAACCAAAAGTATTTATTCTATTACCAGCTGTTAAAACCAGGTTGGGCAGTGTTCTTTATCTGTTCCATGACCCATCCTCCCTCCAGGGGGATATCTTATGTTAATGGGCCATTGAGTCTCACTGCATGACTGATAAAATTACATCATCCCACTGTGAGCTGCTCCACCCAGGGGGAGGAGCCAAGCATTCCTACCTGGGTATAATCTGAGACTTGGAACACCACAGTCAGCCTTCCTCCACTGGATTCCCAGAGGAAGACTGGACCCATCTACACCAACACTGGACCTTCAGAGGAAAACTACACCCTTCTACAGGATCACTGCTTCAACAGAACCACATCTGTCAATGCAGGAGGACTGCAGCCACCATGAAATCAGACTGCTACCAACACTGTGACTAACAGGGTGTCAGGTTGTATTTTGACTCTGTCAGTGGTTTTTGCACTACTACAAAAAGTTTATTTTAATTTTCCTATTTATTAAGTTGAAAGGTTTTCTTTATTTATATATACTAGTAAAGAAATGGTATTCCTACTATCATATCTTTGCCTGAGAGCTCCTTAATTTCAAAATTATAATAATTCAGAGAAAAAAGAGTTTATATTTTCCATTTCAAGAAAAGCTCCTGCCTTCCATAGCAGACATCCATCTTTTCAAACCAGAGACAAGATTACTTTCTCTTCTTGAAGTGCTGGTTTACCTAACAAAGCAACAGTTGAGTTTTGGAGTCAAAATCAAGGTTGTGATGCCGAGTGCATGCAAATCTAAATGAAGATGTATAACACAGTTCAGTGGTCATGTTTTTGGCAATGTAGCTTAAGTGATGTGTTTTGTAGCAATTAAATATTCCAGTTATGTCACAGTAGTGTTATTTTACACTTTCAAGAAAATAAAAGGGAATTATAAGATCACTGGAAATTCAATGACAAGTGAGTTAGTGAAGCATTCCTATTTTACTACAAATGTACATTTTAACACATGCTTCCAAATACTTTTTTCAAACATTATTTTATTTTTATGTCATCACAATAATAATATATATTATATATATATATATATATATATATATATATATAATAATAATAACAGTCCTCTATATAAACTTATGTCCCAACTACAAAAATTATTGTCCTCTTCACATCCCAATGTGTTTTACACTGGCATATACATAGCTTTTGAACTGTGGAGAAGAGTTTGGTCCCAGGACTAACTTTACTTTTGGAAAGAGTTTTTAGTAAGTTACAAGAATAGGGGAAATATTAACCTTAGCTAACTAACAAATGTGGAGAAACTTGTGTGTTTTTCAGTGTTGTTTATAATTTGTTTGCATTTACATCAGTGTATCATTCTGCTCTGTTATTTGCCCTATTTCTACTCCTTCAGGACTGCTGCTGAAGTGTTCTTTCTCACACAGTTTGCAGAGTTCCAACAGGACAAGGCTTAAGTTACGTAGACTCAGTCTTTTAAAGTATGTAAGCATTTTTTAGCATACAGCGATCAAATATAGCTGAATATAGAGAACACATCACTCAATTTTTAAAAATAGCAATTGCATTCACACTGGAAACAGGTTCTCAAATATGATTAAAGAGCTAGCTAATACAAGGATGTATGGCCAGTGCTGAAATACCTTAAACTTTGAGAGGGTGATTGCAATAAACTGCCCATCACACATCCATAGAAAATTGAATTAACTAGGGAATTCTTTCCAAGACTAGTATTGAATAGTCAGTGAATTCAAATAAATTGTTTTGCAAGAGAAAAGTGCAGAACTGTGGTGCTTTACTAGTTTCTTGTCATGAATATCTCTGTGCTGAAAATACAGAAACACCATTTCCCTATTTTTTTCACATGTATTCACTTAGATGGTCTAGGCAGATTCTAGAGCATTTTTCTGAAAATTCTGCTGAAAAGATGGAATCGCAGTTATTTTTTAACAGTTTGGAAAACTAAAATGTGGTTTGTTTTTTTTTTTTATGAGGAGCTAGATAGATCTCCAGTCCAGATACCCCTCCTACAGCTTAACAGGGAGATGCCAGAAGATGTAGAATCCCATCAAGTAGCAAAGGAGTTTAGCTGTGATCACACAAAACTCCTCAGAAGATATCTTACCTTACTAAAGAGGTACAATGTAGATAAACTGCTTTTGGGACTTGAGCTCTCAGATGACATCGACCTAAGTGTCTCTAAACTATGGCAACATGTGTCTAGCCATACCCTGTGGTCACTAAATTTCTGCTGGTATTTTGTGCGACCCGTAAGACTCTTCATGCCCTGGCAAGTAGCCAGCATGGCTCAGTAGTTAGACCCACATGCAGCTCTGTGGTTTTTGCTCACTGACATATGTTTGTTTTGATTTGAGTCCATAAGGTTTGCACGCTTGAGGTTCACTTTGAGGTTTCAAGTTCAGTGAAACGTCAAGTTTTGCCTGGCTTTTGGGTTGAAACCTCAAGCGTAATGATAATTCTTTCTCCGTCTGCAGATTACAGAGAGAAAGGTCATTGAAAATAGAACCTCAAAGCCTGATTCTGCTTCTTGCTGAGAATCATCAAGCATTCAGCTGGACCATTACTTGTGATTATATGTTCCTATCAAATTACCAACTCATTTTGCTGATATACATACACAAGTGTGCTACTGGCATTCTACTGTAATTGAAAACATAGCATTTCTCCAAGTTTCTGTTATTTTTCAGTTCCTGCTTCATAGGTGGCACTGTTTAGTGCTACTCAGGTGGCAGCTTTTGAGTACTGTAGCAATGGGGAACAAAGAGACATGGAACCCCTTATGCATCTGAAAGAGATCACTTTATTGTAGAAATCACCCACCCCATCCTTTCATTCCTTTAATCTCAACCAGACAAAACCAAAACTTAACAGAGGAAGGGCACCCTTCTTCTGCACTGGCTGGCTCAGCTGCAGTGCTGCTGTCCACCAGTCATAACTATCTCTCATGCCCCAACCAATTTGCAACCATCCAGCCTGCAGCTGTGCCTTCCCAAAGGGCCTTCTGGTAAACATAAGCCTTAACAACTTAAACAATTATAACCCCATATCCCACACAGTATAATAAAGGAAAACTTAAGTTTATGGTTGGTTCTGTTTTTTCTGCCCAGTCTCTTCAGTGCCTGTCAAATGCACCTAATCAAGATGAGGTTCCGCTTCCTTTGACTTCAGGGACTAAGACCCAAAGTGGAACTCTTCTCAAAAGGAAAAGCTGACACTCTAAAGATTTCATTTACCAAAACCAAAGTTTTGTTTTCAGTGATGTTCCATACATCACACTTGCTGGGATCCATATTGTTTTGGAGTACTGTACCAAGCAGAACCTTAGCCATACAAAGAAGTATTTGATTTAACAACATTTGAAAATTACTCCACAAAATACAGTAACCTTTAAGATCTCTTGAATTAAGATTATTTTGGATTCTCTGTATATTCATGTTCATCTAGAGCCTACTTAGCTGCTGAATCTTGCTCTGAAGCCTGTCTCCTGTGGACAGTTACATCAAATTCAACATAACCCATGTATCCCTAAGGCAGCACAAAGCTGCACTAATATGGACCAGGATTTGTGTTCAAATGTTTGAGAACAGGTCATCAAATCCTGGCACCAAATTGGTCCTGGAAAAAATTTTATTGATGACTTGTCAAGGCAGCATCCAAAACAATCCCTGTTCTTTCCATGTTTCAGCCCAAAAGCTTTCATGTGAACACAAGCAGTAATGATCTCAACCCAAAATTCTTACCTTTAGCCTCAGCTGTTCTGTTTGGACAACTGCCAAGTTCTCCATCTCTGGAGGGGAGAAAACATGCTCTGGAGCTAAACTGAGGAAGTCATATTAGACAGGTAACTTAGAGTCTGCAAGTGTATTACTTTGAGAGCTAATAACATCTAACAGAGTAAAGTAACTATGTTAGAGATTTGAAGAAGGAAGAGAGCTTGTTACCCATGCTGTTAACAAAGCACTTATTGGAGAATTTATCTGAAGTATAAGAATTAGATTTGCAAGCACTATGTGCATAAGGCTGTCTCTCACATAAAGCCTTTCTTCATCTAAACCTTTTTACATTTCTGAGGGAATTATGGCTGGTCTTTCTCTTTGCCATTCTTGACTTTTCCCTTTCCCCCCCTCTTCATTGACACCTAGCATGACTGTGAATCCCTGGATCTTCCTTAAAGGTAAATTTTGTACTTGTATAGGTGGTTTTTTGCAAGATTGTGGATATATATTTATAGATACTCTAGGGCCCATTTTCCAGGTCTGAATAAAAATTTTGTCTTGCTTATTCTGAATAAACCAACATCTTCCAGGTACCATGTTGCTTCAGCCCTAATTCTGACTTCTGAGTGTAGTTTAGGTTTCATATGCCAGGGATCTTTGAGTTTTCTCCTGTTTCTCATGGGTAACACCTGGTAGAAGACTGGAATTTTAATCAGGGTGTTCACTAGCATTTCTTTGGTAAATAGTTGAAATGGAAGCATCTGGAGATTAAATCGTAATCATGTGCTAACAATTTGGAGGTGCTACTAATTTGAGCTGAACTTAGTTAAATTCATACAAAAAGTCTCTTCATTCCTTGGCTCCCCTCCTGTGCTTTCAATGTCAGATTTAAGAAAAAGTATGCAATTCAGCAGTGCAGTGAAGGCTGCCTATATAAGAAATATAGAATGAACATTTATTTCCTGCACATTTATTTTCCAGTGGGGGAGGTCAGTACTGGAAGAGGTTATGGAATCTCCATCTCTGAGAGTTTTCAGGATGAAGTTGCATCTGACCTGATGTAGTGTTGACGATATCCAGGGGTTTCACTAAGTTACTTCCAGATGACCCTTCGAACATATCTCTAAGTCAGAACAGATAAATAAGCTACTGGTATCCAGTGGGAAGGATCATCAACTCACAGAGTTACAAACTGCTGCAGCTCTGTCTTAGAAATTAATGAGAATAGACTAGAAGCCATTCAAAGCCATGCTTTTATAATTGTTGTAGGTAAGAACAACGGGTCTGGTCACCAGGACATCTCCTCTCATCTTGTAATCTAAAGCCCTGAAGATATGTATTTTGCTGCACTCAGTTCCTGCCTCAGTAATGTTTACGTTTTGGATTGAGAAAGTAATACTTAACCTAGATTCTCCATGCCAGCTGCCATTGCATCTGAAAGTACACTATTATATTGGCTAGCTACAGAGTTTGGGTATACCTCTACTGTTTTCCATCAAAGATTTGCCAGTGCTGAAATTATTAATCCCACAGGTGACTGTGGTAATTTTGTGATTTCTGTGCATGCAGTCCTGTGCCTCTCCTGAACACTAGCAGCATTGCTGAGGCTGAATGCAACTGCTGGATTTTACGTGGAATTTAGGGAACTCCTAGGTGCAGCCCATTGCAAAACCTCTTTCTGAGGGGAGCCAATGAGAGCAAGCTACAACTACCTTCTGCAAATTTTTGCAATCTGCTATTGCGTGAACGGTTGGGAAGGTTGAAATCGGCACAAAAGAGCACTTGGGTTTTGCTCTGATTGCACTTTCCTGTGTAAGGGTTAAGTCTCTTCTGGGGGAATTCTGTGTTTCATCTCCATTATGTAACTTCAGAGATTGCAGTGGGATCCTGTGCAAAGCAGCTGTGTGGATTCATGACAGCTCTCTTTCTGTATTTCCCTGAGACCGTGTAAAGAGCCAGGGAGCGCAGCATTGTGAAGTGGTGCCCAGCCTTTGCAAACAAAGGGGACGGAAGACTCTGTGCCACCTGCTCTGCCACTTGAACAAATGTTAGGCATAAAACAAGCTGCAAACCGCTAACTGTTTGTTGGATGATAACTTTGTGAGCAGCAATTCCATCGATCATCAAGGTCAGCTTTTCTGCTTTTGTTTCTCGAGCAAACCAGTCCCTCGGTTCCATGCTCCTATAGGCAAGATGGTAAAGTAGCCAAGGATGTTAACTGCTTGGTGCCCAGACAGTAAACGGCATTGCGGAGCTGCACGCTCTCATCTGGGGGCTGCCAGAGGTGTCCAGATGTTTCTGCGTAAAGCAGGGTGGCACAACACCTCTGCAGGAATTGGCAGGCAAGAATGTTTTCTTCTTGGCTTGGACTGAAAGCTTTCGAGTCGGCGGTGTGAGGAAAAGGTGGCCACCATCCACAGACCAGAGAGAGCCCTGTTGTGTCCATACATGAAAAAGGGGAATAAAACTCTTCTGATCATTTTTTTCCTGATTATTTTGTGGATAGTGCATTTACTAAAATTACCGGTTAAGGAAACAGTGAATGTTTCTTTCTGTGTTTCTTGCTGTAGTTGCTCACTGAGTGTGGGGCTGTAGTGGGAAAAGGAGTGGTCTTGGCAAACAGATTATTAGTATCAAATAAATTATTCAGAATGCAGGTTTGGATACAGATTGCAGGGAATGATAATGGAGATGGTTTTCTGAGTCTGTTCATGTTAGGGAGACATGGAGTATGCTTTTCAGGAATTCACTTAAGTGCAATCAGTTTTAGAATAACATAGCCTGGAAGTAATATTGCTGCCATCCAGCTAGTGTCTGTGGAACAGCATTCTTCTGCCTCCTGAAGCATTGGCATTGAAGATGGATAGATATGGGGATATTTATATTTTGGGCTGCCTTTTTTTTTTTTTTTTCTTTTTTTTTTTTTTTTTAAAGGGAAATTCATTCTAACCACTAGAGAGGGGCATGTTTCAGTTGAGATATTTCCCCCCCCCTCGGAGTGAAATACTGGACCACATCAGCATCCGATTTGGGTGCGTCATGTGGTTTCTCATGTGATGCTGGTCTCACTGCGCTTTGGAGAGTGAGCCTTTGTGACTCCGCACTCTTGGACAGTAGCATCCAGCAACATAGGATACTTTGGGGAGGGAAAGGAAAAGAGGCAGCCTCCCAGAAAAGCCCGAAAGCCCAGAAAAATAAAGTTACGACAATTTGTTATAGTTATTGTTTCTTCTTAACTGTTTTGGCTTTTATTTTTAATTCTGGGTCTTCCCTTTTCTCCGTTCCTGCAGGCATAAAGCTGCACCATTTGGAAGAAACAAGACTGTCTTTCCTCACAGCTACGATGCTACACCGCTTTCGACAGAGCCTGCTTTTCCCTCCATCTACCTGGGCGGCTGCTGCTCTTTCTGCTGCTGCTGGGGCTGCTGCAGTCTTGCTGCCTGCGCTTCGCCCTGGCTTGGCTGACTCGAAACTCTCTCGTCTGCACATTGCTAAGGAAGAAGAGCGATGGAGCCGCGTATTTTTTATTTTTTTTATTGGTTCTGGAAGCCAAGGGTTGCAATATGTGATGATTTTGGAGTTTTCTGTGGCGGGGGGAGGGAGGAGAGAGGAAGGGTGTTAATCTAGGATAGGGTGGGTGAAAGCTTAAAGAAATATTATGTAAAGCAATCCGGTGCTCGACAAGGGCATCAGCAACAAGAATCCAGCCTCTGCTGCTCCAGAGGATTAACATGAGGAAGTCACAGTGCTGCAGTCGGGTTTCACCTCAGTGTTGTGCTGGAGATGGATAAATAAGGTATCGGTTGCATCTGCCTGTTAAGGCAAAGCCAAGGGAGAAGGAGAGAGCGAGCGAATGCAAATGCAAAGGAAGAAGAAATGCTACGTGCCGTTTGTCTGATTCTGTGGATTCTCGCTGCAGAGAGGATGGCTTGATTAACAAAGCAGTGTATGGACGGAGGGACTGTAAATTGTAGCTTGAGCACTCCTGGTGCTGTCAGGGAGTGAACTGATGAGTTTGGTGGCTGCAGGAATATCCCCAGGGAAAGCAGCAGCCTCGCACTCTGTGTGTATATCTGTGTATGTACGTGCTTTTCTGTGTGTGTGAACATGTATAGAAATGAAAGAAAGACATTTCTGACCAATTTACAGAGGACGTTTGTCAGTTTGCTGGGTCAGACTTGATTGCAGCTTGTATTTTCAGCTCTAGCTCTACACCCCTTTCCTGACTGAGGTGGCACTTTGTGAAAACAGATGGTAGGCAGTATTCTTTTAAAAAATGTGAAAGCAGATCCTTTCTGCTTAACACCTTGAAGCACTGAGTCTTCTGCACTGTGCTGAGAGAAACCGTGGGGTTTCGTTTTTCTCCATCTTAAAATCCCTATAAACACAGCTGTATTCAGTATGGTGAAAAATTCTACACTGTAAATAGAAATGTGATCAATCTAATCAAAATAAATGTATCCCAGATGACTTCTAGACCAGCTGGCTACCACAGTCATCAGATGACTAAATCCTCAACTGAGCATTTGTATTCAGTGTTATACTTGCATCTTTTTATTTTTCCCTTTTTTTTTCTTAGATTTTCAAAATCAGCCTCTAATTGAAAAGGATTCTTCATATATTGAGAAAAGGCAATGCTTGCATTTAGCAATTGATTTCTGTGAAATGTAGCTGGGTGTATCTTTTATTGTGGAATCTGCTTGGGGCGGTTTTAGAGCAGGTATCTCTGTGATACTGGTCACAGTACAGGCATATTTCATTTGGCAGGTAGCTCAACTTGGCCATATCTGAACAATGCAGAAGCAGGGAAAACAAGCACTGCACTCAGCTAGCAGGGCTTGGCATGGATTTTAGCAGCTGCCTAATGAGAAGGACGGGGTATTTTCCTTTCCTTTTTTTTCCCTTTTATACAAAGCCATAGACCATAATGTCATACTAAAATGTGTATGAGGGGATTTCCCAACAGTCATGGTGAGCTACCCTGCAAGACACCCGTCTGGTCCTTCCACTGTTTGTTCCCCAGCCTACAAAGGCAGCCCTGTGTTGAATCGTATTTAGCCAGCTGTTGGATAGCATTCTTGTGCTGGGGGCTAAGGAGTCTCATTACTCCCAAACTGTAGTTTTCTGTTTGCTTAGAGAAAAATAACTTTGGCAATACAGCAGGCTCTGCAAAGGAGTTTATGCCACTCCTATACCTTTCTGAATCTGTTGTGTGCTTCTAACTCAGGCAGTTTAAAGCAAGCAAGGAGGGAGGAGGAGAGGCTCTGAACTCACAGCTTCAAAGCTGCAGAGACGAGCAAAATGTCAGCAGCTTGTAATTAGGAGCCCACGGTTACGTCAGTGAACGTATCTCTCCAAGAATTGCTATGTGATGTGTGCCACAAAGCAAAGGAAGACTCTCATAACCTGGTTAACAAGCCTGGCTCAAACAAGAAAGAGCAAAATGGATTAATGAATCTGCTGTGTTCCTAAGTCAGATGTGGATGGATTACATGCACAAGGTTTGCTGAATTCTGCAGCAGTGAAGAATGAATTATGGCATGCATTCGCCAAAAGCGCAAATCCTTCAGGAAAAAATGCAGATGAGCAGTCTTTCCTTGAAAATGTCTTTTCTAGCTCTCTCCTGTGCAGGCAGCTGCATGACATGGAGGCAAGCTCTGAAGGAAGAGACCGGAGAGCTGCATAAAAGTGTTTAAAAGGAATGTTGCAATTAAACACAAAGCAAGCCTTCTGAAATTCTGTTCTGGCTGAATCATTACAGATTGGATACTGAAATACCACCCCAGAGGAGAACGGCTGGGCTCTGGTGTGGTTTATATTAAGGCTTCTCTGGTTAAGAGCGAGGGGGGAGGGACAGGCTTCCTGCAGCATCTTGCAGCCATGCAGAAGTCCCCAGGGCTGTGGGAAGCAGGAGGGATGGACGTGCTCTTAAAGACACATGCCCAGATCCTGCCAAGGGGCTTCCTGACCTCTGCAATTATTTTTAGGTCTGTGAAGGCAACTCGGCGGTGCTTAAGCAGTGAGATTGCAGGGGGTGTTTAATCTGCTGTGACTGGCCCTTCTCTGTGTCATGGCTGGGAGAGGTTCATAGGGCTTTTATCAATACCCCTCCGCCTCATCCAGCATGCATGTCTGTCACTGTTCCCAAAGACCAGTTACTGGAGGTCTGGTGTGGGTCCCTGCTCCCAGCAGAAGTCACTTGCAGTTCAGCTCTGTTGTAGTTGCTCTTTAATTTACCAGGATAGGTAGATTGTATTATACAAACAGTGGGGGTGGGTGGTTTTTGGTTTGGTTTTGGTTTGGATTTTTTTTTTTTTTTTGGACTGTGAACACAAATTTGTAGGAGGAGGTGACTCCGTATATTAAACCAATAGCTCTTTGAATTGTGTGTAGTATAATTTAAATATACTTACTTTAATTAATAGAAGGTTACAAAAGCTGGCATTGTCTGGGGCTGTTTAATTTACATCTTAGGTTTAGTCAATGAGCCTAACCTGCCTGATTAGAATAGTGTATTCTGCACAGCCAACAGGGTGGAAGGCATTATTTTGTTTGTGTTAGTTCAAACAGCTGGTCATTAATGCAGGCCCCATCTCCAGAGTGAAGTGCTAGTGGACATGAATGGCTGCCTGATTAATGCTGCCCCTCGACGGGTCCTTCATCCAGCAGCGATGCTCGCAGCAGAATAATGCAGCGGGATTTGATTGCGCTCTAACAGGGTAGTGTGTCATTGTGTCACCAAGCGATCGAGGTTATTATGGGGTAGGGCAGACAGACGGGACAGTGGGGTTACTAGACCGTGGCATTTTTAGAAATGCAGGGCTGACCTACTTAGAGTTATTCTTGCTGGCTGGCAGCTGCCTGGTGCGGGGCTCCCCCGGATAGGCTGCGGCTGTTGCTAGGGGGAATTAGCATGAATTTTTCCACATACAGACTCAGTGATTGAATGATAAAAGCTGACTGGAATTAAAGAGATTCGGTTCAGTATTATGCAGATTTATCTCCCTCATTTTTTTTTTTTTTTCTCTCTGTCAAATGCATAAAAAGGAGCAGAATACAGTTTGTTTCCATTTATTTTTGACCTTTTTTTTTTTTTTTTTCTCCAGGGGAGGGCAGAAGTGTTGCGAATTTTTGGTCATAATTTAATATTTAGGCTGTTGAAATGATATGATAGTGAGCATGCATCTTTAATGTATGGAAGATTAAAATTCTGCCTCTCTGGAAGGGAATGAAATGAATATATTTTGTGTTCTGGTCAGGCTGCCACCTCTTTTGATTTGAAACCATGTCAGATTCTTTCATCTGGAAAGGGGAAACATATACCAGGTTTTATTGCATAACATTACTCTTAGCTATTTTTAGCTATCTGTACTTCAAAAAAATTAGTCCTGTTTATACTAGTGGGTGAAATTAATCCCCAGGCTATGCCTTATGTATGTGGAGACAGATGCCCAGGGTAGCTGCAGTGCTGTGTGTCATGTTCATCTGAAAAGGTGTTTACATAGCTCAGGCTTATCAGCAGTGCATACCTAGCAGAGTGCTGATGCTTGACATGTAATCACATCAATTAGAGAACTCCTCTGGATTTCAGAGTATTTTTCAGGCCCTGGTTTGAAGTTGGATTCTCTAGATGGTCTTCTTTTATTTATCTACATCTGCCTAAAACAGTGTTATCTTTTCAGAGAACTCTGTGCTCCCTTAGGAAGCAAATAAAAACAATACTCAGTGAAGAATCCTTTGATGTAATCATGAATATTTCCTTTGTTATTATCACTAATTATAGAAGATCTTTGTTTAAACTGCTATTTCCCTCTGTGTGATCTTTTACCATGCAAAGAAATTCCAATTTAGTGCTTATAATTTAAAGTTAAATATTCATGGCCATGCATCATGACATCACACTCAAAGAAGTGGGAATTTTCAAGATATGAGACAGTGGGGGATAGGAGAGAAGACCCCATACATCTTTGGAATTGCAAAACAAAAACTCCGATTTGGTGCTGAAAATTTAGTGAACTAATTTTTGTCTGATACTGTTTAATTTCAGATATTTGGACGAATGAGATACCTTTTAGAGGGGTGTGAACAGCTCACACATCTGAGGTAGCTTTTAGAAGAGTGTGAGCTGCCTGTGCATCTCTCTGGAGAGCTAGCTGTCCTGCCTTAGCTCCAGAATTTATTGGGAAGGTATTAAAAAAATGAAACCAGAAATGGAGACCTGAATTTGAATGCATTTTGTGGCTGAGGCAAAGCATTCAGTTCTACAGAGTTGAATTTCCTATGTCTTTTTCCTGGCATTGATTCATTACTGAAACTTGCGCCACTTCCTTCTCTGCTCCTTCCTGACAGTCTCACAGAGTGACAGATTTTTAGAGAAGTGAAAGTGGGGAGGGGCACTCTTTGATGCTCAATAATTGTGTTTGCCTTGTCTGTCCTTGGAGATTACTCCAGAAAGTTGTGGTCCCACTTCCCTCAGCAATATTCTCCTGATCAAAATCTGATGTCCTGCTCCTCTTTCCTGCGGGATGCTGCAGGATGCTAGGCAACAGACAGCCTTTGTCTACAATTGTCTCTTGAGGTTCTTGTCCTTGTTGGTAGTAGCCAATTGTAGTTTTGTCCAGCTCACCTGGGATATTAGCTGACTTGGGCTTCAACAAATCAAAAAAAGCATGCAATACTGTATTAATGCATTTCTAGAAAATTTTCTAGAAAAAAGATTGGAGTGTTTGGTATATTTGTGCTAAAAAAGAGGGAGTTCAAAGAAAAGCAACACACAAGAAAAATCATATACTCTTGGAAAAGAGTTGTGTCCTTGCCATTTATCTGGATTTCAGCACAGTGGTTGTTTATAGCAAATATCAGACCAAACAGTTTTACAAACCATCAAGTAACATATTAAATATCAAAAATGTAGTGCACCGGAAATTGTATTCAATGTGAAGTTACTCTGCTGAAAGTCTCTTCAATGAAATTTTTTCCAAACAATTGAATGTGTGAATGATGTGATCATAATAATTTGGCTAATTACGAGTAGCAGAAAAACGGTGTGAATGAAACAAACTGAAAAATCTGAGCTCTGTGTGTGTGTATGTGTAATGCACAGAAAGAGGACACCACAGGAGTTTGAAATACATGTCTGTGTTGAAAATACTGTCAGTTGTGCACATTCTTTTGAAAAACCCATGTTAATCACTTTCTGATGATCTCCTCTGAGGTTTCTATTCTTGCTACAACTTACACCTCCTACCTTGAAGTTTCTTACCTACAAAAAATCATGTTGTATTTTTCAACATTCTTGTACCATGACCTCTCCTGTGAGCTATGAAAGATCTATTATGCTGAGTTTCATGCTCTAGGGTGGCTAAATGAATGCTGGTTTACTGGGAGCATATGCAGGCAATAATTTTTCTTTTTTCTCTCCCATCAAAATACCCAGAATACTGCCTCCATTTGCAGCTGTGAGGAGGCTGTACTGTTTGGTGTATTCCTGACATCAAAGTCTTGGCCATTCATGGATTTTCTGAGTATTTTGTGATTTTATGGCAACTTTCTGTTTTTCTGAAAATGATCAGAGGATACAGGATATAGAGCAACCCATCTAGATTCCCATGCCACAAGGAGTGAGTTGACTCCCGGCCTTCACCTCCTGCTGGGCCATACAGATCAGTTCTTCTGTAGCAAATGTGTTTCAGTTCCGATTTCAAACCAAAAGTACAAGGAATAGTCTCATATTTCCTAAAAGACTGGCAGTTAGCACATTCCTTTTATTGCAATGCAGTAGGGAATACAAATGTTTAACAAAATAAAATAATCCTTATGAGATTTTATTTTTTTTCTGTGATCCATTAACGTGGAAACAAATTCTGTAACAAATGCTCCTGTAACAACCAGGAGCAGCATTATTGTGGCTCCCACATTCCTGCTCTTCCTGCATCCGTGCATGTGTGTGCCTGTGCACTCAGAATTGCTGCATACATGTAGTGTGTGGGTGTCTCTACAGGACACAAGCATAACTTACACAAACACAGCACTGAAGCATATAGCATGTCATCACAGTTGTCTCAGTGTAGCACCAAAGCCTGAGCCTCTAGATATATGGTGGTGTTTTTCCTATGATGAAAACTGGCTTGACATGAAATGTAGGCAGTTCTGGTGTGCAGCACCAGCCATTGTGTTAATGCTGTCATCCCATTCAACACCAGCAAAGACAGAGAAAAAAAAAATCATATTGATGTGTGATAGAAGGGTAACAGAAAGGATAGCAGTGAAAAATGGGGTGTACCTAGATAGCTGTGTTTCATAACCACTCGTGCCTTTTGTAGACATGTAAAATGAAATGTGTGACCGGCTGTTTAAGACAGAGAGAGATATTTTATATTATTACTAATTCTTCCCTCCTGCTCTTAGGCCACACCTACTTCAAAAGTGAATCCAGACTCAGATCTTGACAGAGATCATGACCCTGTTGAAACCAATGGCTGTTTTATTCTGGAATTCAGTTGGGCCAGGCTTTCATCTCTGGTATTTTGCCTTGAACGTGTCTTTTTTCTATACTCTTCCTCCAAAGTGTGGTGTTTCTATTTCTACATTTTTTTCCCCTCTATTCCTCTGAAAATTCTTTGAAAGCTTACTTTTTAGTTGAGCAATTTACTATAAATTTGCTCTTGAGTAGGGGAAAATGTGGAGAAATATCACTTTACTCCTGAGCTAGTAAAGTAGGGTTGCAGTGAGTCTCAATAATTGTGTTTTTTCTGAATACTTCTTCTTTCATCATAAAATGTCTTTAGATTTTAATGAAAGGGAACAGGCAGTGAACAAAACAAATATGCCAAAGAGAACCTGGTCTCTTAACAGGCTGCAGAAACTCGGGTAATGAGATGGCTTGTGTCTTGACCTACAAAGCTCGGGCTCTTAGAAATGTCGAGGGAGGCAGAACACAACAATTTCAAACAAGAAATGCTTTCTAGCTCTCTAGCCACTTGTGCTGTTATCATCATTAAGGTTAACAGTGAATTCATTTATCTTTTTTTTTTTGACACTTTATTGTTGCATAAACAGTACTCACCAATACTCAAAGAAATTATTCATATGGAGGTAGGTATACCACAGTTATGTCAGTTATGTCTGGGTTTGCTATGTTTTTCTTTGTTATGTGCAGACACAATAATTAGGCTCTTTTGAGGTCAAAATGGTTTTGATATTTCAAAGTTGGAGACAATTGGAATAATGACAGTTAGTAGAGGACATTTGAGATAGATTTCTGTGAAGTATTTTATCTGCAGAAAACATGCAGAATGGAGGAGGTGCTGCATGGTGCTGCAGACTTGATTCAGGTACGATTGAAACAAATGGCTGGTGAATCTTGATGTAAATCTCCTGCTCATGACCCCTACAGATGGCCATGTACTATAGATCTCAGCTGCAATTCCTGCATGTATGCGCTAACACACGTATACACTGCTGAACTGTATTTGTTGGTGTGTCATCTCCAGCATCTCTTCATATTACTCCTTTAAAACAATTGTTTGCAACTGCAGAGGAGATCTCAAATTTCAGGGTTTTTTTCTTTACCTTGCAATGGCAGGTAAGATTATGCACCTTTGTGAGTTTTCTGAATATATCCCTTTTATAAAGAGACAGAAGTTCCAGCACACTTCAGTGCCCTATTTGCTATGTCACAGCCCACAGGTCTTCTTTCCATCATGTGTTTTATGTTAAAAGCCAGGGAATCACACACTTGCCTTCAAATTCGACTTTGGTTCCTTTGCATGATGCTCACCAAGATTTTTGTAATTGTTGTGATTTTTGTGATTTTTGTGATTTTGTGATTTTTGTGATTGGAAAGAAATACTTGCAAGCATTCAAAATAGCCTCCTCTGGTGCCTATATTTGTACTACCTGCTCACATTTGATATAAGTTATCCGAATATGAGATATGAAGATTAAGCACTACCCTCTGAAATGTTTTCTTTCCCTTGTTTTATGAGAGTAATCCTATTTCTTTAAGAAACAAGCAAATGGCAGGCCAAGGAGCCTAAATGAACAGATGATGTTTGATTTCACAAAGCAGGTATTCATGTTATGATGCATTCCTAAGATATCCTTGGATATATCTACAGGATGCTAATGCTGTGCAGATCAACTTGGTTGTGTGTTTTCAAACAGCAGATCATCTGAAATCAGGGCTATAAGGCTGAGTGAAATCCTGGCCCTGCTAGAACAGGAGAACTGGGTTAAATGGGGCACTTCAAATGGAGTCTCCAAAGTTTCAAGCACTGCCAGCATTTGGTTCCTCTCTTTGCTCAGCCCAACTGATGCTGTTTTCAGCTACTTGGCAATTGTAAAGAGAGGTAATGCCCTTTATTTAATACTCTACCCCATAAACCTTAGCTTCTTGTTTTCCTCAGATAATCCTGGGTGTCTCATACTAGTATGGACTACAATAGGAGTTTGAAACATGCAAAAAATTTCAGAAGGTGTCCAGGATTTTGGAACAGCACTGCTGTGTAGTTGAAGAATTCTGTATGAATTGGACATTTCTGCTGCAGAGTGTATTAGAAGAAATGCAAGGCAGTCAGAAGTTTCAGCTGTATTCCTGTGCTGCATAATGATGGAAACCAATATTCCAGTTAAAGCTCTGAAATTTTCTCACTCCATGGGTCTACAACCAGGACAAAACCCCTCTCTTCATCCACTAGATTCATTTCTGCACAAGCCCTTTAGAGTTTACATCTTTAGGTTGTCACACCTATTGCGTGCAAATATTTTTAAACATTTGTTTCATCTTGTTATTGAGCCACAAGGACTTAACATCCGTGCTGATTTTTGAGGTCTGTGATCATTGCTGGATTCTAGATGGTACCCATGTCTTCCTGATAACCACTAGTTTATAATTTAATGTAAGCCCTCACATATACATTTTCTTAGAAAGGATGAAATGGCTTTTTGTCACTCCTTAATCCTATGTCAAAGGGTAGAAAATGCAAGTTTTTTTTTCTGTGTGAGCTGGATGGACATCAGAGGCTCTTCTCTCTCTTTGGGTCTCACAATCCTGCTTTGAAATGTCTTTTAAAGACATGAAAAGGGTGCAGTTGCAGCTTTAAAATCAAGAACTTTGCACATTACTGAAATAAATAGTTCTCCCTTTTATTTTGGGATAATACACTGAAGTAAAAAAAAACCATGGATGACTTCTATTTTATTGTTTCCTTACATCCCACTTACCCCCTCCTTAATTTATTTTTGGGGACTGGAAAGAAAAGCATGCTGAAAAGCCCCAGTGTACTGATGTGTGAAATTGAAGGAGTTGCTACTCTTATGACTGAGCCTCTGTGCCCTTTGATAGGGTTAACATTAAAAGAAATATACTGGAAAACACGTACCTAAGTATGAAAAATTCCTTAAATTCAGGGTGTGTTCATACAAAATGAAGTTTCTACAGTGTGGAAATCATTAAACCTGATCCAGAAAAAATGCGAGGTGCCCCAGCCATTGAGATGTGAATCTCTTTAATCCGCACAAGTATTAGAAAAATCTGAAACATGTGAAAGTTCAAAAGCTGCAAAGCCATTACATGACTTCTTATTCATTTCTCAAATATTGTAACTTTCTATTGAACTGTGAAAAGACTTCTTATATTTTTTTCTTTTCATAAGCAATAGATCAGTCACTCACTAATGTGTTACTGCATATTGTGAATCTGAAAGTTTCACTTGGTTATACCTACTTGGATATAAATTTTTGATTTATTTTAGAGCATTTTATGTAGCATTTCAGTGGTTGGTAACTAGCAGCTTTTCAGCAGCTGCTGTTAGGGAGGGGGAAAAGGGCATGACTGAGTTCAATTTTAATTTTTTTTTGAGGTCTCAAGCAATTTCACAGTACATTTAGAGGTAACTTTAATGATTAGCTCTAACTTTGCATGATATGAATGCATGCTAATTAAAAAACAGACCAAATAAAAATCTTAACAAAATCAAAGCAACACAAAATGCTTTTCTTCATCTTAATTTTGCATCTCTGAAGTACACCAAGAGGAGCTTCAAATCCAGTGAAAACTTCAGAGAAAACAGTAAATTACTATTTGTAAAAGGACAGACTTGGATGATAACAGAAATGTTTAGCCCAAGGATTTCCCACTACCAACAACCTTCTAAAGTGCACATATGTCTAACTCCAGGGGTCAGAATATTTATGCCTGGTCCCAGGCTGTCTCCCTGCTGCTGCAGTAGCCAAACCTCCTGCAGAGGCTTGGGCAGTCTGACAGATCTGGCTTTCCCTCTGTGGGAGTATTAATTTGTTTTGCATCTGCAATTGTAACATTAGGCTCATTTTTGATCCTTTTGCCCTTTCTGTGGTCAGTCATACAGCCTTAAAGTTTTCAAATAGCTGTCTCTGGCTGGAGTGTGAGTCGTGCTTTAGGCTGTTTGCTTAAATGCAGTACTTGTTGAGATAAAGCTGCTGGGAAAGGGAGGGAGCCCCATATGTCTGATGGTTTTGTTCTAGGACCTGCCAGGGATGTACTGTTACACTACAGTGTCTGAAAAAATAATAGATCTTCACATATAGCAGGCTTTCTTTAGGGTAAAAAAGGATAGAAAGTGTCACATTGATTTGTCATTTGAAAATCAGCCACAAATTTTTGTCAGTGAAACTCCTGCGAGAAGACAGTGTAATTACTAAAACCAGTTGGAGTTGGATTTTAAAATGGCAGGCAAGTGTAGAATTTGACAAAGAGACTTTTTGAATCCTCTTACCACAAAAAAAAAAAAAACCTCTAAAAAGACAGGGAGAGGCCTGTTTTCCACATAAAAATAGTTGGCAACCTGACTTTCATTGACTTGCCAAAAGATGTATCAGAGGGGCTGAGGTAATCCACTAATTTCTGAGGTGGTGAAGCAGAAAGGTGCAAGTGGGCTGGAGATAGGAGCAACTGCAGGAGCAGAAAGAAAGGTCAGCTGAGAACGCTGGGATCTCTAGAGGACACCACATTCTCAAGCAATATTCATCATTTAGAGTTATAAAACCTAAGTAAAACAAATGTCTCAAACCTGTGCCAAGACCCAAAGAGTTTGAAGGTAAACATTAGATAAGAATTAGCTGTATTCATTCTGTCCTTTGCTGCCAAGGCCTCACAGCACAACAAAGGACTATTGATCAAAAAGGTCATGTAGAAGAGGGCAGGGTTTGAAGAAACTGAATTTTAAAAAAAAAAAAAAAAAAATTCCCAAATGACACAAATACAAAAATAGTAACTCAGGGATGAATGGAGTTCTGTACACCAGACATTTCTCACATGCATTCATTTGTCTGCACAGATATAGTGAATATTGATCATTTTCCAGGTTTGCGCAGTGACATCCCCCTGTAGTCTCTAGAGCTTGAACTGGGGAGTAATTACATGTATCCCTCTAAATAAAATAGAAAAAGAAGCAAAAGAAAGCATGGTGCTCCACTTGGGTTTTCCACTTGGTGCTCTACATATCTTGCCCAGAGACTTAAGGCTGCTCATGTGCAAAGTGGTAGCCAGTGGTGACTGACCTATTATTGAAGTATTTAGGATTCCCATAGTAGCAGCAGCAGCTGCTAAGGGATATTATATGAACAAGCTGTTGTTATCCTGATCTTCTTGTCCAGAAAGTTTTTTCTCTTCCAAGAGGTTATGTGGTAAAGGGGAATAATTCCTTGTAGCTGGGATCTGCAGTTTGTCAGCCTCTTGTATCCTAAAAAATATTAATAAAGAGCAATTTACTTATGTGAGTGCTGCTGGAAAAAATGGCTTTAAAGTACAAAAGATTCTAGTGTCATCTGCAGACAGCAATCTGCTAAGTGTGTTTGTGTTTTGGGGGGCAAAATGAAAAAGAGCATTCCCTGTGAATGACAACTGCCAATCTCATAATGTCATCTCACCAATGCGGATGAATAAAGAAAAAGGCCCATTATATTATATCTAACTAGAAAGCAACTTAACAAAGAAATACACTGTGTTGTTAGTGAGAGGAAGGATAGATTTGTGGTTAGGGCACAGGAGTTGCTGATTCAAATTTCTGGCTCTGCAAGAGACTTCCTTCATGGCCTTGGGCAACTCATGTACTGCCACGCTTCAAAATGGGAGTAGCAGCCAAAGTGGGGAGAGAGATTTCCTAGAGAGGCACCTTCCCATGGCAGCACTCAAATGGGTACCCAAGTGGACAGATCTTCAAGATGTTGCAGAAAGATCTTTTGAAAATGTGCAATAAAAGTAGGAACTATAGAGTTTGGACACTTTTTTCTTGTTTCTTTTTCTATTTCCCCTGTCCCCCCTCCCTCCTCTTCCCCCCTTCCCCCCCCCCCCCCCCTTCTTTCTTTCTTTTCTCTTTTTTCCTATGAAAGTCTGGCTCTGATGCTGATTATTGAGCATTTGAGAATCTGATCCTTGACCTCCCTCGGGATTCTGACTTAGTCATTTTAAGGCCTAGTTTCTCCTCTGAAAATGGAGATAACAATACTTTCTTTATCTTACTGCCTGCCAGTTTTGTCTCTTTAGACACTGAAGCATTGGGGAGAGGGATTGCCTGCTATAATATACAGGTATTTCACCCAAATCTTTGAGGGGGATTGAAAGAAATGGGAACCTTAGGCATTAGTGTGATGAAAAGAAGCACATAGAAGCAGCCATTTTGATTTTTAATAGGTGATGAGTCCAGCTCAGTAGTATTAAAGACTGTTATAGAAAGAGAAGACAATTTGGGTCTGAGTCAGCGCTTCTTCAAGACTTGGGAAAGTTGAGGTTGAAACTTGTGGGTTGAGCACATCTCTAACCAGAGTTAGATTAGAGTCTGTGTTGAAGTATGTTTTCAATTATATTCTGTTAGAAAAGTAATGCTGAAATTTATCTTAAGTTGTCACAGTGCTTCAAAGCATGGGCTTTTCCTCTCTCTGAGTCCTCGAACAGACGCAGGATGTGTTGCAGCAGAACTGTTTCCAATTAAGTTGATGCATTCTGTTCTTTAATGTTTCGGGACTTTAAGTTAGAGAAAAATCCTGTAGCCAGAGTTCAGAAGGATGATTCAGATAAATTTGACTGGAAAGCAGTCATTTGCCTGAGTTTCTGTGGCTGTATTGTGTTGGGTCATCAGGGTGACACATAGCCATGAACTTCACTGACATTCTGCTGATTAATATTGGCTGGGGATCCAGCTCTTCTCTTGGGCAGGTCACTGAATGTAAATGTGGGAACTTGAAGCATCTGGGTTAGGGGAAATAAGTTATTCCAACAAAGTTCTCTGTTGCTTGTATCTGCTGTAAATTTTTACTTAAGTGTGACTTGTCTAGCTGAACAAGTTTTTGGAGTTCCAGGGGTTTTCCCTTGGCTATCTGAAACATTGCTCTTCACTACCCATCATTTCATGGAGTGCTATGCCAAAAACTTCTGTTGTGCTCAAGATTAAAAAGGAATTAAGAGGGTGTAATGGGTTTCTCAGATAAATGTATGTACACACACAGCACATTAATTGTTCAGCTTCAGTTCTTCAGCTCAAGACAAATACTTGCACATGTACATTTGACACTCAGGTAATACAGAAGTTTAAGTGTCAAGTTGGTAGTAACTATGAAGCTGCTTACTCTTGGTTCTCCTAAAACTAGATCCAACTTTTTTATGCTTAAAAGATCAGTTTGAAATCTGGCACCTGAAAACATAAAAAAATATCTAACATAACATTAAGCCACACTGTAATACAGAATGGTGTCCTTCTCCAGGATTGAAAAGGCAGACCAAACCTCTTCCATCTAAATTTTTAGTTGCAAACTGTTTTAAATAAACTTTCTGGACACAGAAGATACTGAAACTTTGATGTGTTTTGATGTATGCACCATGGGATAATTGTACTATTTCTGAATGATATTTGGTTGTGTTATCCATGACAAGTATGCTGTTTCCCTTGTCTGTGTTTATAATCTTAGCAGTGTGTTTTTATCATAGAAAAAGGATATGCTTTTCTCTTAGTATAAATAAGAAAACCCAAGAAAAATAACCCCAATTTGACATGAGTCCCCATAGAACTTGGGGAAATATTATGCATGCCCTCTTAATGAGAGGTAAAAAAATAAAAGACATTTATTTTGCTTAAGGAAAAATGTGGAATATTAGATCTCGTCCTGGAAATCTGGGCTGTGGGCTGTGATGCCTAGGAAGGTGTGAATTTTATGTTCTGTGTAGAACTGTATACTGGTCACCACTCTGAATTAATTCTTGACCAGCTGAGTGTGTTCTGACCACTTTTTAAACAATAGAAGAAATCTATTTCAGTGTGGTGTCAAGCTGGGGCTATTTGAATGAGCAGATTAAAAAAAAAAAAAAAAAAAAAAAAAGAAGAAGAAAGAAAATAATTAAATATATTAAAGAATAGCTAAATAATTTGCTATAAATGCATGAGTCCTGATCTTAAAAGGAATGAAGGAAACTTCCAAGCCAATGAAACTAAGATATTTTTATTCAAAGTCTAGCATATAAGTGAGAGTTTAATTGGCATGCCTTATTTTTCACTCTGAGAATCTATTCTGAAATCATTGTGTTGCTCCTGTCAGTGTAGTAGTTTCCTCCAGACAAAGGACCCTATGACTTTCACAACAAACACTCTGCGTTACCCGATAGTTGCTTCGTGGAGGAGTGCAACATGTTTATACCATCCTTTCCTGCCTACAGGCCTTAAAAATTATTTAGAGGAGAAACCACAGCTGGTTTTTTTCCCGAAGAGCATCAGTGTTTTTATTACCATTGATGTGACTCAGCTCTAATACCAGTGACCTAGATCCTCACCATAATGGGCTTTATCTCTACAGTCAGAGCGCAGTCATTTGGATGCTTCAGTTTTGCACAAGTGAGACCAAATACAGGGAGATTATACAACAGCAAGCAGATCCCCAATAGTCAGAATTGCTGTGCTGTACTGACATATGGCTTGCAAGAGACAGTTTAAATATTATCAGTGGTTTTTCAAGTTTTGAGTAAATAGGGCATAATGTAAGTGGTAGGGATGAGATAGTGAAGTTATAGATTTTGCCTAACTTAAATGAGACTGTTTCTGGAAACAATTGAAATTTATTTACAAAAAAGAAAAAAAAAAAACATGACAGACACACTGCCTGGTCTGCCTTTTGGCAGAAGGATAGTATTTTGATCTATTCTTTGTTGACTGGCATCATATACTTTTACTCATCAGCTGATTGCTGCTTACAGTACTAACTTGATCTCAAGTTTATTTTGAGAGAAGACTGTGTCTGCTGTGACAAGAACACTTGCACAAGACATTTGGGGCCAACATAATACTGTGAATTCAGTGTGAAGATTTCCTGGTGACTTCAGGTGTAGCCATCAAACACTCACTGGCATGTTGTCCTTTAGTGAGCTATTCATGTTCCTAAAGTTACACATGCACCAGAAAAACTTTGATGGCTCAGGGATTAAATTACTTTTGTTTCTTGCTTTCATCCTTTCTTTCTTCTTTTTCCCCTCTCCACCCTCCATCTGGCCTTCCAAGGAATGTATATTGACTTTTTGCCCTAGATTGTCACTGAGACAATGATAAACAGAGTTTCTGTGTGGGATTGTTTTGTAAAGGTCAGATTTTTTATATCCTTTTTCTAACTGCTGCTCTCAGGTTTTAATCATTTTGGCTAAATACTTTCAGAGATAGCATCTCAACATTTTAAGGTGCTTGAATTGTTGCATCAATTTTAGATTTTTTAAATAATTGCTATATTGAATAAAAAATGCCTACCTTTTGACTGAGTTAGTACCACATCTAAAAGACTAAAAATAGACCCATCAGTGCCTAAGGGCTTTAACTTGAGTCTTTACATGAATCCATGGATGAGTTTACTTGGAAAACATTGACTGGCACTGGAAAACAGAAGCTGGACAAAATTAACAGCAAATCCTCTCAGCAAAGTAGATCTGTTGACTGTCAGCTGCCCTAGATTTTACAGTACAAAACTGCTCAGACGGTTGCTGAGCATCAGTGGCTCAGAGAGTTGGGGAAATTAGCCTCTGGTCGTGAGCATAATTGGATTCCATTTGGAGAACTTTCAAAGTTTCAATATTTTAAATATTTGAGTGAAGGAAAAGTGGTTTGTTTTCATTGCTTTATCTGAAGGGCTGGAGGGTATTTTCGTTTTCTGGTTTTAATGCCTAATTCTCCTCAGAGTTCTTAGCATACATGCTGCTTTATAAAGGCAACTTTTTGTTGTCCTTACTGAAGCACCTACCTCCATCCACCCTTTTCCTTGCTGGAAAACCCTGTAAATGTGGCAATAAAAACTAGTACAGCAAGAGCAGTGACTCCAAATGCAGAAACAGATATCACAACATGCCAAAAGCACATGTCCTGCTTCAACAGCCCTCCTTTTTATTATAGTAAAGTTTTAGTAAGGCTTGAGAGTATCAGAAAAGTAAAGTAAAAACAGGATTATTAAAAAAGAAAAAAAAACCATAAAAAACTCCCTCTGCTTCCTCTTGAGGTTCTTTAATGTTTCCTACATGTCTGTGGAGGGCTTGTATTTGCAGCAGTAAGTTTATTTTTGTCTCAGATACAGGGCAAAAAAAAGGTTTTATTTTTTGTTTTTAACCTTCTAAAGAAAGTTAATGGGAGATCTTGCTTTCTTATGTACCCTAAACCAATACAGATGATAATTTTTATACCCTTCAATTACTATTTCATGAATAACTGTTAACGATCCAGCAATCCTATATTTGCATGGACCACTACCCATTCCCTATGCACTCCAAAAGATGTCCATCAGGACATACATGTTAATTAGGCAGAATTATGTATGCTCTTTTTCCAGAACCATCAGGGCCAGTTAGTCATAAGATATTTTATAACAAAATCACATAAGTTAAAAAGAATGTTCTCAATCATTTATGCTCAGAAAAAAAGAGGGTTTAAGTATGAAGAAAAGTTAGATTTCCTGAGATCCAGAACCAAAACGTTCTACTTAGAAGTAATACAGAATCCTGCAATTAATAATCCAGCTGAGAAGGCTCACATACATGTGAATGTGCATGTATGTGTGTGCATCTTTATCTATCTCTGCATTTCCTAGAAGCTGTTTTAGTGGAACAAACTTGGCTGTTGGAGAGAACCCCTCTGTGTTTAGTGGGGCATTGCTCAGCTACAAATGCAAATTAACACAGGTAAGAAAAATCAACGCTTCATTGGTCACAAAAGAATTCTGATTTGTTGTGACATATAGGGATAAAAGAGCTGCATCGATCTGAGCATGCATGAGGCTGTAAAATCCAGAGCACAATGTACTGCAAGGGAGAAGAAACAAAAACCACTTGTGTGCAGAATGTTCACAAGGACAAGTGACAGATCCAGAAGGAAATGTGAAGGAGAGAACTATGGAAAATGTTTAGCGCCCTGAAAAACCATTTAAATGAATGTTCAGAATAATACATTTTCCCAGCTACACAATATAAACAGCAGAGGGAATTTTGAGAATTGGTTCCCAGGTATGAGGAAACTATTCCTGATTACTTTTGTATAACTCATGCTGTGTGTTTTAAATGAAGCTGTGATAGATATGCAGCCTGTGTCAGAAAGAGAGCATTTAATTACGTAAATCTGATTAAAAGCTACTGCATTGTAACAATGAAAATAACTAAAACATCTGTTAAAAATATAATGAGTAATTTTTAAGAGCTGAAGATGTCAGGGTTAATTTTATTAATTTTATTTGATTTTAAGGTCGAATTCGAAGTGCACTCCATCATTCATCTACCCTTTTTATTAAGAGTTTGAATAAAAAAAAAATCAGAGAGTGGAGGAAATATAAGGGGGAGAAATTGACATTTCTAGCAGAATCCATAAAACTGCACTTTTTTCTACTTGAAATTAATCTGCCTTGACATATAAGAGATATTAAATTTTATTTCTGGATTTAGCGCTCTATACTTCCAGTATAAAATGTTACATTCAGTATTCTCTCCAGACCTACATAAATGTATTTCTCTTTACCCATCTCCATATGTAGAACAATTGACAATGATTAGACTGACAGAGCATCACTGTTTGCTCAGCAACAGTGCCCATCCACCCCAAACCATTTCTTTGGTACTTTGTATCATCTTCCCTCCTGTGCATGTTAATATCCTTTTCTAAAAGCAGGTAAGTTCTGTGAATAGTTTTGAGTAGAGTTTCACTTCAGTTTAGTATTTTGATTTGAAATGAAAGAACGTTTCTTCAGTCAAATTTCTTTTTCTTTGGGAGAATAGGTGAAGATTCCTCCGATCAAAGTTTGTCAGGCATACTGACTTCATGATGAAGCTACTGATGTCATAGAAAAAGTTCCTGTT
This sequence comes from Cyanistes caeruleus, assembly GCF_971803275.1. Taxonomy (NCBI): domain Eukaryota; kingdom Metazoa; phylum Chordata; class Aves; order Passeriformes; family Paridae; genus Cyanistes; species Cyanistes caeruleus. Next base: position 93,200,985 of record NC_141701.1, read on the forward strand.
GACAGAAATGCACATAAGCAATTCTTTCAAAAGTCTACAGGAATCTTAACTTCTGTAGATAAAACCAAGCTTTTCCAACATTACTAGATTTAAGAGAGATGAGGTGATCTTATTTCCTTTCAATTGAGTGAAATATGCTCTTGCACATATCTCAGTGAAGATAATTTAGCAAAGATTTCATTCATATTAGTAGAAACCTAAAGAGGAATTTGTTCTATTTGTGACATTGAGCCAAATTCCTTTCTGACTGTCCTCTGGAATAATTTTTGCTGCTTTTGCATTTCATTCCCCATTCCTGATTTCTATCAGGTAGACAGCTCCTCCATTTTATTTTTTTCTTCAGACTCTTTATTACCAGCACAAAGCCATTTTCAGCAGATATTTTTTCTGATTTTTCCATCCAGAGAAGGATCTAAAGTAAACAAAAATAAATCATTGACACAGAACAAGTTGTGGAATTCACTGCAGCTGGCAAATTTAGAAAACCAATGTCTAAGATTTTAAAGTAAGAGTATCCAGGTTTCTACAGAACAGGCCCACAGTAATGTTCAATGTAACAGTTGCATTCACCATGCACTCCAAAATGTTCAACACCTCTTACCCCCAGAGGATCTGAAAATAAGGGAGCTATCTGTCTCTTAATGGCTTTTTCCTGATCATTTCCCACTTACCATTTTTAGAAACATGACAGTGGACCAGAAAGCTTTTTAGAGTAGACAAATGATTCAGTTCCTGTGTAAAGCTTTCTTTCTCCCCATAAGGCCCAAAACTGCTTGCACTGCTTTGCAGGTGTCCAGTTTAGACTGGAAGTTTTTTATGGCACAGGTAATATCTTCTTTTTAATGTCTAGCTTGTATGTAAATATGAGGGCATAGATAAATATAACACTAGATACAGTGAAAAGAACAGTTCTGGGCTCATGTAAGTGAGAAGCAGGATGCATTCTCTGACATTTTTTTGTGGTTTATATCAGTGGTTGTCTATGATAAATATTTTTGTAGTGACTTCCAATTTTTCTCAAGGTAAACTGAAATGGAAGATCCTTTTGTGTTAGTCTGAGGTGTTTTCATTATGTAGATAACTTTTCCAGGCCTAGTGGTTAATTCTGGATTGGGAAATGGTTTCTGCAGCTTAGATAATACCAAGTGGAACTTGGGTCAGTTTTTTGCCTTTAATGTATGCTTAGATGTATGTGTGTAGGTCAGTGTCTCAAAAACAGAGATGAAATAAAGAATCTTTGATCAACAGACTCAAGGACGGCAGCCTGGAAAATTCTTATTTTTAATGTGTCCTGTTGATAACAGAATGTCTTACCAGTAGAGAGCAAACACAAAATTATGAATGTAGTATGTATGTATGCATTTCAGGATGACCACTCATGGGCCTTATCTGAAGGGTTGACAGGTTAATATTGCAGAGTGACTGAACTTAGAATGGTTTCATAGTAGTCGTTGAAACTCTGAGTACAGGACTGGCTTTGGGTCCAAGTAGAGGACAGGTGGAAGACAACCTGGTAAACTGCACATTAGACAACTTATATATGAAGGATATACAGAAGGGAGACCATTTAGGAAAATTGCTGAAATTAGACTTCAGACAGGGACCCCTTAAATGTCAAGGGAAGTTTTGAACATGTGTGTTAGTATTTTGTTCAACTGTCTCAAGCTTATGATGGCAGTGTCTTACCTGCGGGACATGGAAAATGACTCCACCACCCTTGTGCTTGTAGCACAGTGACTTGCAACACGCCAAGCTGCCACTCCTTTGTAAGAGAGAAGTATCATTAAATGTGGTGAGCCAATTTATTCACAAGAGCCTGCTGGGTAATAGCAGAAACAGAACAATAGAAATGAGGCAGACCAGTGAGAGGAGGCAAACATAAATCTAAGATGCTGAATTCTAATGAGACAAGAGTGGCTTGCAGTATGAATGCTTCTCTTAAGATATTTCCTGTCTCCTTCCCCCAGTTTTTCCATTATTCTATAGGGAATCCCATTAGTGATTTAGATCAATAGCAGCCTTCCCAGGGTGTTTGTGCTCCTGCGTAACATCCTTGCCAGCAATATGGATGGCAGGATTGAGTGCACCTCTCTCTGCAAGTTTGCTGATGACACCAAGCTGTTGACATTCTGTGGAGCAGGGATGTCATCCAGAGGGTCCTCGGCAGGCTTTTGAGAGGTAGGTCTTTGCAAACCTCATGAAGTTCAGCAGGGCCAAGGAATAGGTTTCAAAGTGTTTGCAAGGTCCTTGGGTTGGGGCAATCCCAAGTACAAGTACTGGGTGGAGAACAGATTGAGAGCACCCCTAAGGAGAAGGACTTAGGGGTATTGGTCATGAGAAGCTCAAGAGGACCTGAGCTTCCAGCACCAAAAGCAGCCTGGCCAACAGAGCAAGGGACGTGAACCTTCCACAATACTCTTGTGGACCCTACTCTGTTGGCTCTGTTTCATCTCTTTGGCCCCCAAAGAACCTCTTGAAATTAGTCCAGAGGAGAGCCACAAGGATAATCAGAGGTCTGGAGCACCTCTTGTAGAAGACAGATTGAGAAAGTTTGGGATCTTCAGTCTAGAGAAGAGAAGGCTCCAGGGAGACCTTATAGCAGCTTCCAGTACCTGAAATGGGTCTACATGAAAGCTGGAGAGGGACTTCTTACAAGATCATGCAATGACAGGACAAGTAAATGAAGGAATAGTTCTCAAAGTGTTCACAAGCTTTGGAAAAACTGTATGTGATTTTGCATATGGCTAGAGAAATTATTGATAGGTTTTCAGGCAGTGTTATGATTCATAATTCCATTGTTGGAATGTCTAAGTTTGACTTATGCTACTTAGAATTATTTTGAAACAAGGGTGCTGTTAGGAATACCTCTTGTATGAAAGTCCTGAACAAGGATGAATTTCATCCATTCTGAATGTAGTAGGAAATCAGTTTGTGTCTTTTTTCTGCCCTCAACAATTCCTGATTTCCTGGTAACCTTAGGCTTTCTCTTTTAATCACTTCCCAGCACATAGGGGCCAAGAATATTTCCCCATCCCCATAGGCATTTTCACAGTGCAGCTGTTGATCATGTGAACATATTCATGTTTCCTTCACAGCTGACACCCTGCAAATGTCTGGCATGCCTGGAGATGGCAAAACACGTGTTCAGAGCAAAAGGAGCTTTCTTCTTATACGAATGGCATGTCAATTTTCTTGAGGGTTAGGAAATTTGAAGTGAAAATAAGAATTTCTTCAATTGCATTAAGACAATACAGTCTATCAATGAATAAAAAGTGTTTTGTGCAGGGGTATGGATCTAGGAATACAGACAACCAAAACCCAAGTGACATTTTTATTTTATTCCCTTAGAAGTAAAGGATTTCAGAGCAATAAAATTAAACAATGTTTCACAGATTTAAGATCTTTAGCTTGTCTCACCTCACTTTTTTTTTTTTTTAAGAGGTGCCTCTATAACTCTTTTGCTGTGAAGTTTAATAAATTTTTGACAGCTGTCAGACAAGGGATGTGCTGAGAATTCTGCCTATCACACTGACCAACTGTGTCACTGCTACTTTGTTTTTCCATCTGTCTGTCTTTTCCTGTTTGTCATTTTTTGTCCCACTCTATTCCTACAAGTGCCTTTTAGAGAAGTAGCATTTTTTGCAGGGTGTTTTGTACAACACCTACACAATTGCTCCTCATGCATGTCATCCACTTGTGTTTTTTCTACTTATTCAATTCCCTTTTCTAGCTAAAAAAACCCTTGCAAGGTAAAATGAGATCAACCCCCTACAAAAGCAAATATATGAAATCTCATATGAATGCAATTATAATTTTGACAAGAGTCTAAAATGTTTAAAGCAGAATCTCCGAGGCATTAACTTCTGTCAGTGCTTGCTTCTTCACTAAAGCAGAGCTCATGCCTTTATGCAAGAATTGAACAATCCAGTCAACTAATTAACTATGCCTTCTGTCATTTTTTTGAACCCTTTCATTTGAGAGTGCATGAATGTTTCCCTCAGTAACCTGGTGAACCTTATATAAGACAGTGCACTGTCATTTGAGCTAATCTAACCATATTATTTTCTCTGTTTAAGGAAATAGGCTACAAGGACACATTTATTGCATATAAAATTATTCAGGTCTTTTGTCTTCAGCGAAGCTCATTTTAACAAAAATCTGATAAAGGAATAAATGTGTAATGATGAGTAAAATAATGCGTACTGGATAGAGATGACATATCTAATTCTAATGTTAATGGACTTAGTACCAGCAGACAGACAGCTATGCTTCTGTATTCTGCATTGCATAAATCACCTGACAGAATTTGTTAGGCTTATACGCCAGCAAAGCAGACATCTGTGTTCAAAGTTAAACCTTAGAACACCTATCTGCTCCCACAATCTCATTTTCATTTGGTAATACATGATCCACAACCACCACCGAACCAGTGATCTTTTTCTGGTTTTTCAACAGGAAGGATCCAGTCTATCCTTGGCTTTCTGCTTCCTCGCTGCTTTGCACATCCTTTTTGGTACTGCTCACGCCAGTCCTCTCTGGCTGCTCCAGGCAGTGAGATAACTGCTTTGAAATTGCACCTTCTGCCTCCTCAAATTGTGAAGATGTGCCATCTCCTACTGCTGCTCTGAGGACATATTCTTATCCTGTTCTAATGAGGCCATTAATAATGAAATGAGCCTTAATATCTGGGAACAGTATTTTCTAGAGTCATATAAAGGACATAAGTACATGGACAAATGGATTGCCTCTACAGTGGATGTCTTGTCCTCAGTGGCATTGTCTTGGAAATAGTTCTTGATATTTCAAGCAATATTTCCCCATTTTGTAGATATATTCTATTTTTCAGACACATCCAAGCTTCAGAATGGCTGGTTTCTAACAATTGTGGTATGCTGTAGGACCCTAGAGATACAGAGAAATTGATTTTCACCATTTATTAAAGGTGGTATTTTACTTAAATATTTTTTAAAAACCCAAACCAAACTCACAGTCAAAGAACCCAATCCCTACCACTCCCAGCTCCCACCAACTTTCAGTATTAGAACCAAAGAGAGTTCTCTTAAACTATGGGGGAAATTACATTTGATTCTTGCAGGTTGCAGTTTTAGAAAGGGAGGGAAAGGAATGGTAGAGAACTGTCAGTCTCTGAATATAAATAAAAGTCCTGAAAAGTCTCCTGGATATATATAAAAAGTCCTCTTTCATACATAAAAATTCATTGACAATAAACCAGATAAATTTTACCAAGTCAGTATGAAGCCAAAGAACAACTGCAAAGTAGCTCTGTAGAAAAGAAATAGTAATTGTTTTGTTTAATTTAGATTTATTTTTTTTAAATAACAGTATGATGGAAATATTAAAAAATATATATCTTTTACTGTAAATACTAACATGTTAGGACATCTATCTGTCGTTTGGCAGAATGTAAAATCCAAAACATATAATTTGATATTTCACTGTGAAATACATACACACATACCTTCTCATATATTTTTATAAAGAAATATATTATTCTTTTAACAAAATATATATTTATACCTTTGTAAATATATATATTTACACACATATTTAACAGATGAGACCTGGTGTTACAAAAACTCTTGTTTGTATTTCCCATCTTTTTTAAATCATGTCATTGCTTTGAGGGAAAAACTGTATACAGCTGAGAATTTGGAGGTTTGAATAAGTCAGCAATAATAAGACAGTTTAATATTGTGCATTGTTGAGCTAGAATGAAAGTAAATGTCAGCTGAATAATAAAACATAAATACAAATAAAAAATAATAATAATAAAAAAGATCAGCAAGTCCCACCCTCACACTAGTGAATAAAAATGAATGAAGCAGAGGGGACAGCACTTTCCACAATGAAATCCAGGAAGAGGTTACAGCTTCACACTACATTCTATTTCTGACAAGTCATTTAATAATATTGTGATTCAGGATCATATGCCTTCCTTTCTATACATTACCATACTATGATCTGATAAGCTTTAAAAAACAGCTCTTCTGCGTTTCTTTTTGTCCATTTCTTACTCTGTGTTCTATTTTGTATCAATGAAGATAGAACAGTTTATATAGATTTGTCAGGGAAAGGGCTGTTTTTCTTTAAGGAGACGATCAGGTTGTCCAGGATTTTTTGTGTTCACAGAAACAGGACTTCTCAGCTTGTGTCTGCATGAGATAAACTACACTGTGCATCATTGTCTTCACCTTCATGTGGGGTTGTTTCCTTCACCTCCCTCTGTCACTAGCCTCAAGGCACATATTGTCTTATATCCACATGCACTCTGTCGTGTCTCATTCTTTGAATAAAACCCATGTTTGGAAGATGGGAAGATGGGTCTGATATCTGTAAATACAAATAGAGGAGACACTCCTTATGCAGATTTTCCTCTTCCTGCATTCAAATGGTGGCTGTAGGAAGTAGCTGCCTTGATTTCTTCCATTTTATTTCTTCCACTTTTGCAAGTCTGTGTTTATAGATAGCATCTCACAGGCAATACCACGTTCAGCTCCAACTTTATGGGAGCAGATTCTATCTACTGCAGCAGGTGTAGCATGGATTCAGCAACAGGACCATGAGGCAGCTTGGATGGACTGCAGTTGGACTCCAAAATTAGTAACAGCGTAAGAGATGGAACTTTGCCTCCAAAATTTTTCAGTTTTCCCTCTGGGTCTATTGTGGTGAGAGTTTCTGCTCTTTTGAAGAATTTGAATGAATTCATCTCAGGGCATGGTGTTTTTCCTTATGGGTCCTTTGTTTGGAAAAGGCCATTAAACCTTTCTAATAAAATGAGTGCATATCAGTATTTTCACACAAATACATTTCCAGAGGAGGCGTGTTTACCATTTGAAGTACTGCTTAAGAAACCTCTTCAGTATCTATTAGCAACTGTACAGACAGATTTAGAGCCAAGAACTGAATTTTCACATTTGAACCTGGAGCCTCTTAATTAAAATGTATTTCAATATAAAAAGAATCGACAGTGACTGACACACAATGACTATGTTTTTGAAGGCTTGCTTTGCACATCACCTAAACCTGCTTTTGTCTTTGCTTGCTTTTACCTCAGAGAATGCACTATGTTCTGTAAATCCTTTATAGACTGCTCTTTGTGACAAGTTAATGTCCTTGTCCCCAGCCCAACCAAGTGGCACAAGTTGAATCCCATGCTAATGTCTGCTGAGTATCAAGACAGAGGAAATCTCAGTGCACAACCTCATCCAGTCCTAGCATCCATATATATCACATTTCTTTGTAATTTTGCTGTGAAACTTCAGGGGAGCTGCACAATATTTGGGTTATCTGTAGACTACATTAAGTGACAGAATATTACCCATTCAGAGTGTAGGGAAGAATTCTGTTACCATCTTTGCTTTGTTCTTCACTGGCAAAGTGCTTTCTTCCCATGAGATATCTATAATATTTTACTCCATTTTTTATTTAGCAGACTGTGGCCTGGTCTCTGCTGCTGAAACCTGTGACACAGTTAGCTGGTAAAGAGCAAATCGGGATGCAAAGAACAAAATTTCCTGCCTTCTGTTTTCAAGTAAGTCAGGTCACTGTCACTGCCAAAGATGTTCTCCTCTGTATTTTTTATACACACAAATACCATGCACTTATATTGGCATTTGGGAATTAAAATATGCTGTTGATTGTTTATGGCATATTACGTTAACCCTCCCTCTGAGGTCAACAGAGGTATTCACACAAGGGAGGAATCCAGGTCTGAGCCTTTGATTCCTGTAGCATTCTTCTTTTAACCAAACCAAAATATCACTCTCTGCTTAGATTATGTTCAGTTGCAGCTGAGAGATGATTGTTTGTCTTTCAGATTCCATTCACATGACTATTTTTTCATAACTGATATGGGTTAATTTATATTACATGCTCTCAGGACTGTGTCATGTGAAAAGTAATATTTAGATAGCCAAATATCTGACACAAAAAGCATATGACTATCACACACAGACGCATGCTTAAAAGTCCAAGAAATCACATCTCCCTGGTTGCTCATATCTTTCTCTTTCACTGTTTGTGTTGGTTTACTTTCAGTAAATACAACTGCAGATCTTTGGCCTGTGTCATGTGCCAAATAAGGATAAGAACTCTCAATATAGTAACTCAGTTTTCAAATGTAAATGAGGAAGATACCTAAATCTCAACAGTTTCCTTATATATCTTATCTCTCTCTCTCTCTCTCTCTCCCTCTCTCTCTATATATATATATTATATAACTTTGAACCAGATTGTGCAGGTGTATGTTCAAGGGATAAATTGTCCATACAAGAACCCATTTATGACAATTAAACAATTTGTGTGTGGAAACTAAAATAGGTTTAGGGCATGAACTTTGGGATGTACACACTTTTCCAGAGTAATTGATGGAGTGAATATTGAATACCTCACGTAAGGACATTAAAATAGAGAACTGCCAAAAACTCACTAAAGCAAAGGATTTTATGTTATTTTAAACTTAGAATATTTTGCTAAATTCTAACTATTTTATTCTCTGTACAGTCTTGCCTAAAAAAAATATTATAGAAAAACTAGATTTATTTTTTTTTTAATTACATTGAAAATGCTGGGAAAATTGTAATGACCTAGAATTTAGATTTGGAAGCATTTAACTACTCCATTTCCTTCTGAATTAACATATAATACCATCTTTAATCTTTCCTGTATTTATCACAGAAATTTTTTTGCTTGAAAGATATACTTCTGGGAATATATTAATTGTCCTGTGCCATAATATCACTTCTGAAAGGATTAAGTCTTTAAATATTAGAGTTCAGTAGGACTGTTCTTAATCTTTGCTGTAATAATAAATACTGAATGTCAGACCTTTTCAAAGATCCAAATTGGAAACGTCGTTTATCTCACTAAAATGAAGGGAAGCTCCACATGTGTACATAAGAAAGTAGGGAATTGTTATCCCAAATATAGCTTGCAAAGATAATTGGAAAGGATTAATTTACTTCATGTGGCTTTCAGGGACATAACTAGTCCACTCTGTTTCCAGGAAACAAAGAATTTGGAAGTCTTTTGCTAGTGATGAATTGTCTTCAAAGTCTACATTCTCAAGTATTTTCAGGTGTACCTGTCCTAGAAGAAGTGATTCAACCTAATACCTCAGGTTGTCCCTGTTGAAAGCTTCTTCATATTGCTTCAGACTAATATTAAATTTTTAATATTAATTTTTTTGTTACTTCATTTATAATACTAATGGAATAGAATTTTTTTTAATGTTATACATGTATGTATCTGTACATGTATAAATACAGATACACACCAAGTTTTGGAAGACTGCCAATAGAATTAGGCCACGTTATGGTTGATTCAAATGTGTTTTAGCAGGTACAGTTTGAGTCAGAGAAGCTCAGACAGAGAGGCTTTTTTCAGTCCCGTGTGGGAAGCTGGTTAATCAAGCTTCTGTACTCTTCATCTGCACCCACAGTTTTACCTGAGTTGTATTTCCCTTGCTTAGATTCCTCCTAGTTATTTAAAGCCTCTGGCTCAGCAGACTAACACTGACCTACTTGTCCTGGCCATTTACTTTCCTCTGCACAGCAGTTCCATAAAGGTACTGTGCAAGCAATTCCCTTTCCAGCATATTGCCAGCTGGAGGGAGCTGACATGAACCTTCTAGCTGTGGATATGGTGTAATATCCACATTCACCTGCAGCCATCAATTTTAAGGCGTTATCTCTGAAAAACAGAGGGGATAGAGTGGGTGTGCTGTAAGGGAATCAATGGAATATCCACTTTAACACTCTCCTGAGAGCGAAGGCATGGTCTGCAGAAATCCACTCCCACAAGTGCGCTAACACCACGGTGTTAGTGACAGCTGGACCTCCTGTGAGGTGAGATTCTGCAGTCTCTGTGGTCTGCTGTGTGTGACTCTGTTTAGTCCCCTGTCAACAAAAGAGGTTCCCTAGGAAAAAAAAAATCTCCAGGACCTAGATTTTGATATGTAGCTTCAGGCAGCAAACAGATTGCAAGAATATCCAGTGATGTGGGAACATCTACTGGTCTGGTTGGTATTGAGGTACCAGCATTCAGTTTTTGCAGAATTTTGCAGGTCAGATCTGCATTTATCCCTTCATTATCACTTCATGGGAATCTGATTGAATGTAGAGAGTAGGTTGCTTATCAGCTGATATGGTGGGACACGGAGACAGCCTCAGCTGCAGACTCAAGAAGCCACAGAATAGATGAGTTTCATATGTGATTTTGTAAAGCAGTGTAAAAAAAAAAAGGTGACAGCTACACAAGGCTATAGGGCTGTGAGAGAAAGTCTTTCTACCTTTGAAACAGATGAAACTGCAAAACATCAGTAGGTGATTTATGATGTTCTTTGGTCGGAAAAGATCATTTGAATAGTATATTAATTTATTTAATTACTTAAGTATTATTTATTAAGCGCTGTCATGTTTAGTCATTTACTCAGTTTTAGTTGTGCAGATTTCTTAATGGATTTGTGTATTGCAGAGGCCTATCTTGAGCTGAAAGCTCAAGAATTAAAAAAATGTGTCTTTTCACTCATTGAACACTGGAGGTTGTTAGGCAGCCAGTTTTGAGAAAAGACAGGTAACTTTGTTTAGAAAATCTTAGGTGGTGCACAGCCTACACTCATTCACAAAAAATTGCTTCATGGAGGATGAGAAATGCCTCAGATCCTGAGAAATCCAAATCACCAAGTGCTAGTGGTATGCCAGGCCTGTGTTTTACTGTGCCATCAGCAAGCCACACTGTCTGTTCTGTGGAGGAGTGACTGCTGCCTCTTGCTCACTGTAGGGGCTGCACCTGTTCCTTCACTCCTGTGGCCACTCCTGGTCTTCTCCTCCTGAGTGCCACTCTACAAAGCTGGACACTGAACTTCCATGTTTGCTGTCAATGCGCATGACTAAAGTGGCATTTTCATATTGGAGTGCAGTCAAGGCCCCTTAAAGCAGAGGGTTGCAAGTGTGAGAGAGAGATATGTTATTCCCTAATGGCTTATTACCATCCCATTTGCAATTCAGATCAGCTCTAAATTGACTGAAATTTTTAAACACATAGCAGGCAGTTTAAACTAATGATTGTCTGGAGGTTCACATCTGACACGAGCTACGCTTCTGCTCAAAACAAATTGCAAATAATTCCTTCTTTAGAGTCAAAATGTCACTTTTTTACACAGTGCATTGTTGCCAGATTTTGTCATTTTCGTGAAAAGAAAAGCCACACCAAACCCCACAAAAAAGCCTGCTGAACATTCTGAATTAGACATCCGTGTGGCACTGGCGTTGGTCGCCACCCCCCTTATTTACAATAATGTTTGTGTGTGCATGGATCCCTGTGGAAAATCCTTCCCCCTGCTCCAGCTCCCAACACCCCTCTGCCTGCACGGCGTGCCCGGGTGGACAGTGCTGAGCCTTGTGCTCTCCAGTGAAAAATGCCTGGTGCTGGCACAGAGCTGCAGAGATGCCTTTTCTTCAGGCCCTGAAGTAAATGGCCCTGGAGCTTAATCCTTCATTGTTTCCATTTTTCAGTACCTTGCAATGGCTGCTTAAAGCAGTACTTCAGAGTTTGAGTTTAATGCCATCAGGATTTTGAAGTCCTTAAGTTTGATGCTGATAAAAAGGGAAGCTCTTTAAAAATATCCAGTGGGGTGGAAATGGTGTGTTCAGTTTGTATTTGAAATTGAGTTTCCCTTGAAACAAATAACCCATCTGAAGGGACTTGCTGGAGAAATCTTAGTATCTTGCAACCCCATATGACTAAATGCAAATAGGGAGGTATCCACTAATTTCTAAAGAGGAAAAGTTTATCTAGAGAGAAAAATAAAATCCACTTTTCTTTGATTAAATCCTTGTGTATTTCTGCTTTGTAGAAGCTAGCCAAAGCAATAAGGTTTGGTCTCTCTTTTTTACCCACAGTATTACTGGACCAGTTATGTTTGTTGGATGTTGCTTGAATGTCTGTATTACTTAGCTGAATTGCAGCTCTTTTTGGACTCCAGAAAAAGGTTTGTTTTTCAAAAATTATGGCAACAGACCCTCTTATGTTCATCACACTTCTTGTCCAGTTGCTGTATGTTTTCATCTTGAACTGTGTATTGATATACTTTGTACAAAATTTCATTTCTCAAAAGCTTTTGCATAGCTCATGGTCATACTTAGTGTTTTCTCAGTCTCTTTCTGCATTGAGAAATATTTCTTGAACTGTTGTTAAAATGGTGGTTTGATGGAAATTTTGTCATGAGAGAAAGTATGGTGATTATCCACTAAAATTGTAATTTCAATGAAAATTTTTATTTTCTTGCTTTTTCAATCTGCACATGGGAAGAAGTACTGAAACATTGTTTGATTGGCTTGATTAAGAATATGAGGAATTGGCTTGATTTTCTCTGTGAGGAAATAAAAATTGAAATCAAATTAAAGGACTGCTAAATGTCAGCTTTTCTACTACATGGTCATTGCATGTAGGAAGTTGCATTTCATGATTTTTTGGGCTTTTTGTTTTGTTTTTTTTTTAAAGGAGATGGTAAATATAACCCTCCCACACTCCCACCCCCCCACCATTTCTTAAGCTTTTCTTAACTTTGTGATCTTTTGGGGAATATCTACCTGCTTGAAACTAGCTCTAGGAAAGAGGTGCATATGTGTTACATTTTCCTTATGCCTTCAATATGTACAGTTGAAATGTGATATATTTTGCATTTAACAAAAATGAGCAACAACAAAGAAAAATATCATCTTACAGATTATGTATATGGATTAGTATAAAATAAGTTTCTGCTTTTCAAAATAACCTCTTTCCACTATATAAATCTATTTTGTTGTAGAGTAAATTTAAATGCAGTTTGCAAAGCTGCAATTTCATTATATGTAATAGAAGTATTGCTGATTGATTTTAAGGTTATAACTCAAACAAAACTATCTTTCATCTCAGAGGCATGAAAAACCATTTTTCATCTTTTGATTTGCTGGAGGGAAGGAATGCCATCCAGAAGGACCTTGCTAGGCATGAGAAAATGATCCCATGAAAACCTCAGGAGGTTCAACAAGCCCAAGTGCAAAGTCCTGCTCCTGGGTCATGGCAATCCCCAGGGTCAATCCAGCCTGGGGGAAAAATAGAAGGACTTGAGGATGCTGGTGGTTAAAAAATTGAAATATGAGCTGACAATCTGTGCTTTTAACCCAGAAAGTCAATCGCATTCTTCATCAAAGGAAGTTTGGCCATCAGGTTGACAGAGATGATTCTGTCCACTCTACTCTGCACTTGTGAGATTCCACCTGGAGGACTGTGTTCAGGCTTTGGGTGCTCAGTACAAGTACTGTCAGAGCAGATCCAAAAGAGAGCCACAAAAATGATCTGCTGTCTGAAACACCTCTTCTATGAAGAAAGGCTGTGAGACCTGCAGCCTGAAGAACAGAAGGCTCCAGGGAGAATTTATTGCTGCCTTTCAGTATATAAATGGTGTGTCTTGTCCTGTAGTGACAAGGGACAGCAATTTGGACTGAAAGAGGGTAGATTTAAATCAAATAAAAAGAGGAATTTTTTTTAAAACAGGGTGGTGAGATGCTGAAATGTCGCTCAGAGAAGCTGTAGATGCTCCATTATCACAAGTATTCAAAGTCAGGTTGAATGAGGCAGTGAGCATCCTGATCTAGAGAATGTCCCAGTCCATTGTGGTGGGGTGGTTGACAAGATGTTCCTTCCAACCCAGATCATCTAGTGATTCTATGATTCAGTGCATGCTTTGGAGGTGCTTCTTGACCATCTCTCCAAACATGTAGTACATGTTCAAGACTGTAGCATTACCATTCTACAGCTTTGCTCTGCTCTTTGCTCCCAGTCAGATTTATGCCCTGACAAAATATATATTACCCTTAATTTAGGTCAAGACAGGATTCATAATCCCTTTGATAAAAAGGCTATACCAGTTATGGCATGGCTTGATATTAAGGAGATATGCACAGTATAAAAAATTACACAGGTAGATTTTCCCCCTCACAGCAGTAGTGTAGCTTTTTTTTTTTTTTTCCCTGAGTTATGACATGCACAGGAAGGGTTTTCTAGAGGACCAAAAACATCTTGTGAAGCAGTGCTGCTATCTAACACTGCATTAAAAGCTTTAAGACTTGTTTTGGTATTAGTCTCTGTCTTATATTCATCTAAACATTACTTTCACTTAGATGGAATCTCAAGTGAAAATAAAAATAAATGGGTATCCTAACCTTCTTGAAAACCATTTCTGATGCTTTTGCTTTGCATTTTTCATGGTGCTATACATCAAAAGCTAATCTCTCAATAAACTCAGCCTGTGCATTGCACTTTCTTCCATCACATGGCCCTTGAGAGACCATGAGAGTATTTTCTAATACCATGAGATATTTTCTAGTACAAAATGATAAAGAACAGAATCCTTTTTATGCTCTCACTTTGATGCAACAGGGACACAGAAGAACAAATTCCTTGCAAATAACACAAAAAACACTTTAAAGAAATGCTGAGCTGCTTATTGCATTAACGTTGACATGAGGACCCATGGTCTCTATTGCATGGGCCTCATAAAGATACCATGCAAATCCAATCAATTCAAGTACCTTTTGTCATATTAAGTTATAGTACATGTGCTGTAGATCCAGGATGTTGGAACATCCAAAAGATTCTGAGGCTTTAGTTAGGCTTGGATAATCATCAAAAGCTTGGAAAGTTTTTTGTGCTATATGAACTATTTTTATCCGTGAAATCAGGCTGGAAATCTCCCAAGACTGGGTCCTGGGGAAGATTATTGTTATTTCAATCATCTGGCTAAAGAAAGAGCCTATTGTCATGTGTGATTATTGGCCTAATCCTGCAAACCATGCACAATGCTTTCAAACATGAAGTCAGTAAAGGTAAGCACAATAATATCTATATATATTTCAGGAGCTATTTCTACCTTAGCAAAAGAGTGAAAACACTGGCAGACAGACAAGCTAATGTCGTGTACCACACTTTCTTACTTGTCTGAATTATAAATAAACAGAGCAGGACCTTGTTGGGAAGGGCTCCTTTATTCTTCTGCCTTAGTGTACAGTAACAGTGTCTTGGTTGATGAGTGTGGGTCTAGTAATTCTGATAATACTGTTAAATATATTTTATTCTTATTTGACACTGAAAGCTGGAGGGAGGTAGTCATCCTGATAGGGAAAAATATTCCATTATTGAATGAGAATATTTTCAGACTTAGTCATTTAGTGCATGGATCAATTCCTATTCATTGAGTGCACATGCATGTTATCTATTCAGTATTTGCAAACGCCTTTGCAAGATGTGCTATATGGTACAAATAGTATAACTTTACAGCTTGATATGCTAGAGTGAGTGCTCTTAGCATTTTTGATGACTCACACTGTCACTTGTGAATTAATAAGTGATCTGAACTCTTCAGTGTAATGAACCCTATCATTTATTGAAAAGGGAAAACTGTTCCCATAATTAGTGTGGTGATGTTTGAGAAGAAAATTCTGTTTTTGAGGGACTACTATTATTAAATATTGTCAGTAAATACTGTTCATTTTTATAGTTGGCAAAGCACTTTCTGGCAGCCAGCTTGATGGAATTTGGTGAAGAATTTGTTGTAAAAGTGTTCTTTAATAAATTTTGTCTACTATTTCATCATTGTTTAAAAAACCTAAAATATTGGGAATATTGAAAAGGTGGGAATTTGCACTAAAGCCCAAGACATGTCTTCCTAAACCCCAGAAGGTTAGCATGGGATTTGTGGGTGATTAAAAGGGCATGAAAAATAATTAGTGACAATGTAAGCAACATGTTTTTTTTACTTCCCTCAATACATTAAAGCAGTAGATTGGAAGGTGGGTGTTGTATCCTTCAAAATGGCCTTGCATTTTTTGTATGTTCCAAAAGTCAAACGGGAGAAGTTTTTGAATTCTTACTTTTTTCACCAAAAATAGAGACAATTTGTACTGCTTTCACTGTATGGAAAAAAAAAAAGATTTAATTCAGAGGACTTTAGGCACCAGTACTTGTCTTTCATTTACTCCTCGTAGCTGAATGCAGGGAAGAAAAAGTCTCCATGGAAAAATGTAATTTTTTTTTAGTACTTAGTTATGGGGGATATATCTAAATGCAGACTTAAAATCCCACTAAAAATAGATACCGTTAAAATATTATCTGGTAGTCAGTGAGTTATTTGGGGAAAAAAAGATGGAAAACCGTGGCTGACACTCCTACTGTTTCAAAAACTGATGCTGAATTTACCCTCATTCCTTAAGATGGATATGAACATGAAGAATTTCAACAGAGTGTCATTACATTTTAAAAATGTTGGTTTAAAACCTTTTCTAGTGCTTAATATAAATCTGTGTGTATTTAATCCTACATTTCAGTTGAATTGAGCATTGAGGCTCAACATCAGTGTTCAAGATTCAGCAAAGTGATTTGCAGGCAGAAGTCATTAAGAGCTTGAGACAGAAATAGTCATGTATGTTAATAGCTTTACAGATTCACAAACCCAGTAGTTTCAGAGAGAATATGTATGCCTGTGATGTTATTCCCATGTGTGATTGTACAACGATATTTTTTTAGTGTGTGGATATATACATAAGTATGATTACAGAGTTTACATTTCTGACGTAATTGGTTGCTAGTATACATTTCATTTATAATAAGCAGCCTCAGTTTAAAATGTAGCCCTCAGAGAATTTCTGTTCAGAAATTAAATTTAGAAGGTGTGTGGTTTCTATGCTGTGTATCCCTTGTTATCAGAATTGTGGATTGTCTTTGAAATACTATTATAAAGGTCAGGTCTATTGTACAGATGAGTTGCCAAGCTATAGACAAAACACTGGAGGCTTTTTGTAGGATCTCAAATGAAAAAGAGGCAAAAAAAAGGATGATAGGAAAATTATCACATTATTAGTTAAGCAGCTGATTCCAAATGACATATACTGTCAATAAAATCTTCCCTTATTTGTTTTAAAATCATCCTCAAAATTATTCTGTTTGCTCCAGCAGTTACTTATTATCCTAGAGTCTAGAAACACACATGAATAGCAAGTCAGATTTCTATTTTGTGTATCTATGCTACTCTGTTGTGTTCAGTGATAAATGCTCTCAGTGATGAATGGGCTTAAACTTCCTACCATTTAGATTTCATGTCACAAAGTGCTATCTCAAATTAAGTGCCATCTATGGAAGCTTGAATATAATTTTAAAAGGGAACAGAACACATATTCAAGCTAAGTGAACCTTTCCATTTCTATGCAATCTTAAATTAATAGAAGTAAAGATACAAACAGATTTTTAAAATATGGCCAATTTGGACATTGAATAAATAATTAGAAAACCAGCCATTCTGTGAAGTAGCCAGAAGTTAATGTACTTGGGAAATGCTTATAGATATCAGTTTCTTTCACTTAGAAAGAACATGCTTGTTTTAAGTTCAGTTTTATATAAGAGTTCGACAATATAATATATGGCATATATAACATAATATATTATAAATTCTATATTATATATTATAAATTCTATATCATATATTATATATTAATGATATATGATATATGATATATGATATATGATATATTGTATATTATATATTATGTATTATATATTATATATTATACATTATACATTATATATAATATATCATATATCATATATCATATATCATATATCATATATCATATATCATATATTATATATTATATATTATATATTATGAATTATGCATTATGCATTATATATTAGTTCAGTTTTATATGATATGAGAGTTTCTTGTTGGACAAAAGACAATATCTGCTCAGGACTTACAAACATGCACTAAATAACACAATGTTTCAATCACAGAGTCATAGAATTGTCCTGGTTTGGAAGGGGCCCTAAAGATCATCCTAAATAAAGAGCCAATCCCCTTGTGGTCAGGGACACTTATTGCTAGACCAGGTTGCTCAGAGCCCAACCTGGCCCTTAACACTGCCAGGGATGGGGCGTCCACAACATCTCTTGGCAGCCTGTTCTTGTGCCTCACCACCATCACAGTGAAGATGTTTTTCACAATATCTATCTACTAATAGAAAGGAAAGAATGTATTGTTCCTACCAGCAGCTCTAAGAAATAGATTTTCCAATTGCCCCATATTGTGGCTTGAACATTCAGAGTCTGAAGGGCTCGTCCATGGCAGGGCGCTTTACAGGGAAGGCATAGCTCTGAATGTGGTCATGGGCTTCTATGTCTCTCTGTCTCTGTGACAGCTGTGATGACTCAGAATATTAACCAGATCACTTTTTAATGCTACTTTAGTTAAGCAGCTGCAAAACAGATAGCTTTTCAGTTGTTTAGATTCCATTTTTGTCATACTCTTGTATCTTTCCTTATGAAATTAAAAAAACTCATAATTGTGCTAAAATAGGCTGTAATAAAACCAGTGCATGCAAGTTTTAAACTGTTGTTTTAGCACTGTAATTTTTAAGCAGTTAATGAAAGTCATTGTTTTAGATCTAGTCATGTAAGTGTAAAATTATGAATGTCTGCCCTATTAATCAAGTTGCATTTGAATTCTAAAGAGATTCTGAGGTAGGAGTTTGCTCAGTGAGACATAATTGTTTTTCCAGCTCAATACAGACTAGTCCCATTATTCATGTTTTCTTTTCAATAAGAACTCACACTGTAATTCTAAGCACTTATGATAATTACAAAGGACATTTTTTCTTTTCTTTTTTTTTTTCCCCCTTTCCTTTAAAATGCATTCCCCCCCTCCACTGGCTTTATAACAAAAAAGCAGAATATTATAACCATTTTAAATTCTAGTTGGGACACTTGCATTTTGCCTGGAAAATTTTACCCATTTTCTTCCTTAACTGTGCTGTACAGCTGTGTGTCGTTAAAGTGCTGCTGCATATGCCCCAGGTTTTGTGCATTTCAGAGCTTATAAAATATGTCAATTGTGACTGTCCTACAAGGTGATTTTTTATAGATTAAAATTTTACTTAGTGTATACTTACCCAGATAAAGCTTGAGGCAATAAATAATTGAAAACGTGAAGAGATTAAAAGGCCATTATATATATGCACAATTAGAAATGTAAGTATCATCACGTTCTTGTGGAGATGGCTAAAATGAGACCTTTCTAGCAGTTGTTATTGTCTAATCTCTTACAAAAGTACCTACTATGGCTGTGCTTATTCTGTTCTGGTAATGAAAAGCTTAAGCCCTCAAACATCTTCTCTGGTGTTTCACTCTTCCTCTGAGCTGGCTTCAACTTGGAGCAGCATAGCATGCTTGTCTAGTGGGAAGCCACCTCCAGGAGGAGCTGATTGGAAATTAATCTCCAGTTTGATAAAACTGTGTGATGAAGCCAAGGCTGAGTTTATTTATTGCTTAAAAAGGCAATACATGGATAAGGTCAATGGTTTCTGTTGCAATTTGGCATCTTGTTGTTTGACTGTAGGCCAGATTTTTTCAAAAGTAGTCAATCAATACAAAAAATTTTGATCTTTCCAAATTTTCAGTGTGTAACCATAGTGTTCTCAAATGAGTGTCCTACAAGCTTTTTGACTCATCCCAAAGTGAATGGAGACACATTGGGTTTGGGACAAAAGATGCCTCATCTCAGCTGGTGTCTTTTTATGGCTTCAAAATTCTCCAAGTGACTACAACTACCACATCGCCCGGGGGGAATGTGAAAGGTAGATAGATATGATATGAATGCCCATCATTTCCTTCTGAGACCTACTGAAACCAGTTGGTTCCTTTGCCCTCAGATAGTTACCTCAAATATAATGAATCATCCCTTGGAAATGCCTTTTCTTGTCAGTAGAGATGTAGATATATCTGTATCTCTGTCCTTAAAATTCTGCATGTGTCTTCTCTCTCCATGAATTGCATGGAGATCCAAAGGCTGTGTTAGTCAGGATGGATTTCTTAAGCTTTCTCTCCCTTACTCTAACAGATTTTGTACAGAGCAAAATAATTGATCTAAGCAAATTTGATTTCAGACCATAATTTCACTTTAGGGTCCTTTAGTGTAATAGGTGATCAGTCTGCTTTTTTATGTCCCTCCTTTTTATTTCCTCTCTTTTTGGAGAGGGTGTAAAGACCAATGCAAGTAAGAAGTCCTGTCATCAGTAACTAGAGACTGCGAACCCAAAAGAGAAGCTACTCTTAAAGTACAAACCATGCCATCTATTTTTTATTCACTGATACCACCCAGTGTTACATGCTTTTGGATTTAAGAACAATTTTATTTGTATCTGCATGGCCTGTTTTTCACTGAAATACTACTAGGGGAGGAGATTAGACAGAAAAGTGTATTCTTGTATACAAGTAGTTGGTAATATCTTAAAGCACCAGCACATGTGGTGCTAATTGTTGCAGCCAGCATTCATACAAACATGCCTGAAAGTTACTGACGATAACTGCACAGTGTGTGACTTTCATAAAGTGTCAAAGCATCAAGAACACACGATGAATGACTTCAGTACGTGATTAGGCCCATGAGTACTCAACAATTGTTGTCGTGGATTAGGCGGCACTTCAAAACCTTGAGATAGTTGTCAATTTTGTGGGAATCTCGGCGGAGGCAGTGCAGCAGGTTGTAGAAGGCAAAGAGTCTGGAGTCCTCATCATCAAGCTGCAGGGATGGAAGTCCGTCCCACGGAGTGTAAATGTCATTTTCAACCACCCCAGACTGAACCTAAATCCACAAAGTGGTATTAATAGTAAATGATAATGAACCTGACTGGATGTAGAAGGCAGCATTTAAAATTCTGTCCTTGAAAAATGCTAGGTACTAGTGTATGGCTTCTAATGTACTTTCTATTGTGGCTCACACTATCCTGTACAGTGTTCTATATATTCATTCATATTTTGAATGAATTTGTCAGATTTTTCGGTTTATTTTCCTAAAACATGTAAAAAGGGTAACTGTGGCAGTAGTGTTTTAATAGAACTAGTGTGTTAACCAGTATTGAGGGAAACCTGACTTTGCAAAGAAATCAAACCTTCCTTCATGCTTGGACTCATCAGAGACATCTCTCTTTGGCTCCCTCCACCTTCAAAACTTTGTTAACACTTGTACTTAGAAGTTGTTCATGTGCAACAAAAAGATTAGTCTCAGCCCTTACTAGAAAAAAAAAAAATAAAAAAATCTCACATCTGATACATATTCAAAGTACTGGGCAAAATAAAAAAAAAATGCTGAATGGTACAGGGACTTTTAATGTTAGAAAGCTGCATGTAGGGACAAATGTAGTGAGTTAGTATCTGAGGTGAAGACTGGTTTAGGTCTCCTTGTTTGAAGACAATCATTAATTTTCTCTTATTGCATGAATCTACCTTTCATAACAGGAAGTCTATGCCTATTGATGCCTGTGCACCATCCTTATTTTGCACAAGTTGTACTTTGTAAAGACATATAGGGGAATATCTGTGAAGCCATTATCATTCAGTTTAAGCAAAAGGCAAAAAAAAAAAAAATAGACCCAGTATGAGTTAAAAATATGGTGTGACACTAATGAATTAGCCACTCATCTCTTTCTGTAAATAATGCGAATGAGAAGGTGGTGACAGGTCAACTGGAGCAGCGCCTGACTTCTTACTCTTATCTTGGATCCTCAGCTGTGCCCTTTTTACACATGGATGTGTGATAGAGATGTATTTGATTACACTGATAAATGTATTTGTAGCCTAGATGGTATAAGGTTTCTGAGTGAAGAGACACCTAACTGAAAGAGAGTCCGTGAGTGATCCAGTGGAAAGTGGTGAATACAGCGATAGTGGCACTCTTTATGCTTTTCAGCTACTCAGAGCAGTGAAGTCAGAACCTCTTGTCAACATCTAACTCACTGACAGAATGATAAATTCAGTGACTAACAGAGACCCCTTTAAAAATAAACAAGCAAGAGCTGGTTTTATTCAGGAAAGCTTTCAATCAATTACTGGTAACAGGAGCTATTCAAGCAGGGGTTTTGTGAGACAACAGCCTTGTTGTCTAAACTCACAAGTATAGGGAGAACCAAGTCAGACATAGAGTCCAGAGGAATCAGTGTGGTATGAAAAGAGAAATCAAAGACATCAGGGTTACTTTGCTATATGCCACATCTTTGCTATAGCCCAGACTCCCAGAACTGTTTTAAACACCATGTCTGTTTCCAAAACCTCTGTATATATTTGTATACACACACACACACACCCCCATACATATATATATATATATATATATATATATATATATATATGTATATGCACATGGAAAAAATGGACGTGCATCCGTGCATCCTTAAACAATCAGGATTGCAAATTGAAAATATCAAAGATAAAATGACCATAGTCAGTCCTGATGATTACACCTTCCCCTGAAGCATGACTGGGAGTGTGATGGGTTATTAGAAATTGCAAGATAGCAGAAAAAAAGAAATCTGAAAGAAGAAAGCTGAAAGGTTGTCAGACTCAACTGCTTTGTCTCCCTTTATCTTCACATCTACCATTTCCCTTCATATTCTAGGTAGGGAGAGCCTATCAATGTACACGCCTTCCTTAAAGCAGTTGGCTGGAAGGGTGTTAAGGACCTACTTACCCGCCCAACTATTTTCTCCATTCCTTCTAGAAGTCTCTTGTTTTGTTCTTCAATCTCCACAGCCTTCCAGAGAATTGTTTCTGGAGCTTCTTTCATTCTTTGTACTTCAGAGGCCAGGTGGACCAGGGGATCATTCCAGGAACGCAGAACTCCCAGTATTAAATTCAGTAAGTCTTCGTGCTGCTCCCCCATAGTAAGGAAAGGTGGTCACAAGAAGAAAGTTAAATTCTGGTAAGATTAGAAGGCATTTAGAGCAGTGTCCTCAGACACTGTGACTTAGAAACTAATTCCAGAATCTATCACTGAATGAGCCCTATAGGCTTGACTTAGATACCTCTATGCAGATGCATTTTTGAAGTTTGTCATTGGTGTCATCATGTTCTGCAATATTTGCAGCAGAATATTGTGACGGAAAATATAATCAAATATTCTCAGCACTAAAAAACTAGCAAGTATTAATATGTCTCTGTGAAAACAAACCCAGAACTTCTTATCTGATTTTTGATGAATGTTTTAAAATCCACTGTTTCTTTTTTTTTTTATTTTTTATTTAAAAGTTTAGTACTGACTGGAAGGTGCATATTATGGCAAACCACTAAATACATTTTATTGCCTCTACATAACTCATCTGTCCTCCCCTTTGAACAACAGTGCTTCCAGCAGTGGCTCTCTGGTTTCAAAAATTGTCCTTTCTTGTGGGCACTAGGAATTCATCAAGCTTATGGTTAAGGTTGTGGCAGTATTAAACCTTTTCTTGTTTGCTAGATGCACAACCCAGGGTTGTGAATTCTACAGCTCCCACTAGAATTTCTAAATGGCACACCTAGAAGCTGGTAATACTGTGGGATTGAGAAGATACCATCACTGCCATGAAATTGACAGATTTCACTCTAGAACATCCCCATTTATACTGCTCTGTCTATTTTTTTTCCCCAGAGAATTTTCAAATCATATCTGTGAACACAGGCTGAACAGGATTAGCCTCATCTTCACTGAAGTTTATAATTATTTTAAATGATGTGTACATGTAGTGTGTTTGCATATATTTTTTAGATTTTCACAGTAGAGTCTTTGTATTAGGATGTTGATGTGACCGCTTTTACCTACTGGTAACAGAAAAAATATCTATTCAGTGTTTTTTCAGTAATGCCAGTGTTTTGAGTTACTGGAAAACTATTTACCTCTAGAGTCTACATACAGCAATGTGTTTTTATGTTTGTAAATACATTAATGGTTTATGTTTTAAGATAATATTTAAAGGTTGTAGTGTTCTCAACACTGCACAAACACGGTAACTGGCATTGCTCCATGAAGCAGTGTTTTAGTTGGAAATAAGATGAAATGATAAATGTACCATACAGGAAAAGGAAGGGATGATGAAAGTCACTGGTACTTACATATGCTGTTTGTAACTTAGCATCAGCAAATATGTCGAAAATGTTAAATCAACTTTGGCTTATTGGTGCTTTCCTCTTTCTGACTTTTCTTATTCTGATTGAGTTGCTCTGCCTCTCAGTCTGACAGATGCCTCACAATTCTGTAACCCTCCTTCCCTGCCTTCCCCTGCTCTGTAACTGAATTACACTGGAAATAGGACTTACATGAATCTGCTGAGTCTGCTCCTTGTCTTCAGGAGTGGTTAAGGATGCAGTGTGGCAGCTATTGACAGCTTTTGCAATGAAGCCCCGGCCCTGGGCGTAGCGTTCATCCTGCAGATCAGCACAGACAGGTGTTATTGAGACAGAAAGGTAAGAGCTTCAGCTCAAGCACTGTGCTAGCTAATTGCTGTTCCATAGCTTTTATCGCTGCTTTTATGCTGTAAAGGTCAAAAGTTTCTGGTGAGTCTCTAGAGTGGACTTGGCATGCAGCAAAAGCAAATGTCCCACAGATGAAGAATGATGGGAAAATGGTATATTTTAATAGAAGTTCTGGGGATCTTAGAAACATTCAGGACTATGTACCAATTTGGTCACCACTGGGACTTTTACCGTCTGTTCAGCAGTTATGTTTATTTACTTATTATATGTTAACATATGTTTGTGATTAAAAAGTATTAAACTGCAACTTTATATTTTCTTATAGGAAAGAATATAGGAAAAGCTCTCAGGAAAAGAGTACTTACAAATTCATTGAACATTTCTGAAGAGAGGAAGTGGATGTAGTGTGATAGTTTAACTGCTCGGTCAAAAAGTTCCTCAAGGGAAAGTTGGCAATTGACAGATCCATTGGGGCAGATTGGCAAAGAGGTCACTCCTTCCTTTATCAGAAGCATGTGGGACACCAGAAGGGCCACCAGCAACAAACCTATTCAAGTTTAAAACACAGGGCAATGGGCTCACATTGACTTGCAGGTGTATTTAGAAGCAGCTGTCAGAGCCAGATGCTGGGTGACTTGGGCTGTGCTGTGGCATAGCTCAGAGTACCCCCTGTGCTGGCTGCTGAACAGCAGTGGAGGACAGACACACTGTAATTCTTTAATTCTTTCATCCTTTCTCCCCTGTGTCATCCTGATGGTACAGCAGAGCCTGTTACAGAGTTTGAGGAGACAAGGTAACCTGTGCTGTAGTGTACAGCGTGTTCTGAAGTCTCTTACCAAGTGTCTGGTTTTAAAACAGAGTGATAAACAGAAGGAAAAAAACCCCCAAACTTCTTCACACTGCAAATGTAGGTACATAAATACATTTGTCCAGATATATAAGTCTGGAAAATAGATTGGTCTTTTTTACTTTCTTTTTTTTTTTTTTTTTTTTTTTTTTTTCCCTTCCTTCTCCCAAAGGTCCTTTTCTTCTTTGCAAACATTTGGAGTTAAATTAATTTTTGCAGGAGGATGGTTAGGTCACTCTAAAGGCTGTGATTGCCCTGGGAGTTCCTTCAAAAGATTTCCAGCAGCTGTGTTTCTTTGCTCTTTAGAGTTTAACCCTAAATTTCCTACTTCTTAGAAATTATTGATAGTCTTTGTCCTTTCTCCTGAGCTTCTGAAACTGATTTAGAGAACTTCACATTATCTAAAGCACAAAACCTCATCTGTTTAAATTTTTTCATGTTAATTTAGCAAAGTAAAGTTTTTTATTCAGTGAAATATACGGAGAAAAAAATGCAAATAATTATAAGAAAATATTTGGTAAATAAATATACTTGTTCTGAGACTTTTACTTCTGGAAATTGACCTGTTACCTCTATTGGTTCACTAGACTTATTTAAAATTCTATGTTAAAGTGTGCTTCATAAATCAGCAAAACTATCCCTAAAGATGTCATGTGATAAGTTTCTTTCTAGCTCTACATTCAAGGAAAGGTAGATTTGTACAATATTGAAGTAAGCCTTCCTCCTCCCCTATGAACAAGGTACATGCTGGAAGCTGCAGCTAAGAAAGATCTCTAAGGAATACCTCCATGAATAAGAAAACCTGGGACAGTTGATGATGACAGTTTTGAAAACATTAATTTCAAAATGACAGTTGATGACAGTTTTGAAAACATTAATTTCAAAATTATCACATCACCTCTAGACTTGTGGATAATGATGTCTAGTCATAGTCTTCGGAGAGGTGCAGCAAACCAGTCCAGATTCAAACTTTCACACGCATGTGTGACATCCCTCAAACCAATTTTTTGTAACACTGCCCAATACAAAGGTACTCTTAGAAGACAGAAGGCATCAAGTTCCTTTCTTCAGGTTTTGCCTTTTCTGGCAAACTAGGTGACTGGAAGACCTCAGTTTCTAGATGTGTTACATTTCAGCTGCCTCCTAATTCAATCGAAATGGAAAGAAATATAAAAATTATCGGCAGGTGAATGTTAAAGTTCTTACCTTTCAGTGAAGCCCCCTTGGTGTTCATGGTAGTCCTGGATGATGACTTGCTTTACCAGAAAGAAACCTCAATGCTTGCTGTTATTCTCTGCAAATACCACTTTTATATACACCATCCAGGGTCCATTTTGCATACATTCAGCAGGTTGTGGAGTTTGCCTCGATAATTACAAACATCAAATTGCCTTTCTTCCACATTCATATTCAGTATTTTTTGGTTCTTTTTTATTTATTTTTTTTTAAACTTTAGCTGTGAGGGGGAATTTCATTAATAAGTTGAGCTGTGGGATCCCAAGTAGACTTGAATGAAGAGAGTGCCAATATTTCGCCCTGAATGAGGTGAAAATGCCATCAATCCTAGAAATCTCCAGTTCTGAGACAGATATTCTTAATGTTTCTAGCCTGCTGTTCCCACTCCCCAAGATAGTCTTCTCATCCATGTTGCTTCAGCCATCTAAGCTTGCTTACAGTAAAATTCTGGCTATTTGTGGGAGGCAAACATTAGTTTACAGTATCACCATTGAGAGAAATAGCATAAACTGAACAGAAATTTATCCAGAGTAAAGGGAATGGATGTTTCTGGAAAGACAGGTCACTATCTGTAAAATTTTAGATACGACATTCATGGCCAGTTAAAAAATACATTACACAGCACAAGTCTTGGTATAGCTGGTCCTCAGTCTGAGAGATCAGTTTAGAGAAATAAGCTGAGTTTTTACATTAAAAAAGTAAAAATTTAGAAGAATTGAAGAGGTAGAAATTATATGTTTACTGCTTAATCTGAAATGTCTCATTAATAAGTTTGCATTATTTAAAAAGAAACAAACCCAACCTCTACAAAACCATGAAATAATTTTCTACACCCAAAAACCTTTTGCGTAAAAGATGGGCATTTCCACCACATGCAAAACACGTGTTGTCGTCAGCAGTGAGGTTTGTTCTCGATTTTGATGCGTCTGTGGTAACCTACAAACCAGCCTGAGCAGGTTAGCCCTGTTTTCTTCTTGTGTGAGGCTCATCTGCATGAATATGTTAGCAAATATATAACCTTTCATCTCAGTTCCATTTACCCATGAAGAAACTTTCCAAATTAGATGGTCATAATGAATAAGGTATACAGTGTTAATGAATTTTCTTGCCTTTAGACAACTTTTTCCATACCTGTGGAATGGGTACACATACAACCTTAAAGAATCCTTCATTATTTCAGGACACTTGAAGTAAAGATGAGCAAGGGAGAAGAAAGGCTAAGCATTTAGGGATGACATACCTTGGGAAACAAGATACTTCATGAATATGAAGTGAATCAGAGCCAGTGACAGGTGGTCTACCTTTGCCATGTTCTAGGATGTTCACTAGAACAGTTTGTTCTGCTTAGAGGCTGCACCTTTACTGGAAATTGAGGTTCTTCTGAGTAAATGAAGCAGCTGTTGTCTGCAGCAGGAAAAGTGTCAATGTGATGATTAGAATGGGACCACAGAAAAATCTCTAACATGGATGATAGAAAAAACAGCTGTCTTCTAAACCACAGTTAAAGACTTATGAGCTTGATTTAATTCAGCTTCATTTGAAAACCTGCCCCAGTAAGATTACAGGTGAGACTGAAAAATCCTGGTAGCTTACATTAAAAGAGTCCTGTGAATTAGGTTAATGAACAGTTCCCAACCCACCTGTTGCTCTTTCATTCACTAGTCTCCTTTTCTTGGCATTTACAGAGTTTGGTAGTGGGGCCAAAATAAGACACGGAGTTAATTAATATTAGGAACTAGATAATAAAGGCAGCAGTCTTCTCTGACAACAAAGGCTATCTTCTCTGTTTCTGGACAGGGAGGCCTCTCTGCAACCTGATGGCATCAGCTGAAGTCAATATCCTCATATGACAGCTTGAAGGATGACCTGTCTCTTGCTGTGTAAATGTTGACAAGCTCCTTAAATATAGATCACAGGAGAATGGTTTATTCGAAATCATTGCATGTCATTTTAATTAAAACTTTCTACCACAAAATAATATACTTTAATTTTCTCTTTCACCTTTAATCCTCAAATACTCTACAAACATGAATGGATTAAAATTGTCAGCAATCAAGAATCATAGGCAGGAGAGAAGACACTCTCTGTAAAATAGATAAGTATAAAAGTGAAGTTCTTTTACCAAGTGTGAGAATAGACATAGAGATTAAGTTTATTTGTGTTTGCACAGGAAGTCTTGGGGGAAAAAATAAAATAATATCAAATTCCCTATTCCCAGACCTGCACTTTAAGTGAAGAACATAATTTCTTACTAGTACTAAAAAAGAAAAACAAAAGTGAGAGAAAGAAAAGAGAAGAATTACAATAACCAGAAATAAATAGATTAAAATATTAATTTTCTTTTGTAAATTAGGAATTTTGTCCTATTTAAAAGTTGAATAAAAACTTGAAAGTAGCTGAATATGCTTCCTTCTGCCTCTTGAAAGTGACCTGGCTTTATACATTCCAGAGTTGTAAAATAGAACTCAGCATCCCATTGTTTCTGATTATTCTTTGAATCATGTAAAAGAAGTTTATTCTAACCCCCAATAACCACCTAATTACCTAATTTTAACAATAACTCAAGATAGCACTATAACTAGCTGGACTGAAGAAGAAGCCTCTGGAACTACCTGAGGAACTACAAAGCACAGCTCTGATTAGCAACATGTTTCCATCCCCATTGGTCTTTTACTTCTGCCTTAGAAATATACTTTTTTTTTCTTAATTATCACATTCCTTTTATCTTCAAGGTCTTTCCTAACTAATTGTTACCACCCAGTGTAAACAAAGTACTAAAAGCAGGACTTACTATAGGCAGAATTTATTACATAGCTTTTAGCTCATTATTCATGCTTCATAGGCATTACATGGGATGTATCAATATTACAGATAACAACATTTACTGCTCACTTCTCAATAACCTTATCTTTCCATCTCATATCAGATTGCAAACCATGAATTAGGCTGTGGCATCTTGATTAAGAACTATTGATCAGTACCGGAAGATCGAATATTCTTATTCCATTTTACTTTAAATAAAGTTTTTGAGATATGCAAAGTCTTATGTCTGATTGATGGCTAATGCAGAAAAATGAAAAATCTTTTCTAATAGAATAGCTCCTTGCAGAATACTTAAGTAGTTTAATTGAAGAATGGTAATATCACTTGATTTTGACTTTTACTTACTTGGAAACAACAAAACATTTGTTGATGCAGAAGTTTTAAACATAAAATATTTGTTATGCTTTTAAAAGATGATCCCCAAGTGCAGATCATGCAAAGACAAATGTTCAGAAAAATATTCTTGTATGTAATCTAAGTGATTGGCTCTTTGAACACACAATTTCAAAAAAAATAGAAAGAAAAAAAAAAGAGTTTATGTTCTTGTGTTCTTGTGCTCTTGTTTTGCACATGCAATGAGAAATACAAGTAAGGTCAAAGCCCCTCTGGAACTGAATCTGGCAAAGGATGTCAAGAAGAACAAGAAGGGCTTTTTCAAATAAATGAATAACAAAAGAAAGCTAAGGATAATGTGGGCCTGCAAAGGGAAGGGACACACTGGTAACAGAGGACGCAGAGAAGGCAAAACTGCTGAATGCTGCCTTTGCACTGGGACAAGACCAGCCTTCAGAAATCTCTGACCTGGGAGACCAGGGTAGAGGACTGTTGGAAGGAAGACTTTCCCTTGATCTAGGAGGATTGGATTAGAGAACACCCAGGCAAACTCAGGTCCATGGGCTCTGATTGGATTTATCCACAAGTGCTGAGAGAATTGATGGACGCCATAGCAAGGCTACTCATGATCAACTTTGAAAGTTGGTGACACTCAGTAGAGGTGCCTGAGGGCTGGAAAAAAGGAAATGTTACTCTGGTTTCCAAAAAGGGCAAGTAAGAGGACCCAGGGAACTACAGATGGTCAGCCTCACCTCAATCCCTGGAAAGGTGGAGTGCCTCATTCTGGGGGCCATCTTTGTCCACATGGAGGACAAGAAGGTGATCAGGAGTAGTCAGCATGGATAAAGGCAAATAATGTTTGGCCAACCTAATTTCTTCTATGATGAACCAGCTACCTGGATAGATCAGGGGAGAGCAGTGGCTATCATAGAAAGCTGCTCTGTGGAAAAGGACCTTGGGGTCTTGTCTTTCTTTTATAGAATATTTGCTAAATTATCCTGTCAACTTTACTTAGTGGTTGGCTTTGAAAAGTTGCAAAACTGTTTTATCTGGATCAAACCCAAATCCTCAGAGCGCATTAAATTTTCATAAAATCATAAAACTGTGGAATGGCTTGGGTTGGAAAGGACCTTAAAGTTCATCTTGTTCCAACCCCTCTGCCATGGAGAGGGACACCTTTCACTAGACCAGGTTGCTCAAAGCCCCATCCAAACTTGTGGAAAATCTATTTAGAAGAGGAAAATAGACAGAATATTTTTTTCAATCTAGATAGTTTTAAATGAAAAATATTTTTTTCTATTATGATTACTCCCTGTAAGGTCCATGAAACCTTTATGCAGAATTTGAGCGATTTCCTAGGATTGTGTTAAACAAGGGCTCTTTCTTCTCCCATCTTCTTCAAATACAGAACAGGAGAATTTTTAAAGCATTCTTTCCAAATGTTTGTCTCAGCAAAACCAGCAAAATGGGAATTGAGTCCTTTCTTAGTGTGCTCTCTGCATGCAGACTGGTAAAAAAATAGATAGGAACATAAGGGAAAATAATTCCATATGGAGGAAAAAAAAGGTGGAAATCTTTGGGAGATTTTCAGTTTACTTTTAATTCATATACCAACGTGGTTTCAAAAAATTTCAGAAGTAGACATAAAAATAAATTAGCAAAACATATTTTAAAAATAATTTATCAACATTGCCACTATGATGACATACATCTAAGTACACCATGAAATATTAAGTGTGAACCCCAAGTAGAATTTCAGCTAATGATAGCAAAAACCCAGGGGACTTTGCAAAGAATGGAGTAAAAGCTGGCTGGTGTATATTGTTCCTGATACTTGAAGTTGTTTGAAGCCCATGGCTCAGTGCTCACTAATGCTGTATCTGTGTATTATCAAATAACTTGGCAGTATAAATTTGATCTGGATCACACATAACTGCATTATGGCACTTCAGCTGAATTATTGAGAGACTGCGTTACGGTACTTATCCTGGCCTGATACTTGACACCAGATTTATCTGGCTCTTGGAGGTCAGATGATAAGGATCTGACATCTGCTAGGAAAGAGATGCACTACAAAACTTTTTGTATGAATGTGAAGTGGCAGGCTGAGCCCGTGCTGGATCAACGTTTAATGTGGTGTGGTTGCAATATTATTTATCCAATACCTTAAATCCAGTTTTCCTTTTGCAGAGGTAAAAACTAGTGATTTTTGAAAGTGAAGGGGAATCACCACCCTCTAAAAAATCTTTAGAATTTGGGGTTATGGGGACCATTGCTGTATAGTTGAGGTTTTGATTAGTTGTGACAGCTTCTTCTGTTTACCCAGCTTGAATTTTGTTCTGCTTCTGGGGTGGCGTAGCTGGCCTAATTTCCAAAGCTGTGAGATACAGCCCAGTCCAAAAGAGGAAGTATTTAAGTATTTGCAGACTTTGACTTAAAAGATACTGCCATAAAGACACCACTGTGTTTTAGCTCTTCCTTAGCCTCAAGAAAAAGTATGCTTGATTCTGAGGAACACTGAATAGCAGAACTCCAAAGACTAAACACCTGGTGATCAAATAGTTTGTATGTTTTTTTCTTGTTTTCCCATACATTAGTTTTTATGTATGATTTGTTTCCCTTGACAATGTTCAGCTGAAATCATAACAGTATGCTACCATCAGGTTATTTTCCATAAAGTCCAGATTTCATTCTTCAGGATAAAGTAGAATGAGTTGCAAGATTTTACTTAGGGTAGACATGCCACACTGGAATTCACTGGTAGGCTGGTATATTAGTGGTATTGGTTTAAGTAGTATATTTGTGTAGCACACATCTAATAAGAAGTAATAAACAGCAAAATTACCATCAGGAGACTGGAATTTTCCTGCCAGTAAGTGGGGAATAGGAAAAATAGAACTTGGTTTAAATATTTGCATATTTTTAATTCTATGGATAAATGCATCACTGGAAAAATATTTTCTTAAGTGCTTTGTGGAGCTAGAGTTTGTAAAAGTAAAAGGATTTTTTTTTTTCAATTGCAAATACATAGAAAAGAGCACTGAAGTGTGCACAGGGATTTTGAGTGCATTTGAATAGGAAGGTATTTCCAGAGATTGTGGTAAGCGAGCTTCTGTTTTAGCATGCAGTGTTTTATTTTAGTAATGGATACTAACACAAGATGGCAAATGGCAGTTTTGTCCTGTCCTTTAGAAGTGCACTTCGTGAAGCTGCATTTTTCCTCCTGATGTGAAATGCATGTGAAATGTTCATTGGTCCAACAATTTCTGATATATATGTCAGGATTGAATGGAGAGTAAAAGGTCAGAAGAATTTTTCTTAGGGGGTGGGGTATTAGCTGAAAGCAAAAGAATAGTCAGAGATGTATGCTGGTCTTGCTTCTT
Organism: Cyanistes caeruleus; assembly: GCF_971803275.1. Classification (NCBI taxonomy): domain Eukaryota; kingdom Metazoa; phylum Chordata; class Aves; order Passeriformes; family Paridae; genus Cyanistes; species Cyanistes caeruleus. The sequence continues at coordinate 93,233,937 of NC_141701.1, forward strand.
TGGGAGGATCATACTTTTAGCTGTTCATTTATCAGAGGAAGGAATGCATATTACTGTTCAAAATCCTCTGTTTCATAGTGGAATGGAAGTAATGCTGAAACAGTGTGAAACATTTATTTACTTGTCTTTAAGGAAGCATTCAACATCAGAGTCTTCTCTGAGTGACTTCAAAACCTATCTTATTTTCTTTTCTTCATCTGTTTGTCACTGTCCCTAAACATAATACATAAAATACCCCCCAAACATACACAACCCAGCAAACCCTGAAGGGATGAGGTATATGTGTATTTGGCATCTCGTGTCCCACAGGAAATTAGGAGCCTCAAATCTTATTTAGCATCTCACTAGAATATGTTTTCTACTCTACCTTATTCTAAGAACACTTTAGTTAAGCTTGACATATTTATTGAACCCAGGCTAGAAATTAATATAGACATAGATTTTTTTGAAAGACGTGTGAAATTATTTTAGAAAAATGCATTCACCTACTTCCTAAAACTGTTTTCTTTGAGGGAAAAGTGGGAAAGTAATTATTCAGTGACTATATATTCTGTGCTATTAAAAGAAATTTTTTTACAAGGTAAAAAAATGGATGGAAATATGTATAGATAGATATAGCAGGCACAAGCCATGATATATTCTGTGCAGAGGTTGTCACCTATTCCAGAGTGTCTGGCAGGATTTGCTTATTACTTCAAAACTTATAGCTGATGGCTATATTGGACATTAAGTAATAAAGCAAAGAAGAAATAAATGATTGTCAATTAAAAGTGAAAACAGATGAAGCTTTAAAGGAAACATTTTTAAACAGAAATAGAAAAAACTATAAACAAGAAAACTTTTTGGTAGCAAACATTTCTATCCAGTCCTTAAAAGGTCAGATACATTAAATTGCACACCTGCAGCACATTTTTATGTTTAAAAATTCATTAAAAAAAATATTGAAGGTGCATTTCTGTTCAATCTCTTCTCTAATGAATATATTTGCATATAATCACAGCTTTTCTCCTTTAGTGCTTTCTTGCTCATTTCCTAAGTCCTTAGTCTGTAACCTGATCTTGTGGGATTTGCAAAACTGAGGCCAAAGTCGCCATGGAAATGTCATGACACTGCCATTTTCGGAAGTGCCTGGTCATTGTAAGTGGCTGACACAGTGCAGCTTTGAGCTGAGCAGGAGCAGGAACGTCAAATAAACTGTGCAACTTGTTTCATTAGCCGTGGATTTTTGCATAAATAGGAAGAGGCAAAGGAATTGTTGCCTGTTTTGTCTACGTATTTTACTTTAGTTTTTTGAAGTGTGATTATAAAATCATTATTTGAGCTACTCTTCAAACACAGCTCTTCCCAAGGCACAAAGGCTTTGATATTGTTACAGTCTTCCTTGGGAAAAAAATCAAGAAACACAACAACCCCATAGGAGGGAGGGGAGTGCAGCACAAGCTTTGCATCACTTTCTCCTTATAGATTTTCTGATCTGGCTGTTGTTTCAAAGCTTGGGGCTAATATTCCTGTGGAGAATATTTCAGGAGTGTTTGGCTTTATACCTGTGAAACACATCATATCATCCCACCTTCTAGACAGAAGAAAAGATAAAACTTTTGTAGTGAATAAAATTAACTTGTTTGTATCCTTCATAAAAATGAATATGCTAAACAGAAGTACTTAATTAAAAAGAATGTATATACTAAAAGCAATTCTACTTAAAGGACTGAAATTTTATTCAAATTATGATATTTTTTCTTTAAAAAATAAAACCAACAACCTGCCACAAATTCTGTACAAAAATTCTACTTTTAGGAATGTGTATACTGTCAACTTCCTTAAACTTATGATTTTTTAAATCAATCTTTAAAAACTAGAGGAGAGACCCCTATCAAAATAATACATTTTTACATCCACTTTTACTGCAAGGGACAAAATCATAGTATTAAAGATTCCTGATATACTCTAAATCTGATAATAAAAAAATATTTCAGTAAGATGTAAGAGAAAGACAGCCAGGTTACAATTAATGATGATTGAAGAATGGAATATCTCAGGTTTTTTGAATATTTATTTCTCATCTTTATAACAGTGGAACAGTGGAACAAAAGGATATTTCATGTTGGCTTGCAAAATTAAAACAACATGGTATGAGTTTGCAGCATGTTTTTCCATTATGGCTCTTGAGTTCATGTGTAGACATATCCTGTAGCTGGGTCCATTATTTGCACATGGCTGTGAGCTGACAATTCCAAATAATTAAATGGGGATGAAAAGAGAGCAGAAGGTTTTTTTCAGTTTACACCAGACTTGTTCTGGAGAAAAAAAATCATCTTTAGGTAAATCAGTCAATGCAACTTGAAAATTCTTCCTGTTGTAGACAGTTTATCTTCCACAAAATCTTCTTTCCTATGTTGGTCATAAATCTAAAAAAAAAAAATAAAAGCAACAAAACAAAGAAAACACAAACAAACAAACAAAAATCCCAAACCCTTTTCATTTTAAGCAGTGTAAGTAGAAACAAATCCTTTTACTTATTAGAAATAGTGATCATCACAAGAATAGAAAGGCAAAGTGACCAGTCATTTTTACAGTGCTCTAATTTTACTCTCTGCCTTGTATGAACAAGTAAAAAGGATTTGTAACTACACTGGCAGTAACAGAACCTGCAGGTATTTGGTTTAATAAAGACCTCATTAATCCCATAAAATCTTAGTGTGAGGTAGAGCTGCTCTTAACCATTCTCACTCGGCTAGATGTGAAGAACCTTCAAAGCCTGTAAACATGCCAGCAGTAACTGACTATTCTTATACATTCCCTCCAGCCACCTCTCACTGCACAAAGGTTTTTAATTTAGATCCCTCGTATCTTTTAAAGGCTTAAAAAAAAATTCTCTTTTTTTTTTCTTTCTCTATTTTCTTCTTTTCAGAACACGAATCTGTGAGGAGGAAAAAAGACAACAAAAATCCTTGACATCTGAAGAGAATTTCAAATTGGTTTTTTTGCCTTCTGAAATGAAGCCTGGAAGTTTTTTAAAAAAGATGAGTAAAAGGACCAATCAACAAGAGATAGACCTAACATATCTGAAAGGCCCATGTGAGTGTTCAGTGCTCTCCACTGGAGGTTTTGTGGAGGAATATGGTTAGTCTGAAGGCTTTTTCCTAAGAACATCAGCTCAGAAAGGGCTGTTAGCCTCTGAATAAAAGCAGACACAATTGCTATCGCATTGTCCAGGACTGCATTACACACACATGCCTCAAAATGGATGTGGAAGGAAAAAAGAATGTAGCGTTAAACCCTTCAGAAAAATATACTGCTGGTGTTTCTGTTTGTTCTGTTTTCTATGAGGAGATGTCCCTAGTGTTTCTGTTTTGTGTTAGATCTGAGGCAGTGTGGGATGAGCTCTAGAGGTTGGGAATAAAATCAGTAGGGCACATGTTGCTATTTCTGCAGGAAGAATTTTCACATTGTATCTTCTAATACATTTGGAACTATGAATATTTCTATAACCCTGATGGAGTGTGACTTGCCTGTAAACAAAAGCATAGGTCATGTGCATAAACTGCACATAAAATTTTGCTCTGTTCTGCATCTCTGTTTTCATTCTTTCGGGATCTTCCACACATCACGTAAGTCCTATTTAATTTGTACTGGCTTTGATTTTCCCTTCTCAGCTGTTACATATGTTCTATTCATGCCCTACTGTGACACCACATGAAAAACAAAAGGTTGTTTGACCTCTCAAAATCCATTAGTCTGCCACCTGTCTCTATGTATCTAGAAGTAATGATGCCCACACTTGCATCATACAACTCACTATATATCATACAACTCAATATATCTCATTTTGTTCTGGACAAATGATCTGGATCAGTCCAGAAATTTGTTTCACAGACACATCTAGTCATATGCACACTAGAAACCTCCTACACAAGCATGTGTGCATGCAAACCAAATTCACAGGCTTGCTGCATGCAATAGGTGTCAGATTCAGTTAAAGATGCAGGAAAAATTAGAAGGCCACAGTCTATGTTGGTTTGCAATGTTTTTGACAGAGTAAGGTTGGATGAAAACAATGGAACAGGTGATCTGGCTGTTCTCAACCTCCTCTGACAGAGTACTTTGTGTTAATGGAAGACCAGCTAATCTTAGCACGTTGTCAAGAGAACTTGGACTTTTTTTCTCAATAGGTCATACAGTTAGCACACATGATCCTATGGCCAGAGCCAGAGAAATGCCGTGCTCTTCCCTGGGATAGTTTGACATGAAGCTGAATTAGTGCAGCCTGTGGGATGAAGTTTGGTACAGCTCCTTTGCTAAAACGTACCCCTGTAGATTTAGGGGAGAATTACATTTCAGATCCCTATTTTAAATAGCAGTGAAATCTACTGTTTTGTATTCTGATAGGGTTTGGCAAAGAAAAGATAGAATTATAAGGAAACAAGTATTTATTTTTTGCCTTGTTTATAATCTTGTTGCTAATGAATATTGCTTGCATGAACATGGCAGGTAATAGGGAAGTCATTTAACTGTCACTTTGATCCACTGTTCAAGAACATGAAACTTGCTTCTTTTTCTGGCACAGACTTCTTAACTCATTTTAATTTGTGATTTTGTGTTCAGAATTTTAGCTGTTGGAAGTATACTGTTGCCTTATCCTGTTATTTTAAGCTTGGGAAAATCCACATAGGGGTTTAGTAAAACTGTGCATAGTTATCTATCTCAGAGCTAATAACTATCAAAAATGCTATCAGCCAAGTAGATCTTTATTATTAATAATGTATATATTTTCTTGGCAGGACAAGAATTACATGTCACATTCCCTTGAAGTTGTTTGTTACCAGCTACTCTGATATTTTTTTGGAACAGGCTTTGTAATAAAGAGGAGGCACTTACCATTCCCTCAGGGTATCAACCAGGTTGCTGGATAATTCTGGAAACAATGAGTCCCATATCCAAGCCTAGTTCCACCAAGATGCAGCCTGCATCTGTCAGGTCTGAGATATTGTTTGATCCTTTCCATATGGTGGAATGAGAAAGGATGCCTTATATATGTATCTATTTATATATAAATTACTATAGTCTATTTACAGGTGAAAAGACACGGCTTAGACATTTTCATTCACTTAAAAAAATTAGTTGATGCAAAGTACTGGTGTGCTGTTCTGCCCAGGGGACTCTGGAAGCTGGCTTGCTGCAGCTGGAACCCAGGAATGTTTTTCAGGTATGCATAAGGCCCATTTGGGCTAGAGGTATTTAAGTTACCAGCCCAGCCATGGATCCCTACTGCCAAATCCAGATCTGGAATTCATTTTGGAATTTGGCCATTCAGAGAAAGAGCAACATAAAATTGTATCTATTAACTGTTTTTAACTGTGGGTGAATAATACTGAACCCAGAGAAACCTGATGTTTTGGCCTCACTGTGAAAGCTGAAGCATGATTTGCATCACTGAGGAGTCTGTCATTTCAGCTTGTTTGTGGTAGTCTTGTTTATGCTTATGAGCCCCAAGTCACCTCTTTTGTTTAGTCTGAGAGCTATTTCTCGACAAGACCTACAATTCTTGGAGACAGAGGATCAAGAGAGCATGCTGTAACACTCCCAACTTAAAGGGAAGATGGGACCCTGGTTTTGGAGGAGCTGTGGCACAGAATAATACCTTTGTCACGCAAGCCAATATGCTGGAAGATTTTAGATGCCATGATTGCCATTGCTGTCTAGCTTGTTTACAGGTTGTCTGCTCTCCTGTTTCTTTCCCTACAGTTCAACAGAGAACCAGAGCTAGCTCTAAAGAGTGAGTGAGGAGAGATGGAGTCATCTTAATTACTTTGATGGCTGTAGACAGCAAATAGTTGCAGTGTTTCAATTTTATACCCATCAACTGTCACCTAATTTAGTGGATACTCATTGATCTCCAGCAGAGAATTTTGAAATTATAATCAATATGAAGATGCCACAGAGGAATAATAATAAACTTCTTAGGAGCTGGAAATACATTTAATGAATCAGGAGGTTGAGTAAATAATACCACATGTATGTGGTGAGAGCTGTCTGGATAACTGTGGTTACAGCTCCAAATAGCTCCTAAATAGCCTACAAAATAAAAGAAAAGTAGATTTAGTCATTATTATTGGAAGGTCTGCTCATGGGGCTATATCAAATGCAGTTACAACAGCATAAAACATGAGAAACATGAAAGCTCTTGTTTCTCTTTTTAAAAGAGAGTGGTAGTTTTCTTTGATTTTCTGGCAAAGCATGTGTATATTTGTAAATGTGAGGAGGGTAAAGACATGGGATGAAAGTGGATGAAAGGAAGCTGCAGCAAAAAGTGAGGAACATTTATTTATTCCAAAGGGAAGAATACTGCCTAGCTGAAGGATTGACAGAAAGGCTTGGGGGAACCTTATTGGTATCTAAACCACTTCTTCACCCAGCTTCATGTCTGTGGGCCAGCACCATACCTCATCAGCTAGCGTGGCACAGGACACAGGAGTGAATAATCTGAACCTCAGGAGGCATTAGAGCATTTAGACCAAACTTGTGCTTTGTGATCCCAGCTCTGATACTGAGATTCCTGTGTGGCCTTAATCACATTCCACATTTTTGTCTCATTAGCTTCAGCAATAGAAGTGGGTGATATTTACCTGAGGGCTTCATAGGAAATTTACTATTAACCAAGTCATCTCTAAGGAGCTGCAAACGTGATTTTGTGTACCGAATCTGATAAGACAATGCTCTCACCCATCAAGTGGCTGGAGATTTAACAACCTACCCTCACCCAGATCTGCGACACAGTTGAGCAGATGTGTGTGATGTCTCTACCGAATCATGTGTTAGGTGCTGTTTCTAAATAAAAAGTGGTAGTGGGTTAAAGATTCCCCTCTGTCTGACTTTGGTAAAGCAAGCGAGTTAATGGCTCCACAGCTGTTTCTGCAGCTCTCTCTCCATGTTGCCTTTCTGCAAGGGAATGTGTAGAGCAGAGGGAGCAGGCTGCGGTCGGGGGGATTGACTAGGTGACCTCTGAGGCCCTTCCAACCTGAGTGATTTTGTGATTGCATAATTTGAGGCATGTGTTGAGGTGGGCTGATCTTAGAGTGTAATTAGGATACAAAGAAAGAAGCCAGAAATCTATGACCATTTCTTCCACTCTTGCTGCTTTTTCTTCTTTCAGTTTAAGATTAGAGGACTCTGTGCCTGTGTGTCTCTTGATTACAGAGCAGTACCTAAAAAAGCAGAATCTGGCCTTTATGCTGATTTCTTTTAACATTGGGGAAGAACTGTTTATGGCAGCTCTGCTCTTCTCACATGACAAAAACTACAGAAAGTTTGGTGTCTCCTGGGAGTGTACTGCTCACGTGCTTCACTGTATGCATGCACAGGTAAAACCCATATACACTCCTGCAAGCAGAACAGCCACCAGCTGGTTCTGGCCACAAGAAGACCTCATGCTATGCCTGACAGCTGCCTTTCTCAGTGGCATTTCTCATACAGCAGAATCAAGGGTACAGGGCAAGTGATTTGCTCTGCTTGTAGCAGAAGATTTTTCCCAGCTGTCATCTTTCATGAAGACACCTTGGTCCATACTAAACACAAGCCACCGGTGATTCATCCAACCCTGATCCCCCTGCCTGCAGCTGGCAGTCTCCCAGATTACCCCACAGGACAGATGAATTGCTCCCATGGGCTGTATGTAGCCCATGGGCTGTAGATTGAGGAGACTGATGGCCATACTGCCTCGATTACTAGAACTATTACTACTTTAAAGGCCTGAGCGGTGGCGAGAACAGATTCACTGAACGCTTGAACTCTTTGCACTCCTGAGCTATGCGACAGGCAGTGTTTAAAAATAGAAAGCCTGGCTCCCCTGTGCAGCCCCTTTCCCAGCGATTCCTCCTGGTGGATGAAGTCATGCCCACGGCTTGCTGCCCCTTGAGTGGGCAGCCTGTCTCCAGCAGCGTCAGCAGGAGCCAGCACGGCAAGCTTAAAAGACTGTCAGGGGTTGGCAGGTCATCCGCCCAAAGGCAGGAAAGAAGGGGGAGGGAGGAAGAAAAATTGAAAAATAACCACAAAGAGAACAAGCTCTTTTTTGAAATTGGAAACTTTAAAGAAAAGATTTATGAACCTTTGGGTTTATGAAACCACCTGGTGCTTTGGAGTTTGCTGCTGGTTAAATTTGGCAGTTCAAAGTTTGGTGGTTGTTTTCCTCCATTAAAAAAAAAAAAAAAAAAAAGACATTTAGAATACTCTAATTCCACATGTGGATTGATCTTTTAAAACTCATGCCCACTTAACTTTGAGCTCTACTTGTAAAAATCAGAAAGATTTAGGGGGGGAAGCCTGTTACTTTTTAAGGGCAGCTTCGCCATTTGCGGTGCGCGTTGAGCAGCGCGGCCCCTGAACTCCAGCTCTGCCGTCTGCTCAGTTTCCTCGCGGGTTCGCAGTGTGACTTGTGCTCTGTTTTGACAGTTGGTGACCTGCGACCCCCAACCCATAAAATGTTTAGGCTGAGGACGCCTGAGAGGAGCTCTCAGACATGATGGTTGGCGGCTCTTTTGAGACAGGCCCATCATCTTTCCCCCCAGCCCATATATAGCAGCAATGTGGAGCCTGTAGGTTTTGCTCACACAGCAGTTTGAGTCAGCGACTTCCCCCCACGCCTCTGGTTCTGGGTTTCCAAAGAGAAGAGGGGAAACAGTGAGGAGAGAAAAAACATCTCCTTTTGCCTTTAGGTTCGGACTACATTTGAGCTTCTGGGTCTCAGCCATGATTCATGGTACCAAAATGCGGTTTAAGTTCTGCATTTGGAGGAGCATCTGAAGCTAGGAGAGATTTTTTAGAGAGTTATAAAGTCTGTCCTTTGGTACTGAAACAGCAGCAATACAGCTTCATTTTTTTGTGGCTTGTTTCTCTCTGGTGTTTTATACTGACTGATTATGCCTTATTACAATATTTGTAGAGACAGATAGTTATTAGATTTGGATGAATCATTCAGAATGAACAATTTATTCAGCACGTTGCTTATTTTGCCTCCTTAAGTTTGCAATTAAAAACTGTTACTCTTAAATGCATTCATTATTTCAAAATTAGCTGTCAGTTACATGAGTGAATATTCTTGTTCTGAGTTAATTTGCAGTCATTTTCATGAAAAATATTGGTAATTTCCAGTGCTCTGGCTAGCTTTATGAGTCAGGTGAGGTTATCTCTATCGCCCTTTTGGAGATGCAAGTATTACAGCAGCAATAATATTATTCTGAAACTTTGTGTTTAATTCTAAACAAATTTAATTTCAGGTTGTTAGGGCTTAATTGTAGACTTGAAAACATGGTGTAGAAGTGTTTATACATAACCAGGTATTTGAGATTAAAGTTACTCTCTTGCCAAGCTTTCATTAAATGTTTATAGAAAGTGAAAAATGCTGGCCTCTAAGAACTAATGGAAGAATGTGAATGAAAGCCTCAGTTTTATAACTGGTGAAAAATAGCATCTGTCTCTTCTTTCTCTGTTAATTCTCCTTTGACATGGCCAACCTTGTAGCTTAAATGAGAGGTTTCTGATCTCAGCCTAATATCTGTCTATGGCAGGAGTTGAAGCGGTCATTGCAGCTTAAGCAAAACTGAATATTTTTGTTTCCAGTCAAAAGCAAACATAGCAGGTACAGTTCACTCCTGCAACCCAGCAAAAAGATTTAGAGAGCTGGTCTGTTTCTAGATTTGCCCTGTGACTTCTGACCCTCCTGTCAAAGGTTACACTTGGCAGTATAGCTTGTCCCCTGGCTTATTAACTCCTACGATCGCCTCATATACCTGGCTCTGAAATTGGAATTTTACTAGTTTTGGGCTTATTAACTCAGTCCATAATTGCCAAGATCCATCTGTATGGGCTAAAAAATACACCTGTGAAAAAAATTTAAATGGCACAGGATTAATTTTTTAGCACAGTGATAGCATTAATTCACATACTAATTCTGTATTTATTATTTATATCTAATTTGCTTGGCAGCTTACAGCTCTTAAAAGAGAGCATTATGCACTCTGTCCTTCTTTTTCAGAACAAATGTGAGTTTTTCTGCTTGTTCAGTCTTATGCCAAGAGTCTGCAATAAAAATAAAAGTTATTTCCCCACAGCAATATGCTCCATGGTAAAAAACTGATTTCCTAGAGATCTAAGTTAAATTTCTGACTCTTCCTTTATGTTTCTATGCAGGTTATTTTACAAGTTTCTGCTCTGGTTCTCTATGTGCAGAGAAATTGACCAACTTTTCTTGTGTGCCAAGCTTTATATTGCGTCTTAAAACTGAAAAGTGTTTTATCTGAAGATCACACGCACTGGGTGCTGGTGTAGAGTTTAGCTCACAGAGATTGCGACCATGTTTGGGGTCATGCTCTTAATATTCCTAGCAGGTGGGCAGGATTATCCCCATTTTTCTGTTGGGCCACTTGAGGTAAAGGTAAGTGATGATTAGAAGTAAGAAACTAGAAGGAACTCTATATATGTTCTCCTGCTTTTTTTGCTTTACTTGCATCTCATTTAGGCACAGGCAAAAAGTGGGCATTCATCTTGGAAATCTGAATACAGACAGATAGCCCTGTGAGTCTATCCTCTTATCATGAGGATAGCAGAAATTAATTGACCTATGTTGCTGGTCCATTGAACCAGTTCTGCTCACCTTTGTTCAAGATCAAAGTTATCAGCCTCAGAAAAGCACATATTCCATTTGGGCACACATTTCCTGCAGGAAAGGTTTGGTGGCTATACCTTTTCACATTCAGTTCCAGGACAGAATTGTGTCCGCCAGTGCTTGGAAATGTTGGAAGAATTGTGTGGATGCTTTTGATGTAATATTTTCATGTATAAATCCCAGTGCCGCAGAAGGAAATACCTCTGCTCCTTCCAATGCTTAACAATTTAAATGGAAGAAAACCAGGAAGAGGGAAAGGGGGAAACTGGTGGTGGAAGAACTGCTCACATATTCTTGTGCTGTCTTGGAAGCCTAAACTAAAGTTTCTGGTTCTTTGGAGCATTTTGTCATTCAGTTCCATAGACCCAAGATACCATCCTCTGCTTATTCAGTTTCAGGTCCCTCGTGTTAGACTATCAGAATCCAGCTGTAGAAGCAAATCTCTCAGCTGCTGGAGCCATGGAGTGAGTAACCAAGGTATTACTCAAGAGGTTAAATATCTTTTGGCTTTCTACCTGGGGTCCTCGAGACTGATGTGAAAGGATGCTTGCTTCACCTGTGGCTATTAACAAAACTTAAGTGAAACAGTACTCAAGAACTGTAATAATTTATTTCCATTGCAAAAGGATGCAATGTGTCAAAAAAAAAGAAGAAAAAAGAAAAGACGTAAGAAATGCACTAGGCAATAGCCTCGTTGGGAAATACACTAACACAGTCACATTGTGGAATACAGTACAAATTCCACAAACACTGCTGGAGGCTCAGGTCAGAAGTGCAAGCATATGTGAAGAGCAGTGGGTGGAGAGAGGTCTAGAATGAAAAAAACATGTGCATCCTGCCTCAATGTTAAGATTTGTGTATTTCTCTTACCCACTCAAAGGCTACTTCTGGGTGGTTCCTGGGATAACCTTGTACCCCATGCCCCTGAGAGGACTTTTTTTGAGATATAGAAATGGTTTAGATACACCCTACAGGCACAAAGGTATGTACCACACAGCTATAAATATTACAGGAGTAATGCAAACAGAAAAAAAAAGAAAAATATTTTATATAATTTTTTATTTAATTGCCTCCTTAATTTTCTGTTAACTTGTTTTATAGAACCAAGTACACTTTTAATGTTTAAAAAACTGAAATTAGGATATTGCAAAACATTGGACAGCAGAATTCAAGTTTAATGCACTATGTGTACATAAAAGTTGATACAATAATACGGATTATAAAACTCTCTATGACTTTATTTAGTGCACACAAATACATACCTACAGATACAAGTGCAAACAAGTCAAAGACAAGTCAAAGAGCTTTGCTCAGTGTGATTCTGGTATATTGATCTAGTTATGACTCTTGCAAAACTGTAAATAATGAGTTAAAAGACAGATTTAATTGTCTCTTGGTATAACAGAGAGAAGAACGATGTGAAACTATATTAAGAACACTGAGCTATGGGCTAAACAAATTATGATGGCTATCTACCAGAACACCCCAGGTTAATCTTATCAACTATGCTGATTAACATCAGTTTGCCTGAATTATTTGCCTTTCAAAATTATTTCCATTGGGGTGTGGTTAGTCTCTTTGCCTTCTGGTCCTTTAGCCAAAATCTTACAAAACCCAGCAGGGTTAGTTTTGTGAAATCTTTAAATATGAGGTCATAGGATATGACCTTGATAAGTGCAACTTCTTTTATATTTTCAGTATTGATATCTCCTAGAAATTTCTCTTTCCTTGCATGGTGTCTGAGTTTTGGTTCTGTTGCTCTTGGTTCATTGTGGTACCTGTGGGCATCCATGGCTGATAAAAAATTCATGTATGTTCATATACAATAAATGAATTATGTCTCTAAAGGTGCACTGGTTAACAAAAGGGAGTCTTTATGAACATGTACTGGGGCAATGAAACAGGAATTAAGTCATAACTTCTGTTTTTTCTTTTGAGAATAAATTATGCCAAATAGAGAGAAGAGTAATTTTTCTCTGACTTCACAGTCTCTACAGGACCTGCCTTGATTCTTATAAGAGAGCAGTATACTCTTGGGCCAAACCATTTTCTAGGATGAGCAGGTAAAAATCACAGCCAAGAATGAGCTTTGTGCAATATTTAGTGAGAATATGACACTTTTATTTGGCTTTGTTCTCAGATTTTCCAAATTAAGAAAAATAGTTTATTTTCTCACAGCAGATACATTAGGGATGTCTTTGCAAAACAATACAGAGAAAAACAGTGTCTCTGTATAGGTGGTACCTCAGAGATCATGAAAATGTATGCCTATACATCTTGACAAAGAACTGATTATATAAGTCATTATGTTCTTGGATAAATGGCAGTGTCCATGTAACAAATGGCAACTACTCTTGCAGTTAAAAAAATCCTCTTGCATGATAATTGGTTTCCTTTGATAAGTTTAGAATGCTTTTTACCCCACAGATACACACTAATAAAAAGAGCCAATAAAATTTAACAGTGACTGGTATAAGCAAATAGTTATGTTCTATAAATCCTAATGCAGTCATAGTAAATATAGGATTTGCCATCTGCTTTTGTTTATATCAGGTAAGCAGAGCTGAGACTTTCAAACTGTGATTTGTAGCTGAAGGAGAAATATTTGCTCACCTCATGCTGCCTCTTGTTCTTTTTCTCACTGAGAGAACCTGTGTAAAAAAGGAAGATGAAGTGTAGGGTAAAGTTAGGCCATCTCAATCCTTTACTAAAAAACAGAAAGCATTTAACTAGAAATTTAAAAAAACACAACCAAACAGAATCTTTATCAAAACATCAGCAAACACATAAATGCTTTCCAATCAACAATTTTCTGGGAAATCAGTTGTGATAAGCTGCAAGCATAATGTTGTTTTATTTGTTTTTATAAAAGGGAGGAGAGAAGTGTTTGTGACAAGAGTTCCTCAGAGTGATAGTAAGTTGTGTTTGCCAATTATTTCTCCAGAAGAATTCATTCTGTGAAAAATTTTGAAAGACCCTGAGTAGATTGATTTGAGCAGTGGAGTCTGCTAGGGAGTTTTTTCTTCTGAAATTTCATTCTGACTACAGAATTGATGTTACTGCAGTCAACTGAGGCTTAGCCAGTCACCTCTAGAGCTGACAGCAGCATAGAGTTTGCTGCTGGCTGGACCAAAAAGAGATCTGGGCTTTCTCTGAGCCATGTTATGGCAGAGAATATAAGCTTTATAAGCTTTCACTGTACAAACTCAGACATGATGTGCTCTATTGGGAAATTATGACTGCTGCCTATTCTACATATTCAAAGCTAGAGTCTGGAATTGCCTTTGCACTTCCTCTCTGAAGTGATGTATCTCTCACTGGACAAAGCATTGAGTCCCTTTCTCGGTTTTAGTATAGCAACTGAACTTTCTTTTCACAGAATTTTCACAGAAATTTCACCACAGAATAAGGTGGAGCAAAAATCTTTCCTAGTTCCCACTGAGAAAAGGAAAGATTTTTGTTTTCTTCTACAGCCTGGCCTGTTACTTTTGTAGTAATCTTTGTCTCTGTTAATTCAACAATGTAGTGAGAAAATTGATTATATTTCCTTATGATTCTCTGAGGAATAAGTACTACTAAGTGTGTGGGGTTGGTGTCAGAATAACTTGATCTGATTTCAGGAAAGTTGTCCCTGATCTGCATAATTTCAATTGAGGATATAATGAGAATGTCTGAGTAATAATACAATTTAAATATTTCTCAAATTAGCTACTAGTATTTGAAAATGTGAATAACTCGATTTGACTTAAGAGTTTCTAACCTATTACCTGTACAATAGGACAGCTGATCCCCTGCTAAATGTGATATTTTCTTCTTGCCTTTGGGCTTTTTTTTTTGTTCTGCTTTCTCTGGAGAAGAATGCTGAGCAGCCATTGCAGCTGATGATATTGTTTCCTCAAATTTATAGAGCTGAAAATGAGCATTGCTCATTTACTTACCTCTGAAGTACTCACAGAAACCTGTTATTAGGAAACATGTTATTTTGATGCTTATAGCTCTTCTTTCTGGATACAAATTGTTGACCCACAACAACTTAAAAGAAACAAAATCCTTCTAATCACTTACAAAAATAGAGAAGTCTGCTCTTAAATTAGAGGATTAACTGGCTAGGATTGACTTTGCATATGGAATGGCAGGAGGGAAAGGGCAGCCTGAGTCATGTAACTGGCCTTGTTTATCTCAGGAAGAGAGAGAGAGAGAGGAAAATTTAATTTAGTGCATGCAATTTAGCATGCAAAAGGTCAAACTGGTGCATGCCTGCAGGTAGTTAATCAGAAAACTGCTATAATTTCCAACCCAAACAATGTTAAGCAATAGAAATATAAATATTGGCACTTGCTCTGTGAGGCTGATTTCAGCTGATATTCATAAAACCCTCTTGCTTCTGTCCTGAGTATTTTACATGATAAATATGGTTTTACTTAAAAAATAGTGTGCCTCTCCATCCTCAGTTCTTTTATTGTCTCCAGTATGGCTGGAACAGAGGGTGAAGCAGAGCAGAAGTGCAGCTGGGGCAGGATGCCTCTTGGGTGGACTCAAGTTTGTTTTAATTGAATCTAGAAAAAAAAAACATTTTCTGACACATGGCATGTGCCATCTGACAGTGAGAAGAAAGCCTCAGATCAATGACAACGGAGATGGAAGGGAGACTGTGGCTGTATGTCCAGAAGGCAGCTCTTAACTAGGTAAGGGAAATGTGTGTGTGCCAGAATTACTGGGAAGTCTTTTGAAACAGAACTTTTCTCCTTTTTTCCCTAGTTTCCCCTTCTCCCTTGTATTTAATATTCTTTATCATTTTTTACTTCCACTCAGCCCTCTCAACCCAGTGCAGACAATCCTGGAGCAGTGCAGGGTCCGAGTTTGTTTTTGTGCCTGCCATTCTTTTTTAATAGGCTATTAACCTGGGAAACATATTTCTTTGTTTTTTCAAGATGCTGAGCATCTTTTTGTTCTTTTAAACTTCCCAGATGTATGCTGCAATTAGCAAAAAAATACCATTCTCCTGTCCCATTTTTCCTTCTGTAAATATACAGATTAACTTTTTTCCCTGCACACAAGGTCTTATAGGAAAACTACTTTCCTTCTCACCGTAATCTACATATACATTTCCATACATCTTGTAGTGCTGCTGTCTGACATTCAGTTGTGGCTTTTTGAAAATAATAATTTATTCAAATCCCAAATAAATTGGACTCAAATCAAGTACTGATGTTAGATCTGACTGGGACTCTATATGTGGCAAGCGTAGTATTCACATTGCCCTCCCATATGCCAGAAAATGGTGTCTGCATGCAAAACCCCAGAAACAGTTGCACAAATGCAGCTGCTTTCTTCTTTAGTGGAGATACTCACAGGCAGTTTATTATTTTAATTTTCTAAAATCTGTCCTGGATTACAGAATTGCTTTAGGGCATAAAGTATTGATTTTGTTCTGAAAACTTGCGTGTGGTTTAGGTGCTGACTGTCTATGGGCATGATCACCTCATATATTGAGTGCCTTGTGGGAAGTGCAGAGTTCCCTCTGCTCATGCTGTATTTAAGGTAAGTGTGAATAAATGGAAAGAGCCAGCAGAGACCTTGAGAAAGCCCCGTTTTTCCAAGGAGTATCACAATGTACTTGAGCTTTGCTAGGCACTTGTAGTCTCCAAACATTCGGCAATGTAACTAGTCAGACATAATCTCATGTAAACCTCATTTATTTCTGCTCCCAGAAGGGATCAGATTAGGAGGCTGGAATAGTTTTACTGTTCTTGAACCGTGTATGGATGTTGAGGATACAATACTGTAGTTTGCTGGGCCTGTTTTTATTTTTAAACGATGAAGATGTACCCAGAGAGGGCACATCTGGGTCTGTTTGGTGGCTGTGGTGTGCGTTGGCTGGCAGAGGGCCAGCAGCTGGCCTGCTCCTCTGCTCCTGCAGCAGGGCTGATCAGATGAAGCCTGCTACCTCAGCTGAGCACTGGGGCAGAGACACAGCACTCCAGGAACTCTGAGATGGCTCAGGCTGAGGAGTGAAATGCAGCTGGCTATTTCCTACATCACTGCTTGATTTTGCTCACTGTATAATGGAGCAGGGAGAGCTGTACACCCACCTCTTCCTCTGCCCTTCTTGACATCTCCAACTGCTAAAGTAACCAGTGAAAACAATGTAAGAGAGGGAAATGGATAAATGTAACTACTTCCTTTTCATAAATATAAAGGGAATCCCTTGGATTTTACCCAAAAAGGGCTAGCATTTTTAATTTATTTTATTGAAAATAAAAGTGCAATTTCTTGATGGCATTTCCACTATTGTTGTTGTCTAGTTGTCTATCATCCCATAAGCAAATAAAAGGCTCTGCTCCAGCATCAGAGGAGGTCTGTTCCACATTCCACAGAGGAGGAAAGGAGAGTCCTGGACTAAGGTGGAAGTTGTAAAGGTAAAGTGACAGTACCAGACTCATATTTGGTCCTGTAAATTGTCAAGTGCTGAAACTTAAAATTGCAAATTTCTTCTTGATTTAACTTAGGTAAAGAAACATCAATGAGAATGTGGGTGTGTGTAAAATTAAACACACTTTTAAGCCTGAAGAACTAGGGCTTAAGCCACTCTAAATTGTATGTCATGATTTTTTATTTACTTTTTCTGTGCCACTTTCCATAGGCTTAAAGGCAAAATATGAATGCTGAATAAGAAAATGGTAACTTTGTGTAATATTTCTCAGTTTACTTTTTTGTTTTTTAATACTGCACGTTGTATAAACAGGAGAGACCTTTTGAAGATTCTAACCAGTTACACTGATGAAAGCAGATTTCAGTCCACACAGCCAAATTTCCACATGAAGGTGCTCATTGTATTCCTAAATCCATAGCTCTTATAACAGGCTTCAGTCACTCTGCCCAAGAAAGAAAAATGAATTGTGAGTTACTTGCAAAGAGGTTATGAAGTCTTGATCTGGGAAGCACAGAATTGTCATTTAAGGGTGTCACGTTCTCCAGAAGAGAGTCAGGTTTGAGGATGCACTGTGCTGCTTAGGTTCTAGACAATATAGTAAAGCTGTGGTTCTTGGAGGATGTTGCAATGGGAACACATGGATACGTCAAAAGGTTAATCAGAAAGTTTACAAACAATAATTTTTTTCCTAATATTTCTCCTCTTGCCCAAAAAATGATCAGTTCTTCCATAGGGAGCAGCACCTACCTAAGGTAGAGTGTAATGGTTGCAGTTTTGTCTATGGAAAATTGCAGAAGAAGAGGGTAGTGGGTTCATTCACAACATATTTCTGTTCTCAGGAATACTAAGACGCTAGAAAAAAAAAAAAAACCCACAAAAAAAGCCAAATAAAAAAATCCCCCACCTCTCCTTAAGCAAGGTACCAAGGATGTGATCTTGCTGATAACTTGTCACTAAGGCCTGACAAAATTCACAGGTATACAGACACAAAATCTGTGTGTGGACTCTGACTCCAACTGTGATTTTGATGACTGAATTACAGGATTAAATATGTTGGCAGTGAAGGCTGGAAAACTGGACTGAGTCCTGAGAAGATGTGTGGTGAGAAGAAAGGAAGACACACTCCCCTGCAGGCCCAGGGAATGGTTCCAGGTGTCTGGTGGGACTTTAGACTGTCAGCTAAGGTAGCAATACACACCAAAAAATCAGCCTTCTCATGGATGTTTGAATGGCAGGTGTGGTGAGAAGACCCACACAATTGTGCTTTATACCTTTGAAATTAATTATTGCCATGTCTGCCTCTGATATAGTCTAGTGCCAAAAGTCATCCCAAAGAGACTTCTAAGGACTTTAGAAGTGTGAGAGATTCATGTAGATTTGCTCATCATGGGAAATTCCACTTTAAAATGTGCACTGCTGGACTTCTAAAGATCTGGTCTCCTAGTATGTATTTGCCTCAGCACAGTCAGTGAAAGAAACCCATATTCAGGAAAAAAAAAAAAAAAGAAACAGCAAAATTGGTTAATATTGTGCAGCTATTATAGAGTGGACTTATCTAACATGTTTTTGTTAAATTTGCAGTAGCAATCTTCCCAGATTGAAGCTCTCACTAATTATAACAAATAGATAAGTAGCCTTTTACCAGGAAAATGGTTCCCTAACTGCTTCTC
The DNA here is from genome assembly GCF_971803275.1 of Cyanistes caeruleus. Classification (NCBI taxonomy): domain Eukaryota; kingdom Metazoa; phylum Chordata; class Aves; order Passeriformes; family Paridae; genus Cyanistes; species Cyanistes caeruleus. Next base: position 93,252,700 of record NC_141701.1, read on the forward strand.
AGACCAGTTCTGTGGCTGATGGGCATATAAATGCCACAAGCAATCCATCTGAGATTTTTAAAACAGAATGCATTATGCTGGAGTTTGACTGATTGCCCAAAGAGATGTTTGTAAAAAAGATGGTCTGTTTACCATCATTCTGATTATATTTTCAGTCATTTGACCAAATTCCTGGAAACCCTAGTGACTTGGAAAAAGGCTAAGCGAAAAGCTAATTTTTTCAAATTATTAGGGCATTTATTTTCTTATTTTTTTGTTTCTATTACTGCTGTATAGTACATAGTGCTTTATGCTCTCTGTTTCTACTGTAAGAAGGTTAGAATTTTGATTAATTTGACAACATAGCTCATTTATCTGTGCCATATATACTAGGATTAAAAATTGCTGGGCAGAAGGGCAGAGAATTTGTGTACTTTTACTGCCTTTTGGAATGGCTTCTTTGGAAAATAATTTGTTTTTTATTAATAATACAAAACTGTAGTAAAATTGTCAAAAAGAGATTAATATATGAGGACATCTCACACAACAGGCAGTTCACCAAAGGAGTTTCAGGGAAGGAATATTGAAGGTGGTGGGAATTAATCTGTTAATCATAGCAGGTTTTTGTGCTTTAAAATATTATAGGAGTGATGGTAAAATAGCAGGGGTCTGAAGTTTAAACTCCATTTTGGTAAGCCTTGAAGCAAAAATCAAAATTCTGTCCTAAAACTAATCTAGAAGTAGATCTTGATGTGAATTGAATTTCCCTAGCTGAGTTAAGGTCAGTCAAAAACAAAGAGGAAAACACAAACTCTCCCTGAAAGACCGAGAGAATGCAGTGGGTGTGCTCATGCAGCCATTCTGAGGTGAACATAATGGAAACCAGGAGCTTCTCAGTTTTTGTCATTTGACTCATTGCTAAAGTCAGTGGGAGACTTCTCTTTCTAATTCAGTAAGAACTTGTAGGATTTCATCTACAAACAATGAGAATTAGATATAGGTTACAGATTCAAGTGAGGGAAAGACAGAACATTTCTCAAAAAACCTGAGGTTGTAATGTGATCATATGAAATGAAGATAATCTGAGATAAAAATAAGCTACACCTAACTGGAAAATAATGTTAATAATACCACAGAAGAATAAATATTTGAATGAGAACCCAGACATCAATTGACTCTTATCCAGTGTTAAATGGAAACACATGCTTTGTAGTAGGAGCTAACAAAGGGAGGGAGGAGGAGGAGTAGCAAGAAACCCCAAACTCCTTTTCATTTCAGTGTTGTACTCAATCACAGCCACTGCCAAATTAGCCCATAAAAGTTGAGCCAACTCAAGAGCATTCAGTTCAAGGCTGAAACATCTCTCTCTCTCTCTTTCTCCCTCCTTAACTTTGTTCATAAACACGCTGCAATCAGGTGTTAATTACAATCCCAAGTAAAGCCTCAGAGCCCCGCAGATTCTCCTGGGGAAAATGACTGGACTCAGCGCTTTGCAGATCTGTTTATTTTACTTTACTAGCTGTCTGGCTTGTTACAGACAGAGGAAAGAGAGGAAAGCCCAGCCTACTGCAGATCCTGGGGAACCAAGGAGTATCCCTCTTCCCAGCTGAGCAGCTTACATGAGAACTGCTTGCTCAAAGTGTGTTGATTGTGTGTTGAAGTGCTCTTTCTCTGGGGACCTGACCTTTCAATATCCTGAGAGGTCTGCTTCTTGCCAAGTCATTCTAAGCCATCTTCTCCCGTGCCATGCTTTGCAGGCAAAAGGCATGTGTGAGGACATCTTGCCACATATTATTTATTTTTGCTAATAGTAAGAATTATTTGTTAATCTCTGATGACGTGATCAGCACTGAACAAGACAGAGAGAAGCAGAGAGCATACCCTGAGGAGTTCATAATTTTGAAGACAAACATAGATGAGACAACATGCACTTGGAAAACCCTGAAGTAGATGTTGACCTACTAAGAATTTAAAATGAATTAACTGCGAGTGGGAGATGATTATTTTTTTCCTGATGCAGTCTGTTTTAAAGAACAGACTTTTTTTACTTGTGCTCTAGCAAGAAAATATTGTCATGAAAAGCATACATGTCTTACCTTACTGTTCCCTCTCTGGGAAATAAATTAGGCCATACTCTATGAAAATTAGCAGGCTATTTTGAAGAAGATGAAGCTCTGTTAAGTTACATCAGGAGGGCCCCTGATAACAGAGGTACACAGGCACCCGCATGTTTTAAGGTATGATAAACAAGTTAATTTTTCTGAGCTCACAGAAAGCCGAATATGAATTTGAGATCCTGGGTACCAGCTTGCTATTTCTTGGAATGTACACTTTTCTTAGGTAGGGAAATGCTTTTGTTCAAGTGAGGAGAAATTCCAGATATTTTGATACCACCTAAGTATACAAATCAGAAGAACTGATTCTTAAGTAAAGCTTGTTTGGAAGACAAATTAATTTCACTCCTAAAAGAGGCATGTATATGTGTTCTCCTAGGTACACAGATTTTATACACAAAAATTATAAATTTTATTTGGGAAGCAACACCTTCTTTTGTGCAACTTTATTTCTGTTGTGGTCTTACAGGAACTTCTTTGACTGTTGACCAGTTCTTTGTGGAAATCAGACAAAACCACAGAGCAAAGGTTTGCCTATGCAGGTACATTACCAGCAGCAAACCAAGACGTGAAATGATGTTGTGTTATGTGAAATGACTCTGCACTAAAATCCCCTGTGGACACAGAGAGGGCACACTGAGGATTGCTTTGTATGAAGTGGCTTCCTCAACTGCAGGTAAATGTACCCATGCAGGGAGCAGCCAGCACGGTGTGAATTCATGCTGTAGCTTGTAAATTCACACCCTGCCTTCTCTGTATAAGCAAACCAATAGTCAAGGCTTTGCATTCATTCTGCTGGCATGAACCTGAATGAATAGATGAACCTTACACCTTGCCCTGAAGGCAAACACATTTGGGCTAATACGATGTGTGATGGAGGGAATGCTGTCGGGAGCCAGGGCACCCCAGTAGATGATCTTGGGAGATTTAGTAAAAGTTCTTCAGTAAAAGTACCTCAGGAATTCACTATGGTCATCAGGAAGAGAGAACATTCTCATTGTCAGAGGGACAAGATCACACCTAGCAGTCTGGAAGAACATGATCATGACTTGAAATACAATTTCTTGCCCTGTGTGTCATTGCTTTCTGAATGGTTTTGAAAGGAATCTTGTTGGACAGCAGATTTCTTTAACATTTTAGGCAGAATGAATACTAATTATTTATTATCTTTGGCAGTGGAAGTTATAGGAGTGCAGCTGAACTCAGACATGCCAAATCTCGTGAAGCTAAAAATGAGACTTTCTCACAGCAGCCCCTGGACCTTCCCTAAAAGTCTCCCTCTCTAATGAGTATTCCTCAAGGCTTTGTAATGAGATATTTAAAATCCTTTTTCAGGTACTTTGAACAGTTCTTCCAATATGCCATTCTTTGACAGCCCACTAAGACACAGTCATCCAGTGCTGAGCTGATTCCCATCTGATGTAAAGCAGCAACAGTGATCTCTGATCTCATCTGCTCAGGTTTTGCTGAAGGTCAGAAGCAGTCTAAAGATCAAGGGGACCCTGCCTGAGAGGAACGAGCATCTCCCTTTTCTCCTGCCACAGTTACTTTTGTGGGAATATACACAGAGATGTCTTTCACGTTTTTATTAGGTTCTTATGTGAAAATACTATGTTTTTACAAACACACATGAGCCATCAGGCTTGTTTTACAACCTCTGTTATTTTATGGTCTCAGGAATCCATTTGCAGAAAGTGATTTTACCTAAACATAAATATTTGCTATGAAGTATTTATCTTTGTTTAAGAAATTGCATGTGCTTAAAAAGCCACTCAGTTTTCAATGACCGGGGCTACAGCAGTTTTATAAAAAGAATTTTCTTGTGGTTTGATCATGAAGCTTAAGAGAGGTATGAAAAAAGAAAGCATAGTAACTAAAATCCTCTATCTGCAGCCCTGAAAATAAGCCTAGAAAAGGGAAGTGGAGCTGGTTGCAGACTGGGGAGGTGACAATCATGAACTAGCTACTCTGATAGTGGATTCAGAGATCTACTGTAGGTTTCAAAATGGGCAAAGCAGAAGAGCTGCTGCAACCTGCATGTATGGTTACTTGCTCATACCAAAGGTCACACCTTCAATGTAATATTTAGCCACATGAACCAGAATAATTCTTGCACAAATTTATGTTTTTTCTATTTTGCAGTCACAACTTCATTTTGTGGTTTCAATTTCTAACTCTGGAACTGCATATCTCATCTGAGGAAGTTCCAGTTAACTTCTGTGCTCATGAGGCAAACCCAGGGAAAAATACTTTTCTGGGATATTGTGCATGATGGGTTGAGTTCTGTGGAGATTTTTCTTACTTCCTCCTGATAGAGATGTATCTTAAATTTCTAACTTGAACTGGATGGCTAGCAGTCATTCAGAACTGATCAAACCAGGACCAGAGAATGAGCACAGACTGCACCATCATGTACTTGCTGAACATGGTGTGCAAGAAAACACGTGGACTGCCATACTTATTCATCATTGGGCTGAGTTCTACTCATTTTATGTACCTGAGAATTTATGGCTAATATTGGACTCTGGCCTGTGTGCTGTGCAGAGAAAAGCCACACTATATTAATAGGTGCTAAACAAAACAGTCACACTGGTGATGGCTTGCCAGAGCAGAATAGCTTCCCTGATCCCCAGGCTGGTTTCTAAAGCTTCCAGTGCTACCTGCTCCAGAGGTGGGTTATATGTGATCAAAGGACAGCCTAGATATTATGTCACCATTTGTCAACATATGCTGGCAATAAACTCAGAGCTCCATAAGTTTGGGGTACTGACCCCCTAAGGGCTGCATTTCCACTATGCCCCAAGCATGAGATGTTAGAATTTATGCCTGTCTGCAGAGATACCACAGGAGACTCCACAAGGGTCCATAAAGCTGCTGTATTATGTGAAGAGTGCAGAACAGAAGTCCTTAGCTCTTAGTAATTGCAGTATATGTGATAATTTCTGTTCTAACCATTTGTCCTCTATCTCATGCCATCAAGTTCATGAAAGTATCCTGAAAAAAAAGAAGAAGAGAATGTTGTAGCTACTTGTGAAAGCACCTTTTTTCCCCCCCCATATGCAGGAGATCACAGTCCAAGCTTAGGTTCTGTCCTTGGGACATCTCTTCAAATCTGAATTGCTAATGCACTGCCAGTGTTTTGCAGCAGCCTGCAGCCCAGTTCTTGTCCCTGTCCTTGCTTTGCATGCTTGTGTTGGGGAGGTCTGAGGTGGTTTTAGATCAGAGCACAAGAAGTAAGAAGCTGCTTTTCCTGTTGTGCTTTGGCATCTGGCAAATGTGAGCTCTGGTATGCTGTGGACAGCCCTGGATATGGCAACAGAGCTCAAGAGAACTCCAGGGAATTCCCTTGCAATTCTCTGGTTTTGACTTTTGTCAACGAGCAGGCTGAGTCTGACATTAATGTTAACATATATTAACAAAGCACTTAAGCTTTAAGAAGTTTGTATCTCAGGTTAGTTTTAGGTAATCCTTACTACCTACTTAAAATTTCTTCTGTGCTATTAAATATTACTGTTTAATTGCTTAATATGTGAGTTAGTCAATAAAATAATTTACTACATCAAAACAGCCAGAGGCCAGCACAACATGGCTCAACACCTGGCCAAAGCCTTCACACAGCCTGGCCCGTGGGACACATTTCACTGAGACAAGGAGCACTTGGCTGAAATGCCAGTATTACCCCACAGTTTTTCTCTCAATACCACAACACTTGTAGCTGGTAGCTGGGTGACCATGGGGTACCACTTTTAGCATGTGAGGTGTTCATGCTCTCTAAACATTGTATTGCTGAACTCCTTGGGTGTAGCAACAGAGTGCAAACATACTGAACCCATTAGCTATGTGCAAATGGTTTGAACAGAAAATAGTCCACTTCAGGATTATTTTTAAAGAAAGATGAAGTAATGTAATGCAATTATAAGAGCCTGAAATATGACTGATTTATTGAGAGACACCATATTTGGCTTCAGTGACACAGCTGAAAAAACTTGGAAGAAACACAACAGGGACATTTCTGGTTTTAAAAATCACCTAATGTTAACTGCAGGTTTTAGAGATACCGGCACCACTTCTATTTTATTCATAGATATATGACTTAGGTAATTATCTGTAGGCAGAATCTGGTCTTATTTTTTTCAGCCTAGTGCACAGTTCTTGATTATATTGGTGGAAGTGGGGTTAAAGTGAGAATTCCCATGTATGTCTAAAGATTAAATTGGCCCAGATGGAAAGAGTTGAAAAGAGTGTGTTTGTTCTTCATCTTTTGCTCTCTTGAGCACTCTGGATTCTAACTGGAAAATAAATGGAAAAACTGTAATGCAACCTGGAAGAAAACTTGTTCCTGTGACACCTCCCACCACAGAAATTTTGAACTTGTTTTTGGATTATTTATGCAAACTCAAACTATTTTGTGTGCACCGTGCTCTTCCACAGAATTTTGAAGTCACTGAGAAATCATTGCAATGAACTAGATGGTCCTTGGGCTTACCAGCAACCTTCTGTTGTAACTAATTCCTCCTGTGTCTTTCCTCCTTCATGCCTTTCAACTAAAATTTGTATAGACTTAGGAATTACTGCTAAAAGTTGAGCTTTTCATTTTTCTTCTAGGCATTTTTGATAAGATTAAAAAGCTTCATAACCAAAAAGAGATAGTATTTTCATTTCCTCTTCCTCTGAAGCCCAAGGTTTAAGACAGCAAGTTGTAAGGACATTTATGTCACTGGTTGAGAGTGTAAATTTGAAGGACTCTCCTGTACCGTGGTGGTAAGGCTGAAAGATATGGCCATATTAGCATGTTAAAATACATTTGAGGGGTGATGTGATATGCCTGCTCTGCTGGAACATGATATACCTTTGCTGGTTAGTATTTTAGTGGCAATTTTAAAGCCCTGATAGAATGCTCTATGACACAGCTTTTAGGGTGCTCTGTGGACGACTGTGGATTTAGGAGTGAGGAACAGAATTTAGATATTTTCTTTCTTGGGAGAACATTCCAATTAAGGAAAAACAGGTATATATCATCACACCATCTGTTCACTTTTTTTTTTTCTTCAGTTAAAACCTTAAAGCAAGTCACCTAGAAAGCCTCAATCACATGTTTTTTCTCTTTGCTTGCAAATCTGAAGATACGTTGAATGTCTGAGATTTGTCTTTTTATTCTATTTTAAATTTCTGCTCTGGGCAAATGAAATTGTGGGTAGAATGAAGGAGGGAGTTTGTGAGTTGATCTTATATAAATTCTGTGAGTTCCCTATGCAATCTGATGTCAGATGCTCAAAACAGTCATGAAGTTCTTTAATATGTCTGCAGTGCAATTAGAGAGATGAGCAGGTTTTCTGGGTACTTTCTGAATTTTCTGCTGTGAACTGAAATCTGTTCCACCAATAGCCTATTCTGTCTATGGCAAATGATCCAGAAATGACCCTGTCTGCTATGACAGAGCCATGCCTTCCTAGGCTGAAAAGCTGCAGTTAATTGCCAGATTTTTAAATGATTTCATAGGCGTCTTTCAAGCCTACTACTTCCTTCTTAAGGAGCCTTGTGTTGACTAAATACATTTGTTAAATTATCTAGTTGGATCACACCTATTACTTTCTATCCCTCCAGGTCAGCTAAGACAGTGTGGTAAAGGCTCAGGTGCTCTGGGCTCTTTCTATATTCAGTGGAGAACAATAATCTCAAGAGCTCTCCTTGTGGGTATAAGTGTGGCTTCTGGCTTAGATGCCACTGTCTGTTGCCTGAACTAAGTAGGGTGACCCTAAGGCTCCTTTTTTTACTATAAATAACACAGAACTGATGCACAATCTCTCATTAAAGTCAGTTTAGATGCTTCTCACATTAAAGAAGTGTTGTCCAAGTGCCAACAACTACAACCCGCCCTTCAGCTGAAGGGTGTAAGTGGGGCAGAACATGGAGACAGTGGGTTTTAAAATATTATCAGACCTCTTCTGGAAAAAAATCCACAGCTGCCTGTAGAGCCCGTAGTACCCTTTTATTCTGCCCACTAATTATTTTTCTTCTCTCTAGCCATGTATTTCCCTTTTTGCCACTTCTTTAAAAAATTTTAAAAAATCTAAGTAGCCCTATTTTTCATATGATAACATCTGTGAGAAGAATTTCTTTGCTGCATTGTTCCCTTCCTAATGGCTGTTTTTCCACACCACCATACCCTGTTACTTGGGAAAGGTAGAAGAAAAGGGAAAAAGAAAACATGTGTGCAGAGGATATACCCAGAAATCAGAACCATGCCATGTAAAATTGTTACAGCTGTTTCTGTTTTTATTGACTGTTTCTTTTGGATCCATTTCTCTGACAACTGCTGCTCATGTGAGCAGGAAGGCATGCAGCATGACATTGCTGTGGACTGCAGGGTCCTAGGGCTAGGAGTAGGTGGAAAGGGGAGGGAAAGGAAGAGGGTGTGGTGGTGAGGACATTTATGTGGGACACATCAAAGCACATCCTTGTAATGTGTTACAGTAACCCAGGAAATTCAGTGCAGATGCGCTGAATAACCTCATGGCAATCTGGGGTTTGCAAGAGTGTTACAGCAGCAGCAGCTGTCACGGTACTTGATTTTTCAAATTTCAGTGAGTCACTTTTCCCCCTGCTCCCTCATACAAATCCAGTGTCTTTATTTGAGTTTCCTCCTCTGAGCAGCCTCACTGCACAGTTTGTCATGCAAACGAAAGCTAAGTGTGCTGCAAATGAGTTATGCCAGGCCTCTTATAAGCTGGGAAGGAGCAAAGAGTGATTGTTATAGCCTTTCTTGATTTGCTTGGATATGACATTAAAGGGGGTGTTCAAACATGGAAATGGTGAATTAGGTGATTCTATTTATGCAGGCAAATAGCAAGAGAGATTTTTCTGTGTGAGTAGATATTACTGATTTTATGGACAGTACAAAGTATCTGCCTCCTTTGATAGAATCACTGTATGGAAGCTGGAAAATGGAAAATCTCATTTCAGATGTTCAACTCAGTTCATTGACCAAAGAGGGAAAATATCTAGAAAGAACTCTGAAAAAGCACAGATGCCGTTTTTTGGGTTTTTGGGTTTTTTTTCTGCTTTCTCTTTATCCTTTGGAATATCTCTGCTATAATCAGGCTCCTTTAGTCAATTGTCAGTTTGAAAGACCTAGATCTCGATATTTTTTTGTTCCATATGCAAAATGCATGTACATCCACTATGCTCATATAAATGGTTTGGAATGCACACAGAACCTTAATATATCTTATGCAGCAATTATGATGTTAGATCTCATGAATACATATGTCATTGACTTGGGTCAACTTTAAGTCTTTCTTTAAAAACAAAACAAAACAACATTTTTAAGCTTTTATTTTACTAACCAATGTAAGAAACCAAAACAGTAAATAAAGAGAAAATTATAAACTGGATCTTGTGATGTACATTAATTTGAGATAAAAATAAAAAAATAATATTGTAAATAAATGCTTTCTATTTTATTAAGCACTAGCTTTTGCTCAGCAATTTATACCAAAACTCCTTCTCCCGTCTGTCCTTGGTCTTCATCCATATGTGGAGCCTTGGTGTGTCTCTGATATTTGTCAATTTGTCAAAGCTTTGGCACAAGGTGGAGATAAATACACCAAAAACTAGAATCTTCAGTCAGAGCACACTGAAATCATGTGGATTGAATTCGTCTCCAAGAGTCAGTCATATCATCTTCAGCTTTTGAGTAGAAATTAAACTCAGAACTGAAGGGCATGTAGCAAGGATCACTGCAGCTTTAGCTAAAATGAAGATCAGAACCACAGGCCTGTTTTGAAAGAAGTCATACTTGATGCAAATAGGAAGAACTGACAAAAGCCACCCCTAGCAGAAGCAGCACCTCAATACAAAAATCAGTTCAGCAAAACTGTGGTGACACCAGTTTAGAGTGGTACAAAAATTTATGGTTTTCATGTGCAGATCATACCAGTTTTGCTGGTATTTTTTAAATGGTATTTTTAAAATGGGCATTAATTTTGGAAAAGGCATCTATGCCTATAATGCTAGTTTTTCCAAAAGTATATTTGTTTGTGAGTGTACAAATTAGGTTTATGCCTAGCAAAACACTCCATAATATGCAGCAGTGTGCTTTTAACTGTGTCTGTTTACCTGTGTTTCTTCCCCTTGACTTTTATTTGTAGAGGGCTTGTTACTAATGAGTCACTCTGAAAAACTGGTGTTTTATGAGCAAGACAGCTGCAAAGTGAGATGCCTGTGAGTCCCTGTACTCAATGTAAGTGCCCAGAGCAAAACGCTAAGACAACACATGCCTTCTTTTAAAAACTGCCAGCATAACTAAGCTGTAAAAGCAACTAGTGAGGCATCTTTCGTGGCTATGCATTTCCAGGCCATTGACTTATTTGCTGAATGTTCTCCATATAGTTGATTGAAAAAAGTAGGTGGAGCATAAGAGGAAAAAATATTGCTAAAATGAGATTTCTAGCAATTTTTGGCTATGGATGATTCAGAAATACTAGTATAATAGGGATTTTGTCAGAATTTTGGGATGTTAGTTTTAGGTTATGGAGAAATGTTTGAATAAACAAGTGAAAAGTTTGAATAAACAAATCAAATCCCCACCAGACATGAAATAACTACATCTTCTGAAGTTATTGAAAAAAAAACCTGCTTGACAGTCATTGAGCTAACTTTCAAGTTACCTTTATATAAACTGAATTTGATTGTTCATTCCTGGCAATAAATGCCTGCAGCTCTGGAGATCCTTGCAAAGATAAGATTGGAACTATGAGGATAAAATATAAATGAGTCTATATGAAAATCTGTTGTCTTTCATTCATTCTCTCATGGACTTGTTGGGACAGAATGTTTTCCCATACACTCTGCAAATCCAAAACCCATTGCCACTGGCCTGCAAGCACTTATGCTGTTTTCTGTTGATCAGCAAAAATCTGTCTCTGGATTCTCTTCTTTCTGGTTTGTGAATAAGACTAATGTCCAAAAGTGATAAAGAAAAACCCTTAAAAAATGTTTTGGTTATTTGTTTTTAGTAGTAAAAGAAATTTCAAATAAGGAAAGATTTTGATTAGTCAAAGATGCTGGGGCTTTCCCACTTTTTTTCCATTCTGAGTTTTCATTTCTCCCCACCCAGAATATTTCAGGAAAATAATTTCTGCTGTGCTTAAAAATTCTGGAATCTTAATAATTCAGCCAAAGATTTTTCTTTTCTGACTGATTTTTCAGTATTTCCTCTCAGATTCTTATGGCTTAGCTCTTGGTTATCAGAATATTGTTATTTCCTTGTCTGCTATTTTCTTCCTAAGTTCCTTATGTTTCTGGCTTGTGGTGAGTTACATACAACTCTGCCTATCTTTGGCTGAGCTGCTTGGAATGTTCCTATTTGACTCTTTGCTGCTGTTGAGTATGTGATAATTTTATGCCTTTGGTGAGACTTACAAAACTAACTAAACCAGCCCTGTGTTGGAAAAATTAGGAATGAGGCTATCGTGAAGTGAGTGAGCATCTCAGACAGTCTCAATAGAAATTAAATTCTCATGCCCAAATACCTAGGAGAATCTGAGGTTTAATGCTTAGTTTGCTCCCTTTGGTTATCCTCTTCTCAAATCCTTTGTTGCAGGTCAATAAAAGACTTTCTGAGAAAGAGAAAAATCTTACCTTTGGTGTTTTCTGGGTCAGATGGCATTTTAAGGGAGCTAAGGCAGCTTAATGGGTACATGACAACAGGCATTGTGGGCAGGGAACAATGACAGGAGCCTGGTAGGATTCTATTAGACTTAGTGGGAAGAGCCAAGTGGAAGATGTCAAATAAGCAGTCTATGTTTGACCTGGAAAACACCAATGCAGGATTTTTGAGAGATTAAAGCCAGTTTCTATACTGACTTTCACTGAAATGATGTGGATCCCTGTTAGTGAAAGAAGTTGGCAATTCCTGTCACGGAGGCGGAAAATCAGGGATCAGTGAGGGCAGGGACTGGCTCTGCATGTGGCAGGCTGGTTTCTTTGATCACCTAAGCTGGTGCCTCTGGTACACAAACTTCATAATCATATCTATTTGATGATTTCTTTATTAAATCAAATCTTACTATGGGGCAAAATATTTCTCAGTGCTTAATGGTTAAACATTCCTGATTTGCCATGACACATAGATGCCTACCCTCAAATGTTTCTGTTTGTTCAAAGTCCATTCCCAACTGTACATCCTTTTCCATGGGAAAGGGGAAAAAACCGATCCACAAATTGTCATACATGTTCACAAACTCTAGAAGCTGTTACATTCTTGCTGCTCTTCCCCCCCACCCCCAGGAATTGTGTATCTCTGATATAAAGTTGGAAGTCTGTATTTTGGGATTGCCTCAACAGCAACTCTAGGTACCCCTATTTCATGAGCTCTGCAGAGTCACTGCAATTGTGACAAGACTGAACAAGGTTAACAATAAACCTGACCTTCAGCCAGAGGTGTTTTACTTTCTTGAATCTTCATTACCGAGAAAATTGCCTGAACAACTTTTGGGTGAAAATTGCAAAAAGAATATGTTACATCTGGTTACTCCTCTGTGTCAGAAAAAGAAAAGAAAAAAATTCATATTTTCTGGGTTTTTATTTTATGGTTCAAACTACATAGATAATGTGCCTGTGGATTAGTCCTGTGGGCCAAACATTTAAAAGTTGGCTTCAGATTAGCTAAGGAATAAGCATGATTGTTTAGATGGTAAAAGCACTTTGATCAAGCTGGAGGAACAGTGTACAGAAGGTGTAAGCTACAAAGAGAAGCAGAGAGAATTATGACTGATGCTATTCACTCAATAAAGCTCATATTTGGGTTGGAATAAGCCAAACAGAGTTAGAAATATTAAGGCAAGGTTGAAATTTAATTAGAATAGCATACTTGCATTCTAGAATGGAAGGGAGTCAGTTTTCCTTCAAGGTCTCTTTCAGTTTGTGATTCTACCTTATAGTGGTTTGTTTATTTATTTTTCACCCCCTTCTTAGTGCCACTCTCACTTTGAACAGGCTTTTACTGCTGTTTTTGTAGTGTGTTCCACAGGTTAACCCTTACAAAGCACATATTTTTTTTCAAAAAAATGACCTCAGGCTACATCAGAATCTCAAAACTACAGCAGAATTATTCAAATCAGAAAAGCTTAAAACCTCTCAAACAAATTAGGTGAGAGAAACCTGACATTTCATTTATTAAAACAAGGAATGGGGAATGGTAGTATTGATTTATGTTCCTTTTTTTTTTTTCTTCCTCCAGTTTGTTAATATAAATCAAGTTCTAAAATTGAATTAATTTCTGGCACTCCCCACACTCATGTATTCAACAATATCACAGCCAGACAGGGACAGGAGGATAAAATAATCCAGATGCCTTCAGTTCATGAAGAAAAGACTGAATGTTCTCTTTTACATTTGCAACTAACTGTATATGAATAAGATAAATTTTCTCTAAAAATAATGCCTGGAAGCTTTTTAGCTAAGACTGGTTTTAAAATCTGAAAGTAATGATATGGGGCTTGACAATACCTGTAAGGATGCCATTAAGTGGCTAGAGGGACATAATTTTTTATCAGTATGCATTTTTGTGCAACTTTCAGGTGTGAAGACTGTTAAAGAAGCATAAATGACATAAAAATCAGCATTTTTATTCAAATTAATATGCATATACTTCTCCAAACTTCTGGATAACAAAAATTATTTACCTGTGTTTATTGGTATGTGATTTTTGTGTGCCAGCTCATTTCTTTCTTCTAGTGCTCCTCTTTAACATTAGTGTATAAGAGGAGAAAAATTAGGGTGGAGCTGAGCTGAAATTTTATTTGTTCTTTTCATTTTAAGATGATTTATTTTGGTTTTGTTTGTTGGGTTTTCTTTTTCTTTCATGTTTGGAGGTCTTAGAACAAATGTTTGGCCTTCTCTGTCTGCCTCCAGAAAGATGCTCAAGGGCCCTCTGTCAGCTTGCTGTGGCCTCCTGTGCAGGGGGATGTTAAGGAATGCATTCCAGAGGTGCCTGCTTTGGCTGCACAGGGTAAAGTCATTTTTTTGAATACATGCTGGACCTGGGACTGCTTTTGCTGCTGTGTTCCCTTGTGCTGTAAGAACCCTTCTTAGCCCAGACCTTCTACTGATGTCTTCCCCATAGTGATGTGATTATGAGCTCTGCTCAAAAGTAATTCTATGAATCTACCTTATTTAACATGTTGAGCATTTTGACTTATTCAGCATCTATGACACAGCATACCAACGAGCCAATATCAAAATTTGCTCTGCATTCTGGTTTCTAGTACACAGAGCACTTTCCATGACACTCCTGGATCAGCAGTTGTTTATCAGGCTGTCTGGTGCTGGAAGGACTGGTGGGTTTTGCTGATTTATTGCAGCTGTCTGAAGCAGATCTTAACAGCGCTTATTCTGTGTTTGTGTGCACATGTAAGAGAAGTGGGCATAGAAGGGAGAGGTGACTAGAGTCATCTTTTACCCATTTGTTCAGGAATGGAATATTTTCTGACAACTCCAGTTACCATCTGAATCAGGTTTATTCTTGCTGTTAGACTTTTGATATACTGTTTTATGCAGAAAACATGTTGCTCTGCATTTCTAAATCAGGTTGGAGGTGTGATATAAAATTCTCATGGGAGCATTTTAAGGTAAAAGTGTTTCCTTTTGTTGCAAGACTCAATTTGTAGTGAAAAAAATGGGCAATCATACCACAGGAATAGCTGTGTTACAGAATTCCTTCATGGCATTAGATTCTGCTGAACTCCAAGCCATATATCTCACCTAAAGTCATTAAGTGTAGAGACAAATTGCTTCATAGAGGCAAACCCTTTGTTACTGGATTTTTTGTCTTTCATCTTATTGTTCTCTTTGCCATATGTGGTCTGTGGAACAATATCTAGGATTGGTATTTGAAAATGTTTCAGTTGGCTTGGTTCGAGAAACCTCCACTCTCATTTATTGTAAGCAAATTTCCAAAATAAATTACAGCCCTGTGGAGCCACAAGTGGAGAAAACAGCAGGCATCAGATGACATTTTGATAGTTAAAGGGCCTATTGCTCCTGTATTACCTGGGCCACGGATTATTTATCTTTCTTTATTTACAATTATAAAATTGTTAGCTTTGCAAAGGAGAACCTGCCTCAGGTGAAAAAATAACGATTCTTAGTTAAGGCTGGACTCTGAGAAATTCTCAGAGGGAACATAACCACATTTTGTGCTGTACTTCAGCGCACCACAGATCCAATCTAGCATGCAGACAAACAGAGCTAAATACAGCGCTTAAATGTGCATGCTAAACCCTTGCCAGAAGCAACAGTTATTAAATAATACCAGGAGCTCCCCCAATCTTCTACTAAAACAGTTGGAGCTGACTGCCAGGCTCATGCTTTCTGGGCAGATTATTTCAATCCATTGGGAAAAGGAGAGCCACTCTAAGAAGTTAATACCTCTGGGGCAGTATATTGGAAAGCTTCATTTGATCTTCTGTGACATGTATGACAGTATCTCATTTTCAAGCTGAAAAAGTCCCGTCCATGGGTTATGCCACAACCAACATGCATAAATAAGGCTCCAAGTACGAAAGGGAAAGTGGTGGGATATTGGAATGAGTGGAAAATGTTATCTGAAGCTCTTACTTGAATCCCACTATTAAAAACACGCTGACAAAGCTCTCTGGGAAAACTGTGGTACATTAGTGACCTATTTGTGCTGTTTGGCTGAGTGGATGATAATTGTCAGCACTGAAAAGGTGTCAGCAGTCACAGTGTTTTAAACCTCTCTGGACTCTGATTGGTAAAAGGACAGCTCACTGAAATCACAGTCCTCTCCATTGATAATTGATTTATTGATGTCCCACAATCCGTCAGCGTGACCAGCACTAATTTTGTTGTGACCCTTGTATGGAAAATAAACTGTTACCACCAAGGGCCCCTGAAAAAGCTATTGTATAATCCCAGTGATCGACAAAAAAAAAGACGGAAATGTGGAAAGAAGACTCTTTCACAATGCACATCAGCCCTTAGGAGATTTTATTAACAATTGCTGCGGGTCTTCAGGTGCTAGAGCTATGCTGGAGGATGGCTGCTGCACAATAGGTTGGGAAAATTGAGATACAGAGCCAGACTGGGGCAATGTCTTGCTAATCCTTGACTGCCTTGGACATCTGGTCCTTCTGGAGAAGGATATTACCACACATGTTTCATATCAGTGAGACAGAATTGCTGGACTATACTGTTGATTCCAATTATAACACTGTGTTTGAAAAAACATTTAAAAGCAGCATCTACTTCTCCCTGTTCTCCTTCAGCTCTCTAAATCTTTCTGATACTGTTGGCTCTGAAATATATTGAGTGGGACAATTAGAAATAGCATTTCAAACTGCTTCATTGTGCAAGTTTTTCTGTGTTCACTTTTTTGGTTTTTGGTTTTTTTTTTTCCCCTACTGTAACTAATAGAGATGTGATTCTGTTTTCTTGGCAATACAGCAGCTGATTTGAACTGAAATGAGAAAATTGTGAAAGCTAGGGCAAAAGACAGCAAGCGTCTGCAATCTGTGATGAAGATTTCTTATCATTAATGAGGACAAGACACTCCTGGTCTGTTCTTTACTGAAACAAATATAATTCCAAGGTGGACATTGTTTCTAATGGGTGGTGTTCTCTCCTAGTCTTTAATCCAGATAAAGATTCCTCTTTTTCTAAAGGAAAGCCTTTTCCACACTGCTTCCATGCCTTTCCTTGTGCAGTGTAGGAGATATAAAGAATGGAAACTGTGGGATATTTGCCAGCTCTGTTACAGCCTCTTGAACCTTGGGAAAACCATCTTTTCTCCAGTATTCCTTTGAGAAGTAAATGCAATGGTACATCTGCTTTCCATGTTCCTTGGGAGACTTGATTGATGATTGTAATGGGCTTTCTCAATTAGAATGCAAGGAAGAACAGAGTTTATTACAGTAATACCAGTTGAGGGGTCAGTGTAACCTTCTCTTCTTCCAGGGTGAAAAAAAGATACTGCTATATCTTAGCCCTTCTCTGACCTGCTCAGATCTGCTCAGTTTGTGCTGATTTAAAAAGCGTAGGCCTATCTTCATTTTAAAGAAGGAAGATTTTCAGGTGCTAATGAGAAAAAGCCCTTCTGTAGAATCGATTTTAGAAAGTACTAAACATCACTGGCTTTGTTTCTCACTGGGAAGTGGAGGGTTGACAGAGCTTCTGGAAAGAAGTGGCAAAACTTCACTACAATCAATGGTACAAGGGAAAATTTGGTGCAACTTGCTCCAAAGCTCTCAAGGGTTGTACTGCCAGAATGAAACCAAGAACAGAGATTAGGAAAAATATATGTAAAAATTATTAAAATACCTCCAAAAATATATATGTCTTTATTGGATAATATTATTACACTATTACATTGCTGACGTAATAACAAATCAATGAAAGGAACATTAAATATTTTTTTCAATGAATAATGTAGCAACACATCATGTAGCTTTAAAGTGTACTGACCTGGATATATCAAGCTTAAGCAATCATTTCTTGGCTCTTGTGAGATCATTGCTCGACTCTGAAATTAGAATAATTTCATGAGTGTGTGGAAACAAGAATGAGGTCACCTCCATCTTAATTAGAAAAGGATAGATCAAACATCCAAGGCATACTTTCTTGTTTGCTGTTGACTCACTCAGATTGGTATGATATAGTCCTGGGGCAGTATTTTATGATAGCCTATTTTGCTGCCTTATGTATCATTCTTCTTTTGCCTTTTTTTCTGGCAATAACATAGGGTTAATCATGCTTACAAAGCTGTTAAATTCATTCTGTTTCTATCTGAAAAATGGAATGAGGTGAGCAAAACATTCAGATAAATAACATTTAATGCAGGCTTTATAAAAGACAGAGGTCTCAATAAAATTTTAAATCCTTTTAGTCAGCTATTCTTCTAATTACTTTTTATTTCTCCTTTGCTGGAAGAGCTTTCAGGCTTTGTACAATGAACATGTGGGTCTTTATTTCACATTAATGTGTTCAATAAAATAAAATGATACAGTTGAGTAATATGGATCACAAACTAATTTATATAAACATTGATTGTTTCAGAGCACTGGAAAACTTCTTTGTCTTGGTCTGTATGACTGCATTTCAGTAGATGTGGAATATACTTGGTTGTTAGGGGCAGGTTTATAATTTTAAAAAAGCACTGATACAGAAGACATTGATTGACAATTGGTTCTGCTATGTTCCTCCTTCCTGGAGTAATGAAATAATTGCCTCAAATGAGATTATGTGACAGCTATCTTTCCCATTTTGTTTACCAAGTTCTGAGTCAGTAGTCTGAAATCCAGTGATGATCCTTCAGGAACAGCAGTAATGTATAAGGAACTTCTTGAGACGAACATATATATACAAATACTCTTAAATTAACAACAACAAAAAAAAAGAAAATTAAAAAAACAACGTTATTTATATTAAGAACATGGCTGAGTCTTTGCACTTTGATGCCTTCTTTGAACCTGAAAGACATACTGAACTTTCATGTCTCTATATCACCCTAAAATATAAATAAAGTGAAGCCGAAAGCTATGGTTATAATTTTGACATTGATGTGTTGATGTCAGTGCGGTCAAGGTTTCTTGATAATTACTTACCAGTGAAATCTGAATTGTGCTTAGATTGACAGTCAGGTCATTTGTCTTCAAAGATATGCACACATCCAATATTTCATCTTTATTTAAAGACAGTAATTAGAAACCTTACTCATAGGCCTTGAAACATGGAAGTCAATCAGAGTGTTGGAGCTCCTGAATTTCCAAGTAGGGTGTATTATTTTGACAAGAGGTCAATATTCAAATTTATAACAGAGCTATGATGAGAGCAAAACAACTGTTTGGGCTCAGAATAATAGACAGGCTCACCTTCTTAATAATAATATGGTCATTGTCTTTGCTAAGCTAGAGCCCAGTGAAAAATTCAGCTAAAAGTTTTCCTGCTGCAGGGAAAATACACAGAATGACAGCCAAGGCCCTTATCATCCACAAGCAGCAAAGCTTCCTGGTGAATTGCTGTGAGAGGAAATCTTTCAGGTGCTAGGGTAAGCTTTTCTTGAGTTCTCACCAAGCTGGGTATCTGCACTCTGCAGATGGAAACACAGAAAGGAGAGAAAGGAGCCAGGAACTAAATGCTGCGAGTGGCCACAGACTGGATAGCAGAGTGATGAGGGAGATGAAGGAGAAAAAAATTTAACCCAGTCTGTAGAAATGTGGATTTTGCTTTGGGTCCGTCACTAATTAGTTCCTATGTATTGTATAGAACTTGGCTGGGAGGAAGATACCTGTAAAAACGAGGTAGCAGGTTTGGTGTTTTTTTAGGGTTTTTTAATATGTGTTTCTTTGTTTTTCATTATATTTTTGTTGTTTTGTGTTGTTTAGGAGGACTGTTGCCTTGAGTGTGAGTGAACAGATTTTATGTGATTTGAGTAGATTAATTTTGTGTTTCTCCCATTTAAATGACATAAAATGGCAAGAGTCACAGGGTATAAATATAAATAAAGAATGAAAGCTTTTATATATCTTTCTAGGGACATAAACTGACCTAAAATGGAGTCTAATATTTGATTCAGACAGGCAGTCACTTGGAATAGTAAACTGGATTGCAGCAATGTACTTAGAGGCTGGAGGGATGTATTTTGGGAAGTGTTGAAACATAAATCAGGCAGAGAATGATTCTGAGGAAAAAGAGATTGGGACTGAGCAAACCTAAACTTGCACAAACCTGTCAAAAATGTGTCTTATTGTCCAATGTATTATCCCCCTATGATTAATGTGAATTGGAAATACATTATCATGTGAGATATTCATGCATGCTGCAAATCCATTAAGAACAAGCCTTGTATGATTTATTTTTATTAATGTCATATTAAATGTTAAAAATTGAGTTGATGTTAAAGCAAAGTTGCAATCCAATAAAAACAAGGACAATTTGAGCTAAGACAGCCTTATATCAATTTTACTCACTCCCAGGATATTAACAAATGTAGCCCCTACACTGTGAATAACCCTACACATGGTAGTAGGTTGTTTTTCAACTGTGTAGCCTAAACAGGTAGGAACATTTTAGTACAGCAAAGGTCTCAGGAAATTTAGCTTTCTGCAAATGCACAATCAGAAATTACATCATATTTCTTCTATCTTTTTTTTGTCTAATCAGGTATTTTTGCAGTCAACCAAACAAATTTGAAGCACTGGATTTTTAAAGTTGTCTTGAAACCCTTCTAAACGTATCTAAATGACTGAGCATGTAAAACCACTTGTTTATGCAACATGCACTGCATTCCCAAGGGATCAAGCCCACACTTTCATACTGAGCCTTTTTTTTAGATAACCTGCAAAACAAGGCAAAAGAGAAAGGCTGATCTGAAAACCTTGAGCAAATATTAATGAATTTGTTCTCACAAAGAAATCCCCTGAGAAGTATTACTGTCATTTCAGGCATTATTATTAAATACATATATGGGCCACACTGTATTTTTAAAGCTCCTTTTTTGTGGGATCTGAACAAAATCTGTGAAGAGACTACTTTTCATGTAATGATCCTTGCTCATTTCAAAAGTAATTTTTTTGTTCCCATTACAGAGGAAAATGACCTTTTTTGTTGTGAGTCGTGGAAGAAGAATCAAAACTGTTGAAGGACGATATGAAAGTCTCAGCTAAAAGGGAGGCTAGAAAAGCAGGATATTAAACCAGTTGATAGCTCCACAAGGCTGTAATACAACAAAGTAAAAAGGTTTGTGTTTAAGTCAAAATGTAAAATCATTACTAAGCACTTTTGCTAAGCAGTTTAATTTACAAGGGAGCATAACTTTACAAAGCCATACTCTGTAAGACTCAAAATATGACAGCAGTTTTAGGATGAACAAAAGAAGTACTAAATCAGTAAATCCTCAGCCCAAAATATTCTGAATCCCACACTAACATGGCTTTAGTGTGGCATCTCTGTGATTTATAGTGTATGATTATAATCCTTTGAAATAAATTGGCACTGACTGCTGTAGCATCTTAAAGCTATTCAGGCAAGACATACAAATTGAGAAGTTAAATTACAGCCTGTGCCCAGGATTCCATCCCATATATATATTTTTTAAGTGGAGTATCTCTTTGGAGATAGGTAATTCAATTCAGAAAAAGTTCTTTAAAGAGAAGATTTAGGGGCTCATTGAAAAGATTGAAGTTTTCTTTGGTGTTAATTCTAATTATCTACAGAATCTCTCTGTGTCATCTCAGTCTTCATAAACACCTTTAAAGCAGACCTGGATACCTTTTTTGCTGAAGTAAGTGCTCCTCACTGAAGCTTTATGGACAGAAGTTGAGCCTAAATCATGAGGAGTATTAGAGGGCAATGAAGGTGCATAGAAGTAGGGCTGAATGACATTTTGTATTCCCTCAGAGGTCTTGTCCTGCATGAGAATCCAGCTCAGTATCTCAGCTGCTGAGTACCAGCCTTGGATGAACTGCTTATTAGCATGATTGAGGGCAGTCTGAAAAGAAGACATTCAAGAAATAGAACTGTGGGAAAAAAATACCAGTGGAGGCAGAGCTTCAGGTGTCTGGCAGCAGGTGTGCTCACTGCAAATGCTGCTGGGCCACTGTGATTTTACTGTACAGTATTTCCCTTCATTCTGTTACTTTTAGTGAGCCCCTAGGTACCAATAGTCACTTGATGGGAGACATGAATTATTGCTGCATCCATGGGGCATCTAACCTTCTCCATGTCCAGAAGAAATTGAGGCAATTTTCCTAAGGTCTGGAACACAATCTAATGCAGTACACCAGAGGAAAGCAGGGCAGAGCTTGCATTGCACTCCAGGAGCTGAGGCTCTGGACAGTGCAGTGCAGGGCTATGACACTGCCCAGAAAAGACATCTTGGTACAGTGAATTCCTCATTTATTGAAGCCATGACCTTCCAACGGCACAAAACCACCTAAGATTTGGAATACATCAAAGGGTAAAGCTTATAAATTACTGTAATTTAATGAAAGTAAAATTTCAGAAAGAAAAAAAATGGAAGGAAAAAAAAGTACCCTGTAAAATAACACACCAAACCAAAATAATCTTGTATCAAAGGAGAAACAAAGAGTTCAGGAATTAGTTTACATTAGCTGTAGTCATGCAGTAATCCTTCACAGTGTCCTGAGGCCACTTGAATCCTCCTTGCCCTAAAACTGATGACTAAGTCTTCCTAAATCTCTCAAGCAGTAATACACTTACAACTTCAAATTTAGGGAAAGCTTCTGCTGTCCATCTTTGTAGAGGAGCAATCAGCAGTTTGCCACTTCTTACAGAAGGCTCTTTAACTACCACCTCTGAGGAACAACCAAGGCCTTTGGTGACTAAATGTCACACACTCCTGGTGTGCAAGACAATAACGTGTGTAGCAGCTCAGCCACTGTCCCCTGCATATGGGATAGGGCCCACATTGCTTTTAAGTGCTGGAAAATTCATGAGTGGCTGCTCCTGCCAGGCAGATTTGCCACTACTCTAGTGCAAAAAGAGCTTGTCCTGGATGTAATTAACTGGCTGTTATGGCCTCAGACAGAAGGGAATTCCTTCCCTGGTTATAAACACAGTGAAAACAACTCTTTTGCAGCAGAGAGGATGCAAAACAGAGTCATGCTCTGCCAAACCACCACTGCTGTAAAGTCCAGATTGTTGCATAAATGGCAGTAAATCCTGGGCTGCTCCAACTGTTTTTGAGGCTACACTAGTTCAGGATCTAGCTGCAGACAATCCCTGCCTTTCCCACCCCTTTGGTCACTGAGCAGAGACAGGCTGAGGAGTGCTGTCTCTTTGCTTGGGCACTTATGCAGTTGAAATTGCTGTTTGCTTGGAAATAACAAACAGATTTTAACTTGGGTATGCTGCTTAAAATATGGAAAACTTTCTGTATGTAGGAAAGCCATTGGGAAATGGGGTCTGGTTTTCAGTTTGGGAAAGAACAAGTGGGATGCCCTGCTTGGATCACATCTTTTAAACACAAAGTGTGGAGTCCTACTCCTCACTTCTCTCCCCTTTCCTCTCCCTCTCCCTCTCCCTCTCCCTCTCCCTCTCCCTCTCCCTCTCCCTCTCCCTCTCCCTCTCCCTCTCCCTCTCCCTCTCCCTCTCCCTCTCCCTCTCCCTCTCCCTCTCCCTCTCCCTCTCCCTCTTCCTCTTCCTCTTTTGTATTGGATTTATTTATTTATTTTTATTATTTATTCTATTTCTGACAAGGTGCTAACTGAACTGATTCATCCATGCTGCTGGGCTCTGCTTCAGGTCTCAAGTGGGCCACAGGATTTTTGGGAGGAACACTTCTATGCAACTGGAGCTATTCCAAAATTATCCTGTGGCAAGTGGAAAATGAAGCTGTCATTAGTCAGCTCAGCATTAGGGCAGAGAAGCTCCTTCCTCTTGCTCTATTTCCTTTTAGGTCTGTTTTTATTGCTGAAGAAAGTTTTCAAATGTAGTGATGCAGCACCTCTTGGCTCTGGATCTCAAATCTATAAAGGAAACTTCTTATAGTTGTGTGTTTGGCTTGAATTTATTCCTTCAAGGAAAGACAGTTATTAGCTTCTTGGTGGTGCTTTTACCTATACAAATTCCCTTCTGGTCACAGACCTTTTATAGCAAATTTTAGTGATAGAAGCATCCAGCTGATGTGGGAATATATTGGGAGATCCAGCCTTTAACCAAAGAGCTGTTCAAAGCTGCTTTGGTCTTTCTTGCTTGTATTTTATTCAAAGACCATATTGGAGTAGGATGTTGTAGTCACTAGGCAGTCATCAATTGTGTTGACTTTATTTCCTAATTAGTAGTCCAGCTGTGCAAATAATTGACTTTTTTTTTGTTTGTTTGTTTGTTTATGTTTTACTAGTTTAATCAAGAGTGTGGGTGACTGTTTCAGGTTAAGCATTTGGTTTCATTTTAATTTGCTGTTGAATAAAAAATAAAATGTTTTCAAAACCTTTTTGAGACAAGATTCTTAATATTCTGTTATGAAAATTTCAAAATGAAATGTTTTGGCTTTTAAAGAATGTTTTTGACTGTGAAAATCTGATGAGCTTGATATGTGTTGGTGAAAAAATTTGGTAATATGAATTTATATTTTTTTGGCAGACAAAAACCAGCTGAAATGTAGCTTTAGCTATATCTTTAGCTCTAATTGCTCTTTTACATTGTGCAATACATTCAAATAAATCCATTGCCCAATGCCTTCTCTGAGAAATTGTATCAAATCTATACCTGCAATGGAATGTTTTTTAAGCTTTTTCTCTCCTCCACCCTCCTTTTTTTTTTTTTTTTTTTTTTTTTTTTTTTTTCTTTTTGTGCACTACTTGAAAATGCATCTGCTAATATTTTCCAGGTTGGTACTAAAGCTGAAACAGCTGGTTAGAAACACTCTGCTTGTTTTTGTGTTCGTCCCTGCACTCTGTTACACGAGTCAGCTTGAGCAGCCAGTAGCCTGACCACTTGCTGAGATCCATCTTTCATTTATTTTATCTCCTTGCCCGCGTTTACGTCTGGTGACGTGGTAGGCTGAAGAAAGAAAGTTGAGAAGGTCAGTCTATTGTGTTGCCTCTGGAGCCTGTGTGTTTGCCCTTCCTGAGTCTGTTTATTCTCTGAATCATTTGACACGCTGCACGTTCTGCTCTGACCTTCAGCCTATTGCTAACTTCAGTGCCTTGCCTCAAGGCCACAGTTCTGCAATGCAAGGAACAGACTCTGGGGTGTCTCATCCCAGATTAAAATCCCCATGACTCAAAGCTTCCATCCAGTTTATCCTCACATTACTAAATCAAAATTGCTCAAAATCTTTTTCCAGCTGAACTCCATTCTGGCAAACTTCATGGTTGTCTTGCCTTGTGACCATACCAGCATCTGATTAAACCTGAACTGGCTACATCAGTGGAAAATGTGACAAGGCACTCAGCCCTGGTTGTGGTCAGTTCCACTCAGAGCTGACCTGGCAAAGACAGGCACAACCCACTGACCCCACTGGACTGCACATGAAGCCCCAGCTGAGCATTTACCTCCATTCCCTTTTCAAATAGTCCCAAACAGCTTAGTCTCCTTAGAAAAATTCCAGTCACCAGCCCTGGAAGTGTTCAAATGACATGTGGACGTGGCACTTGGAGACATCAGCACATTTGGAGATGACACCAAGCTGAGCAGTGAGGTTGATACACCTGATGGACATGATGCCATTCTCAGGGACTGGGACAAGCTCCAGGTGCATGCAGCACCTCTTCTCTAAGGAAAGGCTAAGAGAATTGGGATTTTTCATCCCACAAAAAGCTTCAGGGTGGCCTAATTGCAGCTGTCTGGAACCTGAAGGGAGCCCACAACAAAGACGAAGAGAAACTTTTACGACAGCATGTAGTGATAGGACAAGGAGAATGGCTTCAAACTGAAAGAGACTAGATTTAGATGAGAAATCTAAAATGAAATTCTTTACTATGGGAGTGGTGAGACACTGGAACAGAGTAGATAACCCATTGCTGAAAGTGTTCAAGGTTAGGTTGGATGGGCTCTGAGCAATATGATCTAATAAAAGGTGTCCCTGTCCCCACAGCTGTGGGGTTGGCACTGGATGGTCTGTAAGGTCCCATCCAACACAAACCATTCCATGATTCTATGAATTTGTGCCATGTGGTGAACATGGTAGTTCTGGGTCAACAGTTGGACTCAGAGGTCTTTCACAACTATAATGATTCTATGACACTGTGATTTAATGACTGTACAATAGGGCTATGAGGGCTGAGCGCTGTAACCAAGCTCATGTATACTGGCATAGGTTTTCTCCTATTTTTGTTATTTTTGTTGGTTTATTTCCGATATTTTATCTCTGTGTCAGAGATTTGGTGTAGAGAAATTAGTGTTACTAGCAGATAAGTGAAAGAAGTCAGATCTTTACAGTCTGTATCTTGATTTACCAATTCTTAGAAATGAAATGACATTGTTTGAAAATAACCTAAAATGCTATGCTAACACTATTATAGACAGATGCTGTTTGGAGCTTTTATTGTAAATTATATTATTTATTATAATTATAATCATAATTATAATTATTATTATTATTATTATTATTATTATTATTATTATTATTATTATTATTATTTATTTTTATTTTATTTTTATTTTTATGAGGGAACTCTGTGAAGTAAGCATTGGCAAGTAAGAGGTGGGACAAAGGAAAACTCTCCTTGTCCATTATCTGTCCCTATTTGACTGTAAGAAAGGTGTTTATTACAGTTACACACCTTAGTTTTTTACACTGAGTAGGTTTTGTTTGCCCCTGTGTTTTCCATGATTAGTGATGTGTGTTTCAACAACATCTACTGACCTGTAATTACTGTGGGGGAGTTGGGTCTGCTAGAGACATTGCACAGAAAAACCCCAGAGATGTCTTCTGAAAACTGTGAAAAATGACAAGGATTGAATGATAAACCCAGGAGCCTATTTTATGTGACCAGTCTTAGATCATGACTATTGCACTCAATTACCTGTACCTTATTATGATAACAAAAGTGAAATAAACATCTGAAAGGGAAAATAAGTATAAAGATGTTGAAACAAAAAAAAAATGTAAATAGACAAATGCTACTGTCTCAGAAATTTTTCCTGTCCTGGCATGGTAGGGCATTTTTTAATCTCCCCATCTGTGGAAATGCAAGCCAATATTTAAAAGAAATATTTACAAGAACATTGGCAAGGAGAATAAATCATATAATCTTTTGATTTAAACCAGGCTTTAATTTTGCACATCTATATCATGATTTGCTATATTTTCCTTTTATACTTACAACTGGAAATGAACTTAAATGCCACAGGTTTCTAAATACTACATGGGATTTCAGACTTGCTAGAATGTAGTCATTCAGGAGCCTTTCTTTACCTTGCAGGTTTGCTTGTTCCTGTGCCATGCTCTATTCTCTGCTCCTGAGGTGCCTCTCCTCTGATGCAGAGAGAGCTGTGGGAATGGGCCTGAACTCATGCCATTTTTATTAGAGGGCAGAGAAAGCTCCTTCCCAGGCAGCTGGCGGGAGGAGCGCTGTGGCAGTGCCATCTGTTTCAGTGCTGCCTGCTAGAATTCTCCCCTCGCTTGATGTGCCATTGCCATCTAATCAAGACAAGGAAGTGGTTAATGTTAAAGGGGCTGTCATGGAAAACACTCTCTCCAGCCTGAAGAGCTGTCAGAAGCTGTAGCCATGGCTATTCTTCTGGTCTTCTTAGTGTTTTTTTTGCACACCTCCTTTTTGAAAGACTTTGCTGTCTGGCTGATCTATGAACCACTGTGTCTAACTACAGACCCATATGCTCAGATAAACTGTTGTGCAACACTTTAGACAGACACTGAAAGCATAAGATAATCTCCTCTTAATTTTTTTTAAGCCTTGTAACAGCTTCCTGAGGTATACACAGGAACTGATTACCTCATGCAAAGGAAAATGTGAACTCCCTCCCCCATCTCCCATAAATAATCTTCCACACAACTGTAGACACTGACATATTTATCTCTTGGCCCCAAAGGCTGAGGTCTTTGGCAGCAGCTAGGAGTGAAAAAATTGTAAGATGCAGAGTTCCTTTCCACCTCTTCCCCAGTTTACAAGGACTCATTTGGCTGCAGGCCACTGAGTGATGCTGAGCACGCCCTGCAGGCAATTAGTCCTTTGAAATGAGTGAACTACAATTATATGGGCACACAGTAAATTCATTATTTTACTGTCTTCTCCAGGCTATAGGGGCTCCAGTTTCTGTTTAGTGTAAGTGATAGGATTAGAATTAAAGTTTAGTGTATAATTATTGTTAGTTAGTTTAGTATAGAAATGCACTACAGAAAAGTCAGCTTGTCTGAGGCAGTAGAAATATCTCAAACAGGAGACTCCCTTGGTCTCTGCAGCAGGGAAAAGATTAGATGGCAAAGTAGGGATGGTTGTCTAGACATCCTTATAATAACCTGGATGTGAGGCTGAAAGTCAGCCTTTCCAACAGATCGATTCCTTCGATGTGTGGAGGTGGTACCACCTGCAAAATCATCAGCACTGATCAATGCTTTTTTTGCAGCCCTGCATGCTAAAGAAATCAGAATTTAACCACTACTGGGACTGCTGTGTCTGTGAATTCTTAATATGTTAATCACTTAATATGTCGCCAGTTGCACTTATTGCCAAATAACTTAAGGAAGATCTGTGTGAAAATGTAGCATAACCCCACACAATGATGGCAGTGTGGCTGCCATTGGTTAGTTACTGCTTTACAATCACCAGGAACAATGAGGCAAAAAAATGTATCTTTTAAAAATGTAGTTTCCTCTTTAAGGATTAAAACAAAGAATCTGTCACTGATTTGACTTGCTCTATTGAAGTTTTGAACTATTTTTAAGTGTAAGGTACTAGAACCTATCAGAGACTCATCACACCCTTCTCACAACACTAAGCCTTTTCCCAAGATGCCAAATGGGATAAGGTCTGAGGCAAAATTCACTAGTGCACTACAGTGCATCTGATTTTCCAGAAAAGCCCCAACAATAAACTAAACAAACCCAGCTCTTTTTTTACTGTCTTGGTGACCTGTCTGCAACTCTTGTTTTCAGCTTTTTACTGTTGGAACCATAAATGTAGGCTTCCTGCATCCTTTCATGGATCTGGGCAGCAGGTGGACAGGAAGTCATCAGTGAGGAACAGGAAACAGAAGGATTAGGAAGCAGCCAAGTTCTATTCAGGGGTGATGCTAGGTGCAGCTAGAAGTGCTCCCCAAAGTGAGAGAAACTTGCCTCTCAGCGGGACGACATGGACAATGCCATGGCAGTTAATGTGCTCTGCAACTTATCTATAATTAGGCTGAGGCTCCAGGGAATTCTACACTGAAACTAGTGAAATTTTCTATAATCATCATGTTATCAATGGTTATCTGACAGTGAGCCACATACATGTATGACAGATACATGGCATGTAAGGCAGATTAGATTGGAATGAATGGTACTTTATGGTGGTGGAGAAATCCAAGGATTCAGGATAAGGATTTTGAGAGCTGTTGTTACAGATTGAAGGATGTTACAGGATCTTCCTCATGAAATACAGCAAACCAATGCCAATAATATTTTTATCTTGTGCTGGACATTGATCCACTTGCAGCAGGAACCCTCTACAGAAAATGGTCTTGGTCCTTCTCTGCTTCTGTTTCTGTAGACAGAGTCACTTCTCTGTTGCTCCTAAGATATTGTATCAAATGGTGTGAGTACAGATCAAAGTTGCTTGCTTGTTACATACTATTACATGTCAGAGAGCTAAAAGCATTGTAGCATCATCTAGAGGCCAGACATAAACTACAGTGCATTGTTAGTCCTTCAGTTGAATATAGCACATAGATGGATGTTAAAAAGATAAGATTCAAAGCAGGATTTTCCAAAGAACATTAATACCAGGAAATAGCTTTCCCACTGAATTCCTTATGAGCAGAATTAAAGTGCAAAATTATATATATACTATATATTAGTAATTTTGTGCAGAAAAAAATTTGCATTTTTCTCCTGCATGTGTAAATAAATAATAAAAGGTGGTAGAATAATTTATAATCGAAGTTTAATCTATTTACAAATTTGATGGAGAGCTGACAAGTTAAATGAAGAGACAAGTATATATGACTTGCTGTGCAGCTGCAATATATGACAGATTTAATTTGGGTAACAGCTACATCACCCAAGATTCTCATTTTATTTAATATATGAAGAATCAACTTAGTTGTTTCCATTTTTCAGTTGTAAACTTTTCTTTTTCTGAATGCATTTAATAGCCAGAGTACAAATGGCCTGTTTGAGAGTTTTATGAGGAGTGTCTTGCCAGCAAAGTGCAGAGGTTTGAGAAATTTATGAGAAGTGTGTGCATATGTGTGGGCAGGAAGAGTGACTTCAATAAAGACAGGTAAAGGATTCAACTTCCACTGCTATGCAGTGGGATTTGGAAGGTTTTCCCAAGACTAATTAGAAATTTGTTTAAAAACAGGTTTCTAAAGCTAGCGTCTCTTCATTCAAGTAGCTAAGAGTGCCTTGCAAACGTCAAGAAGTTATGTCGTGTTCACTTTGTAGAACTGTAAACTGAGCACTTAGCTGATTTATTCAAACTGATTTACTCAAATTGATACAGTGAACAGGCAGAGTTGAAAATGAAGCTTTTTCCCCTGTGTCTTATTCCTGTGCACGGAGTGAGGCCTGCTGGCCTCTCTTAGAGGAAGGTTCATGTGGCCGACCAAATTAATTGTCCACAGATGTGTATGAGACTAGAAATACAGATTCAGGAGTACTGGCCTGTTGTACACATTTACTGCCCTTTAAATCCAGTGTTTCTTTCTGAGACATAAAATCTGTCTCAAATCAGAAAATCTTCCCAGAAAATCTGGGAAGTCAGCACTGCAGATTGTTTCATTGCACTGCCAACTCCTGAGAAGATGGGCTTTTCCTTTTACAGTCTGAGCAAACAAAACAGGCCAGCTGAGACAGTAACCAGTGAGCAGCCCCCAGATATGAGGAACTGGGGAGAGCACAGCCAGGCCAGCTGAAATGCTCTCCCAAGCACTTTTTGCTCTTTGTTCTTTGCAGTTTTGGTGAATATCTCTGAAAGGCTCAGTGGCAGGGGAGTTTCTTCTGCCTAAACCTCAGCAGTCACTAGGCATGTCTATGCAAGAATAGGATTTTGGTTTTTGGGAACAACAGACCATTCTCTGAAATATCCCCCTCTCTAAATGCACAGCTTTCATCAAAACAAATCTCCTTATCTAACACTTTGTCTGCATTGCCCCAAAATGCAAGATTTTGGTTTCAGATTTCACAAGCAAAATCTTTTGGTTTGGACTTCATTCCCACCAGAGACCTGTGGCTGTGGCTGTATGCATCTTTGCTGAGCAGCAGAGAGTTTGTTTATACCTTTTGTGATCTTAGTTTGCCTAAAACTATCCTGTCTCAAGTATTCATATAAAGTCTCTGAAAACACTTGAATCCATGGAAACTGAGATTCTTACACAAATAGTTGCAGTTAAACTGTGGAGTTCAGGAGCCTGAATTTTGGAAAAACAAAGAGATTTTTAAATATAATTACATTTATTTATACTTCACACAAGGAAGTCTTCAGAAAATAATGTTCAATTAGGTCTGTAAATACATTGAGTTAAATAAAAACTTTCTTAAGGCTCTTCTTTAATACATGGTCCATTTTTTTTGTATGTTGAATAGTAGTGAGAACATTAAAAGCATAGTTTATTTTAGAGATATTTCTACATATGTAGGGTTAATATATGTACCTTATGAAGTAAAATTAGAAGTAGAAATTAGATTCTAAAATTAGCATTTCACTGACTTTATCCTGTATCTTTTTCTTTCCTTGGGACATTCCCTTGGAAAATTCCATAATTAACCCTTTGCCATTTCAAATTAGATTTTCAACTAAAAATAACAGCATTAAATTAAAACAATTAAAATGATAAAGCTCATCCAATAATACTTCCTAGACTAAGAATAGTAAAAGATAATACAGAGAAGCTAGGCAATTAAAAATGTATGTGCATTGGAAGTAAAATGGTAGGAAGTACAAAGAGAACTGAAATGTCTCTTGCTGTTTCATATATACATGCTTTTAAATTATTGCTTTTGAACTTATGTGAGGTCTATTGGCTTAGCTTCTTTAACTCACTGTTATGAAACCTCTATGTGGAAAAAATATGATGGTTCCCTTTAATTTCTTATTTTGTACTTCCTTTATCACTTTTCCATTGTAGATGAACTGTGATTAGATCCTGGAGTAAAATTCTGGTATTTTCCTGTGAGGACAAATTGAGCATGTTTTTATGATGGCCTTAATCCCACTGTGGTGCAATCAGCTTGACCTTTGTGGAAATTATTGATTTGTATCTTAAATTTGTACTCGGACAATTTTGAGCAGATGGAAGCAGGATTTTGGTCTCAGTGTGGAGATTTCTGTGAAGAAGGATGCTGGAACCCCATTGGCAATTGGCTTTAACCACAAATTTAAAATTACAGCTGTATATTATTTAGATGAATTGTAGTTTCAGAAGTGCCTGAAGCACTGCTCAGGTTCAAGGGTTTCCTCTTGCTGGTTCCCTCTTGTGGGTTTCCTCATTAGCAGCTCCAAGAATGAGTCATTTGCTGTGTCTAAATATTTGGTCTTAGCACCGGGCCATGATGTGACTTTTCCTCAGTCTGCACAGTCCTTTTTGATGGGGCCTAATATAATTTTTTCTTGCCACCCCAATGTATCTTGTATCTAGCAAAGTCAATAAGATCATCCTACTGGGTGGTAGAAGGATTTCTGACTATTTGGACTAAAAGTTTGGACTAATAATATGTTTATTTGAAAATACTTTTGTTATTTCAAAAATAAATGAGGAAAGGAAATCAGCATGCACATGCACACACAAACACATGTACAAAGAAAATCATGAGGTTATAAATTCTGTACCTCAGAGGGCAGCTTTTGGAGAGTACAGTACTGGGGTACGTTCTTAGAAAAGAGCTGGCTTCAAGTTCAGGGGCACTAGAACTCAACGATGCTTAAGGGGTCTTCTAGCCCAAATTATCCTGTGGTTCTATGAACGAGAAATCACTGAAAAAGTTCTTTTCTCTTTTAGTAATGAAACTCTAGTCAGCTGATGACTTTCCTTAGACTTTTCTGATTTTATTTTAAATGTAAATGCCAGACATTGTCATTGGGTGTGAGGTAACACATTACTGATGAGATAAAAGCAAGTACAACCAGAGACAGGGACAGCAGCTTTCCAGAATAGAATCAGTGTGAACTCTCATTCTCAGTTCCTGCTGGCTTAAATGACTATTACATTTTTATTTACCTACTCTAATATTTTTGGCCATCTCATTTTTTAGTACTATGAAATCTTTCTTCTCTACCATCCCCTGGGGTGTTTCTCTTTGCAGAAATCACATTCCTTAGTTTTACCACTTCAAATCCTACATGAGTTTAGCTAGACTGTGACTTCCTGGAGATGTTAATAATACTGGGAGGTCCTTGAATATATGGATGTATTTTGGTAGGTTTTTTTCCTCAATATTAGTGTGAAAGGTAGTGCTGAAACTTTCTTTAGGACCTCATTACCCAACAGGCTAGAACTGTAGAACATGTAAATATATATGTTAGTTCAGAACAAACTTTCCAATGTAGTTAAAACAATTAGATTAATATAGAACAACTTTAACATTGATGTGTAGAATGGCATTGATTCAAAAATCATGTGTCAGACCTTAGATGGTTATAAATAACATTCCCTTTTTATCACACACATATACAGAAAAGGAAAAAAATAGTTCCAATCATTGGAGTATTTGGTTAAACAGCACAGACATATGCTACTGTGCTCAGGGTGTTCTGAACTCAAGGGACACATAAAACATTTTGAGTCTTGGGAATATTTTCAGAAAAAAAAATAATTACTTCAAATTGAGAACCTAGAATTTCTATGTTTTTATCTTATTTTCTAGACATTTTATTTTTAGAAGTCCCTGTTTCCCTCTTAGTGTAACTCTGCTGTCTCCATCTAAAAGTACTTATGCAAGAAGTGACTGTCCTGCTATCTGAAGTCCCTATGCAACAGGCTCAGAAATATTTCTCTTGCTGTGCTTTAAGAGCAAGCAAGTAAAACTTGGCTGATGAGGTTATAAGCCAATCTTTAACTAGAATACATTTTCCCTTTGGGCATGGTTGTTTACTGGTAGCTGCTAATAAATGGCCAAAAAAATACTTTCAGCTAAGTCTGAGTATGGAATTGGAAATATTTTAAAATTTTCTTGGTTGTTCCAGTCTTTTTTATTTCTCCAAGAGTATAAGTCCTTTGAACACCATGTGGGGTTTGTATAACATACTTGAGCATTGGTAACAAACTCTGTACCCTTCCTGCTGGTTCTAGAAAACAGGAAGTAGCAAATACAAAAGAGTGTATGTATTTGTTGTGGTTTAACCTCAGTCAAGCAAGTACCACCATTTGTTCATTCCCCCACTAACTTGATTGCAAAGACACTTGGAAGGGTAAAGCTGGAAAACTTGTGGGTTGAGACAGCTTCATAGAGAAAGCAAAAGCCATGCACACCAGCACAGCAAAATAGAGAATTCATTGCTTCCCGCGGGCAGGCAGGAGTTCTGACTTCCCCATGAGAGCAGGGCCCCATTGCATGCAGTGGTTACATGAGAAGACAAATACCACCACTTCAAATGAACCCTTCTTTTTCCTTCTTTCTCCCACTTTACATAATAAGCATGATGTCATGTGGTCTGGAATATCCCTCTGGTCAGCTGGGGCCATCTATCCTGGCTGTGTCTCCTCCCAGCTTTCCAAGCACCCCCAGTTTCCCTGCCAGTGTGGCAGTCAGGAGAGCAGAACAGGCCTTGGCTTGGTGTAAGCCTTGCTCAGAAGTAACAAAAACATCTCTATTAACAAAAACTACTCTATTATCATCAGTGTGTTCAGCACAAAGCCAAACATATCCCCATACCAGTCACTGGGAAGAAAGTTAACTCTGTCCCAGCCAAAACCTGCACAGCAGAGTATTTGAATTAATGTGGTTTTGAATGGCGCTTTGCACCTGATGTGGAGGTATTACTTGTGCTAAAATGTGCTTGTTGGTTGTGATGAATATTTGTAGGTATTGTGTTAAAGAATGCTGCTTTCATGCTTGAGCAGAACTTGTGTTTGGGACTTTGAAGAAAAAAAAGAAGTTATGTATTTCAAAGAAGGTTTTAGATATGGGTATTGTATAGGGATGTGTCTTCCATTCCTTGATACCTGTGCTTGTGATTGGAGTCAACAACACTATCAACCATGAGAGCAGGACTGGAAAGTTTTATCATAGTAGTACATAGTACCACAGCGTAAGACTGATGCTGTGAAGGATCCATCATATTACTCCTTAAGAGTATGTGTGAACAGGTCTACCTTTTTAAATGGTACTTAATATTTAAATAAAAATAAATATGAATTTATTTATATCAAATAATAAAAGATAACTCATACTGTCTAGTAAATATTGGTAATGTGTAACAAAGTAAAAAGAATCAAAATCTCAGAGTACATCTATTCTCTTATGACAAATGCAGAGTTAGTAGAAGGTGAAACAGCCCAGGAGAACTAGATTTTATCTTATAGTAAAATAATATAACCTAAAGAATTATACTTAAACTGTGATTTTTATAAGTTGTTAAACCTGACCAATAGTATGTCTTGCAATATCTAGAGGCTGAAATAGAGGGTTGTTACCATTTAAGAAAATATGCATCTATTAGAATAATTCTTCAGCTGAAGACCCTAGGAAAAAAAAAAAAAAGTGAAAGAGAATGGAACCAAAACTGTTAAATACATGAGTTGGCTCATGCAGTGGAAAACTACATAAAAACAGGGTCCTATTCTTATTGCTACATATCATTCCAAACATATGCTTTTTCCATTTCTGAGTTTTGTGTAATAAAATATTAATGGGGCAATGAAGTGACTCCTTGGAAAGGGAGGATGTTCCATATGAGAACTAACTTTTAAATGCTGTGAGACCTTGGGGGCAGTTTTGCCCTTGACTTCACATGAGTGAAGTAGAAGGTCATGGACAAAACCTTTCCAATAGCTGCTGAGTTCAGGAATCTGTTTTGTGTGAAAAAATCTACCAGATCATGAATTTCCACTAGAAAAATGAGGAACAAGGTCTGCTAAAGCTTATACGTATCAAGAAAGGTATGGGCTCTTATGCTTCTGGATATTGTGACAATGTATATTACTGTAATTTCTGTCTTACTGCTACAACCTCTTGACCTGGTTTGTTCCAGACATGGATTTGGAAGTAGCTTCCAAATAATAGTGTTCTCCATGCAATTGATAGAGTTTAATGAAGGTCCACCCTGCAGAATGCCAGCAAGCTTCGAGCTGTATCAGCATTCTTTGCCCAAAGCCTGCAGCTCCACATGAACATGCTTTCTGATAAAATAAAAATAGCCTGTTCTTCTGGAATGTCATGCTTCTACCTGGGGATTAAAGTTTTCTCTTTTAATTTTAGAGTAATTTAAATATCTTTATTGAGATCTGCTGAATCAAAAGATGGTACTAGATGCTCAGGTTTTACTCACTGCATGCTGCTCTGCCTCTTCTCTACGGCAGAAGAAAAAAAAAAGTCAAATAGTTCCCATGGGAAATAAGATGCAAATTAACAGGAGTGAACCATTAGAGCAGATTATATAAATTTACCATCTTTTGGAATTCCTAATATGTTCCTAAAAGATAAAAAGTCTATGGAGATGGTTCTAGTTCTAGTCAGTTGATCATAATTGCCTCGTTATCATAATACTCCCTATAGGGCCCTACAGTAGTCATAATCTGCACTTTCTCTAACACAAAACCTGCATCCCTCCAAGGGTGCCTTCTATGCAGAGCTGCACGCTGTATCTAATCCTTCATCTCAGTGCATTATGGTATTGGAGAATGCTCCCAGACCTGCCATATAATGTAAAAAACTTAGAAGTCTGAAAATGCCATTATCAAACTTTTAAATATGAAAAGACATTCAGTATTCTTAAATACTTGAATTATGTGTTCTCATTATAGAAAGTAGGTATATGAATTGTACTTAACTGAGTGATTATTGTTTTAAAGAGATTATTCCTTCAGTAATGGCACCTTAAAAGTAATTTCTTAGGCTGGTTTTAACAACACTAGGTATAAATAGTAATCTAATTATACTTAGGAGAGATTTATAGCTCTGATTACTCTCGCTTTAAAATTTCAAAGGGACTGACATGAGTAATCAACATATCCCATACTGTGAATTCATCTTGCTATTGTAAAAAACACCTGCCAATTGCTTGTCTGCAGAATGATATGCGATGCTGCACATATTATTTCGGGAATTAGTGATACATGTGCATAATGTATGCATTTTTTTCTTTGCCAAGGCATAAAATGGAATGCTCCCTGATAGAGGAACTTAGATTTCCAGTCCTATGGTTATTTCTTCAATATTGTTTCTTCAGATATTTATTTTTGTTTCTTTTTGGATTTTCCAGCCAATTTATTATACAGGGCATGGTGTCCCTATATGAATTATGCAACACACAGACAAATGACACTAAAAGCACATTATTGAAGTTTCAAAGACAAGCACATTTATTTAGAAACACCGGATCTAAAGATGTTGCTCTATGTACACGATGATGGTCTTCATTTACATGGTCTTTATTTACTTCTTGTATAGAATTCTAGTATTATTGACTATACTTCTACTAAATGAGTTTAAGTGTGGGACTACAGTTCTCCACACATGATTCTCTTGGTACGTTTTTATATTCAAGCCTGAGAACATCTGCACAGTCAATGCATGAACACAAGCTGGGAACCCAGGGCATTTCCTAATAAATTGTTTCGATGCAGCCAGCCTCTTTGTTGGGTGAGAAGCAGAATTTATCTGTGCAGATCTAGACTGTGCTGTCACTTGCTCTCAGCCAAAGAACACTCTTATTCTTTCAGCAGCATAGGCACAGGTGTACACATTATTTTGGGGGATTAAAGAAGACTGCTATGGAAAAATGCATTTGTTCATATAATTCTGCTCCTCCTCCTCTGCATTTGCTGCAAGAGTAGGACGGGTAAAAAAAAAAAGGGTAAAAGAAAAAAAAAGTAGAGTGTTAGTCCAGAACTGATGCATCCTGATTCTTGATTAAGACCATAAATGCATCTGCATGCAAGGCATATATTAGACAACTATAGCCTTGATTCTAGCCTTTCCTTTAGAGTGTTCATGATGTACGTGATGTATAATGTTTCTTTGTTTTAAATATTGGACCAGTTGTCTTCTAGAGTGGTTAATCACAATGGTTTAGGCAAACTGCTCAGATTTGTGCTGCTTGAGTTTCAGATTAATTGATTGAAAGTCGTTGTCTTATGTGAGTGACCATCACAAGGTGACCAAAAGGTTTGTTGATGATATCATTTGTAATACTCAGACAAAGTGGGATGCTGTGCCTGACTTCAGGCTCTGCATATGCACATTCCCTGCTGGGCACAAACCTTTCTACCACTCCCTTTGCAGCTTGGTGCCTTTTTCTCTTTTCCTGCTGAACTGTTTCTGTCATGTCTACATTTCTTTGCCAGGCATCTTCTCCAATCCCAATCTCTATTACCTCATAAGAGTAATTTTCTCCCTGTTTTGCTTCCCAACATTCTCCCAGTTTGCAATATATTTGCCTAGACATATCTTTATGCCTCTTTTTCTTGTGCCCCACTCCCCTGGTTTTGCTATTCAGTTTTTCCTCTTATCCTTCCCACATTGAAATGAGATGATTTCCTGCCATACGCTGCTAGCAGGGGGATTACTGGGAAGGGTGGAGAGACAGGTTCTTGGTCACAGTTTCAGCCATTACAGCAAAATTTTGGCTCTGCCAGCCACAGCAGCCTTCGGCTGGAGTGTATCCGCTCTGGTTCCACACGTGCAGCCCGGCGAGCCTGGGGATCTCTGAGGGAATGGAATATTCTCACTCATCCTCGGGGGGAGCTACTTGTGCAGCCTAGGAAGCTACTCAGAACAGTGAGACCCTCAAGTACATTTAATGCAGAGGAGATCATCAGGGACATTCAGCTGAGGGATTCTAAATTTTTTAATGACCCTAGGTAAGCTGCATTCTTTTTCCTCCCTCTATCCCCAGGCTTGTATCTTTGTTGAGGCAACAAGAGTCAGTGCAGACCTGTTAAAAAAAACCTGAAAAAAACCCAAAAAACCCCTAACACAAACGTACTCCAGGTTTTTTTTTAATATTGCAAATATTTTTCTTCATTGCTGGAAGCAGCTAAATATTTTTAGGGTAAGTTCCCATTCCCTCCTTCCTGCGAATAATGCAGGCTAGTATTTGCTGTGTTCCATTTGGGGAAAACTTTCTTTCCTGGCCTCCTCAGACCATCTCATAAACTTTTAAAGGGATTTAATTAAGTAACTTTGTTCTCGTAATAAAATTACCTAACTTCCTTCATGTCTTCCCATCTAACTTCAGTGTGCTCTCAGGTTTCTTGTGTGCGGCCACTCTCTGGGCTGTGTGGTCATGAGTAGAGGTGATATATTGGTATGATTAAGTGAAATGTGCATAGTTGATTAGCTTTTCATTGGGCAGCCACCCAGAGCACTGAAACTGTAGAGTGGGAATGCAATACTGAGGAAAACTTTGTCTAGATATTCCAAAATGGAGAAAAGGAGCTGCCAAGTGTAAATTAAAACCATTTGGTCTGAATATTGAGGATAATTGTCTCTTTCATTCTCCAGGTTTAGATATAGTCTGCATTGCTTGGATGTTTATTTTGTATCATATTCTGGTTCCACCATTAAGCTACTATGTGCAAGTCTCATCAGACACGCTTGTTGAATAGTCTTACCCTTGTGGAACAAATCTTCAGATCAATAGCTCTTCATATATAACTATAATCATATGAAGATCTGTTTTTCTCTTCAACTCAGTTTTATACTGCTGTCACTTTGCTGCATTCAGTGCACCATGAGGAAGTAAATGAGACACAGACTTTGCCAACTGCCCTTTCAGATAGAAAACCCTCTTCACATCTACCCTTTCACCTCTCTGAAGCTGCTCTGCTTTGGGAGAAAAGGGTGGGCAAAAATACCAGCATCCCTAGACAGCAGCCATCCTACACGCTTCAGCCCTTTATACTGCTGAGGTTCAGTGGAGGGAAATCTTTGTTAAATGTTTTCAGAACTAAATTTCAGATGTCCAGGACACTACGTTCACACAAGAGTGTGCATGAACACAGGCTTGTACATGTACAGGCACACACATGTAGGAAGATACATTACACAGAATGTTATGTGAGTGCACACACACATGGTCAAAGACCCAGAGAAACTCCCTGTCTGCCATCTTAGTGTCTCTGACATTAGCAGAGAAGATCTTCAGCTCTGCTGACAAAAGATGAAGAGGACAGCTCTGTTCTTCTAGGCTGAGAGACACAACATCAAAAAAGAGACCATAAAATATTTTCAATCATGAATTTTTAGGAAGGATCTTATAATGTTCTCACCCTTATACCTCTAGACTTTTTTTTTTTTTTTTTTTTTTTTTTTTTGACACCTTATTTTTGGAAACATTTCCTAATATTTATACTGTATCTTCACAACTGGAATTTAAACCTATAATTTTTGTCCTAGCCATGGTGGATAAAGAGAACAGATGGTTCTTCACAGCAATACTTTCCATATTTTAATGTAATCACACTCTTTATGAGGCCCTCTAAACTAAAGAATCCTATACTTTCTTTACAGTGCTTGTACTCCTGTGGACACTCAGGGGCTGCTGCCTTCGTAGAAGACTGTTCCTACAACTGACACAATGACCAGGAAAAGTGAGAGGATTCCTAATATAAAAGGATGTGCTTCCTATAAAGCTCCTGTTTTTACCTCTTTAATAGTGTATGGTTTTGTTTTTTTTCAAACAGCCTGGCTTAGTTGACTCATGCAGTTTGAAATCTGTCAGATTCTTTTCTACAAAGCTTCTGATCAGCTGGATTTTCCCCCTATTAAATTTATAGAGTTACTAATTCTGACTTAAGTGCAGGAATCTGCATTACTCCTTTCTGACCTCATCTGTTTATCAGAATATTCCTCCAGTGGACAAAGATCTTTTCCATTCCAGTCTTACACTGTGAGAAGTGCCTGCTACCCACCCTGTTTTTGATGCTGTTTTCAAAGGCCACAAAGGTTTCCTTTACTCTGTTTGCTAGCGAAAATATAAAATACCATGGAACTGAGGAGGCCATGTTAAAAAAATAAGTGATGTATAATTGTGAATGCTTATACCAACATTTTAAAAGGAATTTTCAGCCAACTGTGCACCCATCTCAGACTAATTTAATTTGGCTGTATTTCCTAGCACACTTTCAAGAACCTCCCTCATTGGAGAACTGTCTGGATGCCATCCTGTGCCATGTGCTCTAGGATGACCCTGACTGAGCAGAAAGGTTGAACCAGATAACCCACTGTGGTCCCTTCCATCCTTGAACATTCTGTGATTTTGTGATTCCGTGTGTGTGAAAAAGAGTCAAAAATTTACATTAGTAGAGGGGGAGAGAATTAATATTCTGCCCAGGCTTAATGTCTCTTTTATTCTCTTTGAATTAAATACTGAAAAAACTTAAGATACTTACAGAGGCCTATGAAAGTACAAAATGTAAGAAGAGTGTTGCAGAAGACTGCTATTTATTTTACCCGAGTCTTGAATTTCGATAATTTTTTCACATTGAAGTTCATTGCTAAATTACCTTTTTTGTAATAAACATTCTTCTATGCCAATATTAATGGTTGCAGGTCAGGTGACAGTGAAACTTCTTTGGGTTCAATTCCTTGTGCAGGTATAAATGAGAAAAGAATATGACAGATTGCTTTTCTTTTTTAAAGCACTCACATCTGCTTCTGGGGTTCTGAAACGCAGACCTTTTGCACTTACATATAGAAGTATCACCTGAAATTTCATGCTACAGATAACAGGAATCTCTTGTTTGTACTTCAGCCTCATTTGCTGTCAATTGGAAAGCCTGGTTCAGCAAACTGAGACCTTGATTTGGTGAAGTGCCTTAATTTGTGCATCATTTGAAGTCTGTGAATAGGCCAATCTTCTCCAGTATGGTTATTTGTATTTTTAAGGGTTGTTATGTATGTGTTCCTTCATGTGCTTTGCTGGGGTCAACTTTTGTTCTTTTTAAGTGAGGGAAGCAGGGATTGAAATAAGTTATCTTGTTTATAATATGGACATTTGACTGTGGAAATATAATCATATTTTTTATGATTTTTAAGTTTATTTGTATCTCCATGGACAAAAGGTCAGTTCCTTTTGATGAAATGAGCTCTGGAGGCTAATGGTGGGATAGTATTAATTCTTTTGTTTTCTGATCCTGAAATTTTTTGAGTTGGTGCATAGTCCTTTCTTGGTTAGTTCTGTGGAGGTGTAATCTCTAGTGGGGAGGGTTAGTTTTCACAAACTTTACTGTATGTCCTCACTTTGCAACTTACTGTACTCTGTGCCCATCACATGGCTGGGGGAATGGTATGTTTACATTTGTTGGTTCCTGGGACTGAATTTCACTGTGACTCAGAAATGTTTTGTCTGCAAACTTTGAGTCATGGGTAAGGTTGTTTTATGTCTGGCATGTAGTTAAATTCCATTCTTGACTGGTGGCTCAGTGTTTTTTGAGATATAGAGATCCAGCACCAAACAGAAAGTTTAAATGGGCTAAAGATTTGGGATGCAAGGTCTAGGAGCTTACTTCCCGCTATTTGTATGATTAATGTATTAATGGACATGATGTCATTATTTTAAATCTTGTTGGCTGTGCTCTCTCATTCTATGGAAGCACTACTAAACTGGTGGAATTTTCAGATGCTAAGCTTTCCTTCTCCTCAGAGCTCTGAATTCATAGAATAGTTTGGGTTAAAAGGGACATTTATAGGCCACTTGGTCCAAACCCCCTGCAATGAATAGGGACATCTTCAACTGGATCAGGTTACTCAGAGCCCCATCCAACCTGGCCTTGAATGTTCCCAGGGATGGACATGTACTGCCTCTCTGGGCAACCTTTCCATTATTTCACTACCTTCAGCATAAAAAACTTCTTCCTTTTATCCAGTCTAAATCTACCCTCTTTTGATATGAAACCATCTCCCTTTGTCCTGTTGAAACAAGCCCTGAAGACAAACTGAAAGGTTTGCTCCGGACACATATCAGATGCAGTACAACCTCAAGTGGAATCCAGCCAGGGAAGGGTCTTTTTGGAAGTGTTCAACAGTGTACATGGAAGGATTGTTTGTTTCACTAGGTCAGTTTGAGTCTGAAATAAAACCTGTGAACTGCATATGGGGTAGAGGTGTCAGCAGTGTCTGCTTCCATTATCACACCACTTGCTATCATGGATATAACTGGTGACTGAAGCTTTCTTGTTCTTAGAAGCTTTTCTTTTGCAGATTAAATCATGATCTTGTCCTGATAACTCTAAGAACCAATAACCCTCTAGTAGCCACCACATTTTCTTAACTAATAGCCAAAGGAAACATTCTTTAGAAAGTTCAGGTGATTTGAGGCTGCTCATACCTATCTAAAATGCTTCCAGCTAGGATTACACAAGCCATAATATGTGAGTTAGCTGTAGCCACTGTCTGTTAAATCTATTAAACTTTTAGGTGCTCAAATCAACTTTGTCAAGATTATTTCACAGACTCTTCTTTAATCTTGTATTCTTGTCATTCTCTTTGGTCTCACTTGATTGATCTCTTTGAGGATTCTTCTTGAAGTTCTTAAATAGTTCATTATTCATGGGGTCAGACAGGCTTCTTGAAATGTGGGAGATCTGGCTTCCAGAACTGGGAATGCATGCAAGCATTTTTAAATCCTGCAGTGGTGGTCTTTTTTGTGCTGGAAATTAAACACCATTTTATAAGAAACTGCAATAGATGCTTTACTCAGTTTTAATCATGAAAGATGACAATGGTATGCTTTCTACATTTGAGTTATAATGAAGAAGATGTTACATGTCTGGACTAGGTAGTATAAAGGACAGAACTGGAGCTTATAAATTTGTGATAAGGCTCACACTGTGCTGGGGCTTAGGCAGGAGGATGTGTATCTAAAGTAGAGCACTCATACAGCTTTCAAAGAAGAGGGAACTGGCTGCCCTACTTATGACCCTTCCCTGTTGGCTGGGTGAGAAGGAAAAGTAACTTATAAAGTCTACCTTTCTTACTTCAAAGGAGCAAGGAACTGGGAAAAGGACAGAAGAAGGAAAAAGAAATACAGGGATTAAAGGAAGCACCCAAATATATTCAAAGTGCTGATCCTTGCCTTCAGGAACTTGTTTTAGTGCCTTGGTTAGCTGAATCATGAGGTTGTTTTTATATATTCCCCCAAGATATTCAAGCTCTTAAAAATTCTTGGCAAAATTCCAGTTATTCTCCAGAAATATTTCTGCCTCTAGGATTTCAGCATAGGATTTGCTGTCAGATTTTTAGGGCCTGATTCATTATAAATTTTTACATCTCTTTTGTGGGACACTGAGAATTTGCCCAGAGAGAGAGAGAGGGAGGGAGGGAGAAAGAAAGAATAATGTAGGGTATCAGCAGGAGACAGAAATTTCTCCACTTTGATTAGAGAAGAGATGGAGAGGGGAATTTTACTAAGAAATTATTTCTATAATGACTTCATGTATTGACTTCTCTACTGCTCAATACCTGTACAAGTCTTCACTGCACAGTGAGTGTGCAGTGCTTTAATTACCTTGTTAAAGAAGAGAGGAATGTCTCCACAGCAGAGAACCATGAAGTCTTTCAGGCATCTCATACTGTACTAAAGGTATTGGATACCTTAGTACTGTAATTATTTGCCTTTCCTACTTGAAGGCTTATTAATGCATTTTTCTTGGATAACTCAATTGCTCCGCACTTTAAACCTCATATAAAGTTTTGACATGAATAGTCTGAACTTGCAGTCAAATATCTGCCCTGGAAAGCCACCAGTCTGATTCACAAGGGTCTTAGCTATAACTGTTCTGTCTCTGTTCAAAGGAGGACCCCATGAGTTTTTGCCCCTCTTGCTCTT
Source organism: Cyanistes caeruleus (assembly GCF_971803275.1). NCBI lineage: Eukaryota > Metazoa > Chordata > Aves > Passeriformes > Paridae > Cyanistes > Cyanistes caeruleus. The sequence continues at coordinate 93,297,428 of NC_141701.1, forward strand.
GCCTCATTTAAAACTCATTCCTTATAATTATGTTTGAATTCTTGTCTCCCTGACAGAGACACCTGATATTTTCAGCACTGTCTTTCTCTCTACTGTATTTCCCAAAATAGATGAGAAACAGAAACCCAGAAGTATTAATTAAAATAAAAATAAAGCCAAAGTAGCTATGTTTATTGAATTTTATAAATGGTGACAGAAATATAATAAAGCTTAACTGAATGTTTGCACCTGTGATTCTGTGTTGAATGCTGGGTTTTTTGGGTTGTTTTTTTTTGTTTGTTTTCTTTTTCTTTTTCTGTATAACTGTGTTGGGTTTTTGCTTTCCTAGTTACTGCTTTGTGGAGGAGCAATACCTTGTATATGAAGCACACAAACATGGTGAACTGGGATTGAAAGGGATGGAATCAAGGAATCCATGTGCTCAAGCAAATTAATTATTCTTTCCTAAGCGAAAATGTGTCTCTGAAGGTAAAACCTAAGTAACAAAGAAAAAGAATGGATGAAGAATGGACATTAAAAAATGCCTTAGCATGAGGCAAAACATTCATATGTCTTCATTATTTCTTCTGTTACTTGAGTCTTCTACAGCTATCTGGTGAAGTACCCTAGAGTTTATTTAATGTGTATGGAAAAAAAAATTAAGAAGTTACGTCACACATTTATTTAATCATCACTCTCCTTAGTAGACAGGGATGGTGTGTTGCTTACTTTACAGGCAGAGAAGTTATACAGATCTCTCTCCACACACTGTTCCCATGTCCACACCTACACAAAATCTGCTGTCTTGCTTTGACTGGGAAATGTCAATTATCCTTTGGTTTAGGGATGGCAGCTCATTTGAGCTGTCGGTAAATTACAGTCCTCTAGGATGATAGCAGCAGAAAGCCTTGCCAAACCCCATCACAAACCACACACCGCATGGCAATGAGCACACAGAAGTTAGAGCATAGGTGAGAGGTCACTGTGGAAGTTAACCAACACAGATGCCATTTCTACAGTGAAAAAAACCAAGAAATTGTTCAATCTATCTACCATGGTTTGAGTTACCTGATTTTTTTCCCACTTGGCACAGAGCCAGGTTGTTACAGATACCTTTCAGGTCCTGTGTAATGTCTGATATTGCTATCTGTATGTCTTAGACACCTTAAGATGTCTTAAACCTCCTAGGCACTATATGCCATGTATGGACAATTGAGGGCCTCAGAGTTCAGATTACTGAAAAGATTAAAAATAATTTGTTTAGTGCATTATAGAATGTTTGATATATATTAGAAAATACTCTCTATAGACTGTCAAAGTCTTCTGCCAGTCAGTGTGTTTTGTAGACAGCTCCAGATGGAAGCATGCAGACATATCAGGTGCCACATGAGGCATCCTACAATCTGAAACTTTCCCATGGGGCTGAATGTTCAGACCTGCAAAAAACACTTACTCCCCACCCCCCAACACACACATGTTTTGTGAATTTGCAGTGGGATGCCCTTGGACACCTAAAATGACACCATGTTTAGGTGGCTGGATCTCAGCGCACACTTTAACTTCAGAACTCAGGTGCCCTAACTGGGAATTGCCCAGAGGATCCAAATTGTGGCTGTGTAGTTCAAAGGATGACACGGTGGGAATATTACATCATGCCCCTGAGATGCCCTCCATCTCTGCACCCTCAAGGAAGTGTTCTGTCTTCCTGGATTTCTAAGCAACTGTTCTGATAAGGACAGAAGGAGCAGCTTGTCTCTGATCCCCTGCTCACCTCAGAGATCAGCGTCGCGGACTCTGTTTCCAAAGCTGTGCAGTCCTTCTCATGGACCAGAGGAGCATTCCTCTGTCTCTCTCCCCACTGCCCTGTTCAACTACAGACCACTCCTTATCTTCCCACTCCATTCAGCTTCCTGGACTCCAGCCCCAAAACATTTCCCTCTGGACTCTTTACCAGTTGAAGTCAGAAGAAGGTCATTTCACAGTGTAAATGTTTACACAATAAACCTTGCTCTTTCTATACTTGAAGATAACTCTCCATGTTTTTAACCTCCCAGTGAACCTCATGATAGTGGTAGGAAGTCTGTTTTCTCAGTGAGCCCAAGAAAAAAAGAAGAGGAATATATAGGTCAGGCTATTTTAGAGAGCCTGTGAGCTGAGGCAAACCACTACCTCAGGCATCAGTGTCAGGCAGACTATTTTCCAATTCTCCTGTCCTAGGAAATCTGATTATTTGTATCTTGAGGTTTGTGGTGTTTGATGCCTTTGTTTAAATTCTTCCTCCTGGAGTCCCGTGATGTTGTTTTTCATTAAAAAATAAATTAATTTCTTTGCCTTTACCGTAGTATAGGAAAACTGGAAGACATGAAACTCAGATGTTCAAGGTTTCAAAGGGAGATTGAAGATACAAATTAGTTGTTAAGATTTTGTGAAGGGCAGAGAAGAGATGGAGAAGACTGAGTTAAAATTTTTGAAATTGGCAAGGTATACTTTTTCCCCTTTTTTTTTTCACTATGTGCATACAACTTATCTCTTTTTAATTTTTTTAAAAAAATATTCTTTTTAAATATTGTAAATATTTTTATGTTCCATTTTCTAGACTTTTGTTACCCTGTCTCCGAAAGGAGCTTTTATTTTGTTTTTTGTTTTGTTTTTATCTTCTGTTTTGTTTTTGCCTTGAACATCATAGCAAAGAATACATTCAAGGTGAGATTTGAAAACTGATAATGTGTAAATGCTGTTGGTGTTGACAGGAAGTCTCTTATATGTGAAGGGCAGCATAAGATAAAACTTGTTTTTTTCAGTTTCCAAACAAATGGCTGATAGAACTGGTATCTCACACTTAAGGGAAGTAGAAGTTGACACAATTTTAAAACAAAGATGAGAGATTTGGGGGTCAGGATGAAAGGCCACACTTAAGCACACTGAGATTCAGTATAGCTGCATGCTGACTTGGTCATGTGAGAAGGAAAGCTCAATAAGCAAAAAGGAGGAGTCAGGTTCTCCCCAGAAGACTAACCTCAGTTAACAGCACTGAAAAATTACTGTAAGAACAAAAAAGCATCTGGAGGCAGACTTGTGAACTGCTACCTTGGCAAGGCACTCTGGGTGGCTGGGAGAGGGCTCAGGGAAAACACAGGGCATGCAGGAGGGATCGACTCCCTGCTTGTGCTTTGAGCTCATTCTGCAAAGGCGTACTCATGGAAATCTCTGTTGACTGTGTAGATAAAATCAGGATTTGTGCTTCCAAGTCTGCCCTTCCAGCACTTCCCTTGAACACTATTTTCATGCAGAGACAGGTGAAACAAAGACAAAGAAGCCCATGTATGTGTGTATTTGCTTATGGGTAAATCTATTTTGAGTTATCATGGGTAAGCAGGATGTCCAAGTTAGTTTTCTGTGATTTATAGTGGGATTTTTGCATAAAAAGAAACACTATTTCTGTAAAGTATTATACACTTCCTTTAGGGAAGGCTAAATCAGCCATATTAATTCAGCTAAATTCAGATTTTTGTGATAAATTATGGAAATATGTTTTAGATAGTCATAGGAAATCTCTCCAACTGTCTTGTGATAGTCAAATGGACAAATAAAGTAGCTTTAGCTGAAGCTGAATAACTTAGTCCATCATAACAGGGTAGCATAGTGGCAAACAAGGAAAACAAATGTGCTTGTTTTGAGAAGTTACTATAAATCACCAGCAGAGCTAGAAATATTTCTCTGAAGAGGGTACTGAAAGAAGTTAGGTTGAATGGAAACATATGCCTAAAAGGTTGAACCAAATCAAAGGCTTTAAGCAAAAAAGAAGGAACTGTAGTAGAGCCACAGGGGATTGCTGCCCTACTCTACTCTCTATGGCTTCTTAGACCCTATGGTTTTATACTAAATCATCTCTTCCTTATGTGGTAATGTAAGACCTAAAGAAAAATGTGAAGATTGTGAGAACAAGACAGCTCAACTTTATGAATATGAGAGCTCAGGACAGTAGGAAACATCAATGTGAAACTACAACATTGTTGTTGTTAACTACTAATAAAAAATGCCTATTTTTATTGTTATCCAATTTCAGTTTGTCTCATTACATGCAAAACCATGTCTAGTTGTCAGAAAGTTGATTCACTGGCACATATGAAATTTTCCTGAAGATAACTTTCTTCCCCTGTCCCTGCTTTTGTCCAGCTAAACACCTCAATGAGATGAAAACAGAGCTTGTTTACTGGAGCTTTTACTGTTTTCACTGCTCTCCAAAATACAGTTTTACCACAGTTATATTTTTAGCATCCTCTGTGTCGCAACAGCAGTCTGCAATGACACGCTCATGTTACGAATCTGCAGTGGTTTGTCATTTCTTCAGCTATGGACTTTGGCAAGAACCTATTTGTGGTGTTTACAAGAACTGCAGCAGCACCAGGGATTTGGGCACACAAACCAGAGGCATATAGAGTTTCTTAGGCCAGCCAGAATTTAACTTCAAATAATGAACAAAAATGTTTGGTGTTTTTAATAGGTTGAATGAAGCAGATTGTGTTTGGAAGAAGCTTGCATCAGCTTAAAAAAAACACTTCTGCATTCTTTTTGATACAGTTTGGCTGTGGCATACCAAAAATCCAGCACCTTATACTGAGTTATACAGGGAAAGCAGATCTGGAGCAGTAAATGTAAAGGTGGTGCCAAAATGTAGTCCCAGTCCCTGGCAGCACTGCAAGGTCCTCATGCACTGTTCTCATTGGAATTTCCCTTTGCTCCCAGGTGGTTCTGTAATCCTGTGGTGGATGTTATGAGTTCACTAGCAGAGACACTATGGGAATAAATTTGTATAACACAGGGACAGTGAGTTAAAGTAATTCTGGGCTGCAGAAGTGCCCTAATATTGTTTTATTCTAGTTCTTTTTATTTGTAACTGAAGTTGCAAGGCCTTAGTCCTGGAGTGTGCCAAAACCTATCAGAAAAGGAAGCTTAACTGTTCTTGACCTGTGGGCACCAGATATCTTTCCTAGAAGCACTCTAAAATAAGTTCTCTAGAAGCAATTTTGAATAAACTGACCTTGGAAGTACAAGTAAAATCTATTTTTCCTGCTTCTATCCCTTAGTCTCTCTAAGAAAAAGGTATAAAGAAATGCTGACAGATCTCTGTGGCTTTCCTGGCAGTATTCAGATGCAATATACCAAGATTTATCGTTTGGCTGTCCCATTATTGGACACATGACCAGTTGAAATGTATTGGTTTATACAGTGGGAGAGCTCATGCACATGGAGTCGTGCAGAGGGGCTCCTCAAATCTACAATCAAAACAAACCACGGGAGATGAGTGACATTAATACCTTTCCCAAGATGTGATGTGCCCATATACTCCTGCTACCCATCTGTCCACAGCCTTGACAAAAAACAGCAAATGCCTGCCTTTTTATCACTGTGACAGACAGTGGGCATAGTGGTAGAGTGGACACAGGGCTGCTGGGAGATGGAATGCCAGGCTGTGTGTCAAAGACAAGTTGAGTAATTTTGGCATGCAGGATTTGGCCTTAGGTTAAGTACTCCCACTGTAAAATGTTCTGGGGAATTGTGAGATTTAGAAACAGGGGGTTTCTATGTGAAGCTTGAAACTGATAGTTCAATGGGTGCAAAGGGAAAGATCTAGAACTCAGGAGCTAGAACAACATGAGAGAAACTGTTTCTTAATGTTGTTTCTGAAGTAAATATTTATTCCAAATTGCAACCCAGTCTCTTGCTACTAAATTTTTGTCAAGTAGGGATGGCTGATAGTTGTGTAAATCCTAAAACTGGTAAATATCTTAAAATGGCAATCTGTGACTTGATTGTTTATGAGAGTTGAAAAGGAAAATTTATCCTGCCCAGATTTTCAAACCTCAGAAGTTTCCTTGATGCACTTTGAAATTATAAATTACTCTGAAGGCTAGGAGGAAAAAACAGTGTCTCGGAAGCTCCCACTCTGAATTAGGCAGAGCTGCCATTTTCAGTGGAATGTTCTAGATAGCTCTAGAATGCTCAGCACTCAGTGTGAATGTCTCCTCTCACTGTGTGCAATGACCTCCTTTACTTTGAAAAGATGCTTTGTACATAGCTGAAAAAGGTGTGGTCCATCCCCCAGAAAGTTTTGGTTATGATGAATAGAAATTAACCTCACAAGAAGTAGTAAAGGAAAAAAAACTCAACCCCACTAGAAACTGTTTCCTAAGTCTTTTTCAAACTGCCTCTGTGGAGCAGTTTTAATTTCAACATCCCCCAAAACTATTTTTATTTCTGCCACCCAAGAAGGAGCACAGGAGAAAAAAAATAGGAATGGCTCTGTGTGATGCACGTTAATGGTTAGAACAACCTAGACTTAAATGTGGAGTCTGAACAATCTGAGTATGGAGCAGCTAAACAAAAACTGTTTTTTATGTGTTCTGTATTGATGTAATAAGAAAAAGTGTTGGGAACCTACAGGATTTAGGGAAGATTTATGTCTGTGGCATGAGAAGGTGGGAACTTCCCACACAAACTGAACATGATGAAATAACCTGCAATTTACCTCAACATATTTAGACTTTGACCTATTTAGTATCCAGGGGTAGAGATTGTGTTTTCTTTATGAATGCCAAATATTTTGAGAAGAATGAAGCTTAATTGCAGAAAAATGTTTTTGGAAAGAGACATGGTGGCTGAAATTCCACTCCCTTTGCCTAGCAGAGTTTCGTTGCATCATTAGCTCTCAGCTGGTGGGGAGGTGAGGTGCCCTGTGAGAGTCAGCATCTTCTCCAGCCATGACTGCACTCATTTGGTGGCAGGCTGCTCTGGTCACTAGGATCTCGTGTATCTTTTTTGCTTCCCACAGACCCACTCTTGCTGTTGAGACTCTGTGCATTTACCATGTGCTGGGACCCTTGCTGTAGCTGTATCCTGGTAATCACTGTGTTGGCCTTCATTATCAATGAGGAGGGGGAAGTAAAAGTCCCTCAAGGTCGATGTAGCTATGCATAATGTTTGAAAAGTGTTAGTGCTACCAAGGCTTATGGTTTCTTAACTCAAATCAACTAGGAAAAAAAAAAAAAAAGAAAAAAAAAAAGAAAAAGAATTGGATCTGCAGCCTCGGTATTTGTGAAGGAAAGTTGCAAAAACATGACCTGAGCTCACCCTGTATTAGAAGAGAAATAAACCACACAAATGTATTTATTTATTTTTTCAGTAACTCATATTGCAGCTAATCTCATGATGTTTTGTGGCTTGACTCACGGTTTTCAAAAGCTTGAGGTTGGCAATAGTGAGTAATACATAGATTGTCACATAAAAAGTAAAACCAGCTTTTTAATTTTATTTTATTTTTTAATTCAAGGGTTGTATAATACCAATGCCAGATTTTGCCGTGGGATCTCATCTGCTGTCATCGGAACTCTGTTTGACAGTCCAAGTCTCTGTCTTTGGAAGGAAGACTGGAATCTCAGCAATTACATCCCATACTTAAGTAAATGTTCTGTAAGCCATGAAACTACTGAGTTCTGTTTCCTTGTGAATTTTTTGTCAGTTACCTCTGAGGAAATTATCTTCATTGTCTTTCAGGCTTCTCTTCAGAGCTCACTAAAACTGACTAATAATTTGAAAACACTTGTTGCTAGTCTCTTGAGGTATATTTTAATGATAGTTTGAATCTGCTTTCCCTTCAGCATTTGCTACTTTGACACTGGGATTTTATAAGAGAAAAATCAGTGAATGAATATATTCTGAATGGAATTGTGAAGTACTTAAAAATGACTCATTTTCCAGATCACTTGTTATGATTTCATTAAATCCATGGCTCCCTTTCTATAGCACAGATAAAAGTTTTCGGTGTACAACAATGATGAGAGAGCAAATCAATTGTCTTAGAAGACTTATTGTTTACTTAATGCTACCCACTTTGACTTTCTGCAGAAGGATGTTTTAACACTATGCTGTGATCACTGTTAGAGGATGCTCAATCTGGACATACAGAGATGTAGAACATTACTGCATTGCCACTGGTTTTTGCAGTGTGCTGCCACTCATCATTTCAAAATTATTTACTCTGTGGGAGCACTGCACCATTGTGAAACCCCATCTGAGCAGCCAGAGAAGGGCTTGTGCTGCATGGAGGGAGCATAATTGCCTCTTCATCTATTTGCAGGGATTAATCCCAAGCCTGTATCTATAACTGGTGAGATAATTAACTCTTTAATTATTGATTCACACTTTATGCCATGCATACGTATAATAATTACCTTCATGTTTTCTTCTATTCCATTGTCTTCTAGCTTCCTTTAGCAGGCCATTGTCTTTCCCAACACTTCAGGAGAATGGACTCTGAATATTGAGATGTCTGTCTCCTCTGTATCCTACAGATGTAAAAATCACCTCCTCTTTTGCCTCCACCAGTAAGAATGGAACATTGCCTTGGTGAAAAGGGCTGGTTACACAAAACTTCAGTACAGCTGCAAAGCAAAGCAAAAATAAAATAAATGACTGTACCATTGGGAAAAATCCTTCCTTCAACCAAAATGTGACATTGAAAAAGATATGTTCATGCTTTTGTTATTAAATATTTAGAAATCTCTTCATTTTTGCTACTAAGAATAAAATCCTAGTGCATTTTTTATTTTTAAAAAATCTAACTAAGCTCCACTGCTAATTAGTGTTATGAAAAGACATAGACAGATTATTCTGATGTCCTTTTATCTCTGCATGATAAATGCCTTCAAATATCCTCCCTCCTCCCATTAACAGTTGGATGTCATTTGAAAACTGAGTAATAATAGTAACTATTCTCAGCAGAAGTGTTGAAGTCCTCCCTCTGGAGGCTACTGTACAATAAAATATGTATGCCACATTTCAACCATAGAGGTATAGATAGATAGATATATTTTTTTTTTTTTCCAACAGTAATTGAAAAGCTAGGGATTTGAAGCCAAAGGTATCTCCAGGATGTCTTTTCTGGTTGGAAATGTAGAGGTTGTTGATCAGAAGTCAAGATCTCATGGACCTTTCCATACTGGAAAGGTTTTTACTATATCAATAAAAGATTTATTTACCTGGTATAATTTTTTCCCATTTCACAAAACACTTAATCTTGAATTTCTTGTTTTAGTATCTGTGATTAAGCTCCCTTCCTTTCCCCCCTCATATACTTTTATTTTTTCCTGACAGTGATAATGATATACTAAGCACATTTCATTTTTGCAGTGTAAACATAAGGTAAGAAATCTACTTGTATTTGCAACAAGCTGTGTCTGCTGTTTGTTAGGTTGCTCCTCTGTTATTGTTTATATAGTCTGCATGTCAGTGCTTCACTTGACTGCAGATTTGCTCACACTCATAGGAGACATATGTTGCACATCATTATGCATTTAACCATAAGTCTCCATACTTCTAATGGAAGAAGATAATAACAGTTTCATGTGTTACTTTGACTTTATAGTAGGATTTTAGTGGATAATCAGATACCATCTGTGGGAATTAAGACCTTGCTCTTAATTTTGCTAGCATTTTGGAAAGAATATTTTATAAGGAGTTCATGCACTGTAGTACACTAATTTTCCTATAAGGCTTGGCTTGAGATTTCTATTTCACCATCCCTGTGGGCGCTTACATTAAGTGGCTGACTCCCCACCACTGATTTGGCACAAGGCCTCTTGTCCCTTTCAAAACAAGAAGTATTGTATCTTCCTATTTTTACTGCTGTAGGAGATTTTTAAAAATCCATCTTGACAATAATCATGGCAGTTTATGAAATTAGTGGAAAAACAATTTCCAACAGTAAATTTGCCTGTTGTCTGAGCAAAAATTTGGGTTATTGCTGAATGCACAGTCCTTGTACTTGTTAGATAATTTACAGTAAACACACGTCCTCTTAATTACATCATAGTAGCTTAAACAGATTTGTAGAGCCATTAAAAAATCAATACTTAGCTTTTAGGTGATGAATTAATTAACGGAGTGTGAATGCTGAGAGTTTGCTTTGTCCAGCATGCACTGTGTCTTCATAGCCTCATCATCAATAGGGCCAAGTGAAAAATTTCGTGAAGTGGGTAGGATGAAAATGCTTATGAAATGCACTATCTTTCTGGCTTAATGGCCGTTCCTGTAAACCTCTGTGATAGTCAAAAAAAGTAGTGCAAAATGTTTTATGTATAAATATATGTATAATGTGCAGACATTACACCAAATGTATTGCCCTCTGCTTTAAGGCCTATATTTTAATTTTCTCTTTGTGCTAAACTCCAGTTGAATTCAAGGTTTTACATAAGGGCTTGGTTTGTAAGGGTAGCTTAATCAGCTTTGAATCAAGAAAATGCAAACTCAAAATGAACTTAAATGGTATTTCTAAGAGTTCACATATGTAAGAACATATACAGTGTAGTGGTTTTGGTTCCAAAAAAAACCAAACTATGTTAAACCACTAGAACAGTGATTAAAAGAGCTTCTTGGGAAAGAGATTTTTTCCCAATATTCCTGTTTTGGAGCTAAATCTAGAAGCAGAACAGTCAAATGTTAGGAAGCAAAAAATATGTTCTCATATTGTTTGTATGGCAATTCTGAATTGATTTCAAACAACTCTCTCAAAATTTCTCACAGGATCATTTAGAAGTTTGTAATTGATTATTTGTTCTAAATTAGGATGAGATAGACAATGCTGAGACTGGTAATGCCACTGGGTTTTTTCTAAAACCATTCAGCACTGGCTAAAGTGAATAGGCTACAAGATTGTACTAAATAAAAGTTATGCAGCAGCCATTTCACTGACTACCTTGTAATTCTGAGAAGTGTAAATCTACATTTTCAGTCCTGCATATTAGGTAACATCATTGCCTATCAGTATGCTTATTCCTGACTTCTGTTACTGTCCTCTGTTTATGCAATGAAGTTCCTTTAGAAACATTTTCTCAGTAAATAAAACATTAAATTCATGTCCTTGACTTCTGATGATAGGATAAGAAAGAGAAATTAAATTCTTCATTGTAAGGGGAGAGTTCCATTGATCCAAGTGATGTGGCTATGCCTTGAACTAAAAGCTGGAAATACAGAAACATTAAATGTTTCTAAATTGCATCCCTGAATTAGTTCAAAATTTAGTTTTGATTCTGCAACAAGAAAATTCCACACTATCCTAATATACAGAACTGCTGAGAATGAAGCAGAAACTGACAGTAGTATTTAATTCAGCATAGTCAGTTGCTCTCATTTGATGTTTATTTTCTGGGATTTATGAACTGTCTAGTTATTTAAATGCATTGACCTTGATGTGCAGCATATCTGCCCTTCAAAATAGTTTAATTGTTTAATTATTAACTGCAGTCTTCATTCTGTGTGTGCATCATTAAAATAAACATAGTTAATTTAAAATATCATTAAAAAGAGTGTTCCATTCTACCACTTGTTTATATTTTGCTAATACATTTAGCATATTCATACCCACATCAGAATTTCAACTTGGAACTTAAAAGAATGCCAACAGATGTGTCTTTCATGATTGGCTTCTTATCACTTGAAGTTCTTTGAGCAGAAATGGGTCAGCTGTGATGTAAAAGAGGATTTTTCAATTAGTTTTCAGGTGTGAGAAAAATACATGCCAGCATTAAGGTTTTTATTTGTCTCTTGGAAGGGAGGCAATGCTTTTCTCATTTGATTGGAATTCATGCTTCTACTTTATGTCTAAATAAAATAGAAAATATCTGAACTGACTTTTTTTATGACAAGTATTGGCAGAATGGGAGATGTGGCAGCTTTACTTAATTTTAAAGCTGTGATAGTGATTGGCACTACATTGCTTTTGAAATCTCTCTACTACAGGCTGTGGTTCATGTATCTTTCCTGTTGTTTTATTCCTATTTTTTACCTTCTGTTTTGTGTTTAGAGATATTCTTCAGAAATAGGAAAGCCTGTTCTGATAGAATATGAGCTGCCACCTCCTGAGAATAGCATTCTCTGAGATTCAAACTTTATTTCTTAAATAAATACATTTTGATTTTTTATTTCATATTTTGGACCAAACATAAAGAGAGAACAGAATCAAAATATACTTTGAGATATTTAGTTCTGCATATAAATGAGGAAAGCATAAAAACATGCTTTCATTTTTTCTTTCTGGATGTTCCATGCAAATTTTCACACTTACAGATTCAGTTAAGAATTTGTTAAAAACTAGGCTTTAGAATAAATATTTGATATGGGAGCAGTGTTTCATTTTCCAAAAGACTTAACCTTATTATATCTCTTCTTGTTTCTCATTGATCAAAAACAGTGGAATAAGCGATCTTGTTTCTTCCATCAATTTATTCTCTCTTTGCCTTCTTTTTACATAAATTTTGAGTGTTTTATCATATACAGGGTCTTGTCATATATAGGGTCTTGGCCATAGCCTTCACCTCCACCAGGCTTTTTATACATGCATCAGAAAAGAGAAGCCAACATGATTAAGGTTTCATATAGGTATCTATAATTAGATGTTCACCTGACAGCTAATATTTTGCATAAAAAACCTTCTAATATTTTTAATTTGTGATGCTTTCCTGCCATATACATGTAAATCCTCTTTTCATTGCATTGGTGTTAGTCACAGAATACAGTGAGTTGGAAGGGATGCATCTGGTTTATAGAGTTTAACTCTGGCCCTGTGCAGGACACTCTTGTCACATCATGTGTCTGAAAGTGTTGTCCAAATGGCTCTCCAACTCAGACAGACTTGGTGCTGTGAACACTTCCCTGGGTGAAAAACCTTTCCTAATATCCAGCCTAAACCTCACCTGACTCAGTTTTGTGCCATTCCCTCAATCCTGTCACTGTCACCACAGAGAAGAAATCGGTGCCTTGACCTACCCACTCCCCTCACCAGGAGGCTGTAAGTGCAGTGAGGTCTCCCCTCGGTCTCCTCCAGGCTGAACAGCTGACCTCAGCTGCACCTCACACACTTCCCCTCAAGGCCCTTCACCATCCTCAAGGTCCTTCTTTGGACACTCTCTAACAGTTTAATGTCTTCTTCTCATAGTGGCACCCAGAACTGCCCCCAGCACTGGAGGTGAGGTCACCCCAGAGCAGAGTGGGACATTCCCCTCCCGTGCCTGGCTGTGATGCTGTGCCTGATGTCCCCCAGGACAGGGCTGGCCCTCCTGGCTGCAGGGCACTGCTGGCTCCTCTTCAACTTGCCATGGACCAGGACCCCGCCATCCCTTTCCACAGTGCTGCTCTCCAGCCACTCATTCCCCTGTCTATACATACAAGCTTGTTTCTTTCCATCTGCAAATTCTTTTTCATCTGCAGCTTTCCATCCTGCCTTTTTTTTGCAGTGTCCTCTCTTTCCAGTGACCCATCAGCCTTCCCACAGTACAACTTTCCAGTAACTTCTCTGCTTTGGTATCTATCCTGTAGGCTCAAGCCTTTACAAACCCCATTTCAAACCCCCACTTTCACTCCAGTGTTTTATAGGAGGAAGATAAGAGAATTTCTCAGTTTTCAGTTTTTCTCACTAATAGCTCTGAAGCAATAAGCAATATATAGTGTCTTTTACAGCAAATCTCATATCACTCCTGAATACAAGAGTATTGTTCTCAGCAGGAATAATAGTAACAGTGACCTGAATAACTTCTGGTTTTGGAGTGTATCTTTCCACATTCTGTGAAGCATTTTTCTTCTTAGTAATTTATTAACATTTCCAGTGTTCTGGAAATAGTGAGAATCCCATTGCCATGTAGGGAGTTCCAGGTGCATGAGACCATACTCTCCAAAGCAGCAAAGGGCTATACACACACCACCTCATTAAAAGATCAGTTCCTTCAGCTGAGTCTATTGTGGGTCCACATTTTTCCAACACAGGAATTTTTTTGAAAACCGGCCCATCCTTTCTCAGAAATATGCAACATACATTTTTTTTTTTAAGGTATCATTAGAATGGATGATAATAATAACCAAATTCTCATACTTCTGTGGTAAAATACTTAAGGTCAATTAATTAAGTAAAAAATGATAGGACAGCTAAACAGTGATACTTTTATGTCACTCATGTTATTTTTAAGTACTTATATTGGTTTATCTTTAAAATATTAATCCCTTTTGCAAGCAGCTTTCAAGATACATTGTCCACTTTTGATGGGAAAATTGGAAGGTGTTTTGACACAGTTCTGTTCTGATGGTACTGAAAGGATAAAAAAAGATGAAGTTGTATCCAGCTCTCCAAATATAGTTTGGAATTCACTGTTTCACATGTGAAAAAATAATTTGGTAATAGTTTTCAAAACTCTTGTTGAGTATACTTATACATTCTTTCAATGTGAAGGAACCATTTCATGCTCAATATGGGAATTAATGAGAAAAGTTATTGCATATTTCACATTCAGGACAGGAGCCTCCAGATTTTTGGTTGCTTGGGTTTTGTTTTTTTTGCCTTTTTTCTTCTTTTCCTCCCTGGTAATGATACAGAGGGAAGAATTTCAGTGTAAACTTCTTTTAAAAGGTCTTCTCATTTTCGTTTTGTACCTCCTTTTCACTTCAAGAACACAGATTTCTATTTATTTTTCAACTTCAGACTTACTAGTAAATGCTTCCTCAAATCCACTGTAAAACCGAAGTCTTAAATAAAATACTGGTGAGTTTGGGATCGATGTCCCCTAATTCACTGAAGCCAACATCAACAGAGGCCAGGTTCTCAGCAGATTGACTATGTGCTTTAATGGAATTTTTTTTTTTTCCACCGAATGCCTGGCAAATTTATCTGTTGAAGAGAAACACATCTCATGATTGAAACTCTAGCCTCACAGCAGGCTGAGCAGGACCTGAGAATAATTCGAGATCCAAACACACATTTATTTTTATGCTCTGTGTGATTAAGTTGATCCTAAATAAAGCACATGGTGATTAATCTGACAGAAAGGAAACAATTTACAGTACCTTTTTCTAATAGCCACGCATGTACACAGCTACCCACTATGGATTTTCCCCTAGGAAGGCCAGGTCACAGGGAAGAGCCTTGACCCTAGCATCCACTGCTTGAACTTTTCCTGGCATGGCAGTACAGACTTCAGCAGAGAGCCATTTCCCATCCATCTTGTTTGCTCTTCTGCTGCCACCTCTTTGCTGTTTCAGCTGCAGAGAAGGCAGGCAGGCAGCTGATGCTGTTTCTGACATGTGTTGGGAGAGCTGAGTGACACTGTGACTTTCACATTAGTAAAGAGTTGCCAGAATTTTCTGCAAATTCAAGCAAGAGGTAAGGTAAAAGAAGGCTGGAGAATTTATTGTTTGAAGAAAATAAATGAAGAGAGAGGAGTAGAATGTTACTCCTATTTTTTTTTCTTTCAGCCCCACACCTCCATTTTGTCTATGAAAGCTTGAGCTAGTTTATTGTCATAAGAAAGGCCTCCTCTCTCTTTGATGATGTTTTCTTCACTGACATGTGACTATGTGTAATTTGTTTTGAAAAAAATTCTTTAGAAAATGAAAAATGTGGTTGTTCTAGCTGGACTTTTTTAAGAAAATAGGAGGACCCCTTAAGAGTTCCCTTCCAGAGAGCCATGGAAGTGGCATATCCACAGTGTTTTGTCTAGGCAGATTTTGATGGTCTGGAGAGAGCCCTTTGGCTTACCTGACTCTCCCACTGATGGAGGGATTAGTATTGAGTAATATCCAAGAGAAGCTTTTTTGTTATTATTGACTCTCTTGGCTCTCTATATGGTTGCTTGTGCTGGGGTGAGTATGACTGGCATACAAATCATAATTCAGTCACTATATCTGGATCACTAGGATGACAGCAGCCTGGAATGGGATAAACAAGATTGGTCAAGGATGCCTGTTTCTAATATTTAAAAAACTGTTTTTAAATAACTGTTTTTAACAGTTACTTAGAAACAGTTATTTAACTGGAGTTTAATGTCCTAACTGATGGAAAAGAAAAGGATATTCCAGCTCTACTTCTGCTCCCTGTATATAATGGCAGGACTGCTTTTTATTGTATCAAATCTGTTTCCTTTTGATGAATAATTTTTACTCATGTGAAAACACAGAAAGTGTCTTATCTCCCCTAGTGAGTGTTTATAACTTTAATTGTGCAAGATGCTCTCAATGTTACACCTTTATACTTTATTATGTCTCTTTCTTTCATGCCACACATTCATGTTTCCGTTTCTTCTGTACTTCTGAAATAAACAATGTCTTTGATACTGCAGGGCTCTACTGTTCCACAGCTTTGGTCAGTACCAATTTCATGTCCCTGTGCTAGTTAGCTCGTAGCTCTTTACTCATCTTCTTTTCCTGCTTCAGTGGCTGTTGCTTTGTGATCTCCTCGGTACTCTGCTTTGATCTAACTTAGTTGCTGTCAGATATGTGCATAACAGTTTTAAGAACAATGGCAAGCTCAGTTTTTCTACTTGCCTTTTATCACAGGTGGCCCATCTGCTGGTCTCTGTGTCCTGATTAAGAGCAGTTAAAAAAATACCCCTAAAACTCTTGACTGTTGCTAAACTAGTGCACCTCATTATCTATTTCATGCTGCAATCTTCTCTGGTCACAGAATGCTCTGGTGACTGTATGGCATAATAATAAAATAAAACACATATATTTTTCAAGTGGGTGATAAAAACATGCTTCCTGGGAAAAAAAATTTAGTATTTTTATTTGAAATGGAAATTGAAAACTTCTGTTGTTTCTTTGTATTTCGTTTGTGTGTTGTTCTTTTTCTTTCTTTCCTTAACACCTCTGTCTTCTTCCTCTGCTTTTCCTGCTTTTGAATTTGTTGACTCTTTTGCATACCACTTGAGCCAGGGAGAGTCTTGCTGGGCTGTAGCTCCAGATGATATGGAAAAACCTGTGCCAGGACACAGAGCAGGAAATTCTCCTTTTGTAGGCTTCAATAGTTTGTAATTGCCAAGAAGGGTGTAGTAGCAGAAAAAACAACAAATATTGGTCGGCTCATCCTGCTAATTCCCCAGCTCTCTGTGTTTTCTTTCTAGACAGGACATCTGTAAAACTAGATCTGAACTGTGCTGTCATTCCCACCCCGATCTATACCTGCCCATCTACCCTACTTCTCTCCTGTGAGATTACCTTGAATTTTAAATCAATGTCAATTGATTAAATGGGGCTGTGATGCTCAAGATAAACAAGCAGTTAAGGGTAGAGTGTCTATGTTTGAGCTTCTGTATGGATTTCACTGTCACAATCACTTGAAACAAGGACCATTGGATTCTTACCTGAAAAATAACACTCAGGAAGCTGACTTGAAAAGAACTGTGGTCAGAAATGGATGATCTGCTGAATTAAAGATCCAGCATATTGATGAATTAAAACTGCACTGCACCAAGTAATGAATGGAATGCAGAGAGTTCTGACTATCAATTGGTCATCTATGAAAGAAAGCAAAGGATGAAATCATATGGTCATAACCCTCTTCAGTAGTTTTACGTCACAACATGGATTTCTGTGCCTAGCTGTTGTGCAACAGCTTACATCTTTTATGTAAGATGTGCAACAGTGTATCTCCTTTTCCTCTGTGATATCCTTTATATGACATAACTCACGGGCTATGAAACTTTAAAATTTTAAATTGAAACTTCTTTATTCAGTCTTAAGTCTGATGTGATGTGGGTTGTCATGCCAGAAGTATCTCAAGCTCTACTTAAATGAAACTCTTACATTGTGTATTTATGCAGCCTTTTCTTCAAATTTTGTGGTGGTGTTTGGTGACATTCTCAGAATTTGGATCCACCTTGATTTCCATATCAGGAAAAAAAAGACAAGTCTGAAACCCTATTATTTCTATTCATGTCTTCTTATAAACAGCTAGAGTCAACTACTGTTGCACTGACTTTAATTTATTCCATAAAATACAAGTTATATTTTGTAATAGTTTTCATCGTGAGTCACCAGTTCTTCAGTTTATGTTGCCTGTGATTCTGGTACAAATAAAACTTCATTTTGTAAGGGTAGATTTTATGTGTTTTTATATATTTTCCCAGCAAAACCATGGGGAAGTGGCATAAAATCTCTTTTTACTGTCTTCCGTGTGAATAGAGGCCCGTGTCTTTTCCCCCTCTTTTATACTGCATCCTGACCTTCTACAGATGCTGTTGATGAGGTGTCTTTCATCTCTGTGCACCTTGGAGTTTATATTTAGCATCTCTGCACATAAACATATCCTGTTCCTTGCCATCCTTGAACACCCACCACAAACTTCCTCTGCCTTTGTCACTGTCATGTTCCTTCAAACAACCGCTAACTATTTTTGACATTTTTTATTGGTACACCCTGACAATTCTGCTGCTTGCTCTTTTTCTCATGAAAATGTTCCCACACTCAGTGAGGCAAATCCTGTTTGTTCATTTTGCTCTTCTTCCCCTGCTCCAGTGACATGATGCCCTAATGTGGTGCTGTCTCAGTGGTAGACCCAGGCTGGTGGTGTCCTGCTGTTCCAGGGGGACACCACAGTTATGGACATAGAGTGGAATGGTAATGTGTAGGAAGGAAAAGCTGAGCTTTCATAAGCTTTGTCTGGGAGTGAGGGAGTTTCTGTAAAGTAGAATTTTTCCTCTTTAATTTTGTGCTTGCTTTTTAAAAAAATGTGTTGCCTTAACGAGATGCCAAGTCCCTGCAACCTTAGCATCACTAGAAGTTTTCTGAGTGGCAGAAGTACTTCACCTTTTTTCTCAGAAGCTATCTCATGTTTCAGTGCTCTCCTGAGTCTCCCAAATGTCATGTTATTTGGCTTTTTTCACACCCCTGGCCAACCCATAAGCATGGTCATTAACCAACCTCTAGAGCTGATCTACTTAACACCTCATTAAAAAAAGCCCCTATGTTCAGCTCATCTCCTCTCACTGCTCTTCACTTGTCAACAAGTTCTGCTTTTTCACCTTTTATATGCAGTCCTTTTGCTGCTCAGTATTTGTCAATCATTATTTTTTACCCTGTGGTTCAGATTTCTCATGCTGCTCTTATTAACCATCTCAAGGATGTTATGTACCACAGCATTTTTAGCTTACACTATATATCTATATATGGAAATTTTGTTCTTGTTTATCCTTGAGCTTGAATGCTAAAGCCAAGGCATAATAGCATATTCAAATATATCTTCTCCCATTGTTTGGCTGGTTTTTTTATTGTTTTGTTTTGTTTCTGAATATATTATAATAAACATACTGCTATCATTTTGTAATAGTTCTCAGAAACTTTTTGGTTGCACTTTTTCTGTAGAAATGATTTTCTTACTTTCCTAGATGTGTCAATATTTCTTTTGAGAATATGTAATCATATCTAAATGAAAAGTTGTTAAAATTAAGCTTTCAAATAAAGAGACAGAATGTTTTTGGTGTTTTTTTAGGTAGTTTGCTTTTATGCTGTGAAACAGTTAAAATAAAAAAAATGAGAGAAAATTTTCTAGTTTTTTTCTTCAACAAAACATTATGTAGATTCAATACAGAACATGCCATCCTTGTAATTTCTTTTAAATAGCAAGTAGCATTTTTGGCGATATTTGAGTCCTTTACTGCATTTCACTATGCCTTAACTCTGCAAAGAGATGTGTGACCAGAATGATTCTTGAAACCGAAGAGAAGTTTGCCTGATTACAGGAATAGGTTATTAATGGTGTTTTGGAGCATTGGGCAACAATGGGAAAGTGAGTAAAAAGTGATTTAAAAAAAAAATTAGCAGTTCATGGTTTCTTATTGCAGCACAGTTGTTCGGCTTTTTTTCCCTATGCATAAAACATGTGGTTGTAGTTTGGGGGAACACCAGGGCCAACTATTAAATGCTGACTATGAGAAGTTGACTATTGCGTATTTGAGTAGACAGAAAATTAGTGGTGATGTTTGTGGCTGTCACCTGAACATGAGGCCAATTTCTGAGAAATTGGCGTTTCTTGGTACCTGACAAGGTTCAATTATTTTCGATAAAAATTTGTCTTACCTCTAGCAGCTGGAAACCTACTTGTCATCCCCTAAATATCAATGATAGATTTTGAAGACTGCAAGGGCATTGAGAACAAAGTTGAGCATCCCAGGACCAGATAAGAAAAATTACAAACCCCCCAAAATATTCCAAAGCATTTTCAAAGAGATCCAGATCTTCTGTGATCTTGGTGTTCTGGTGGCTTTGGTTCCTCCAATATAGTGAGGTTCTTCTACGCAGGAATCTTTTTTTTCAAGGAGGTACATCAAGTATTTTTGAATTTAGCATACTGAAATATTAAAGCTGTGAAATTCTAGGCACAGACTACTGTACTGGATCAAACTTTTGAATTATTAGGAAAATTTTCCTGTGGAATCAGTTTAGTTGAGCTCAGTTCAGCTAGGGTGCAGTGGTTCTCATACTGATGTATCTGCGAGCCACAGTTTTAATTTCAGGCTTGTATTATCCACTTTAGCCTAAGCAAGACAGAGCTGCTTTTGTCTATACAGAGGAATGAGAAATGAGGGGGAAGAAATATTATGATACACTCTATGCCCCTGCCACAACCTTATCCTTTGCTGTTTGAATATTGGCTAAAACTGAAAATCTGGTCTTCATTTTTAACAGTCTGGGAAAAAAGGACACCAGAGGCAATCTCACCCAGAGTAATATGTTCTTTCATTATTTTCTATCTCACAGACTGTTGTCTGTACAGGTACTGAGCAGGAAAATGTGCTCAAAGTGCAGTGATTGAAGGAAAAAACACACTTAGCCTAGTCAAATCAACATTCTTGGAACCCCCTATGAAATCTCCACAGCAGAATATGATAATTTGATTATAACAGGAGTCTGCCTTTAAATAATTCCTGTCACAGTTAAAAAGTGAAGAATAATGAAAACAGGGAGTGGAAATGATGGAGGACAATATTCTGACTACATCCATCACCTCTTAACTATACCTGTGTATTTAGGAATGCAATTAATGTCATAACAGAAATGGTCTTCATAGAAGCTGTGCATAATGAATCATTTACGTTGACAATTCATTGAAGGCAACTGTTTCACTTCCTCATTTTTTTCCTAATGCTCTAAATACTGCTGATGACTCAAATTTTATGTTTAAGGGACAGCTACCGGCACCAGAATAAATAGTTCATTATTATAACCATTCTGGTGGCTGTGAATAAGAAGAGAAAAAAAAAAAAAATAGCTCAGCAAATGTCTTGGGGGATGAATTATTTTCTTCCTTCCCTGCCTTACTCCAGAGTGGGAGCTACAAAATGCTATACTGCTATGTTTGCTATCACCTCACTGCAGGAGCTCCCATTATTCATAGGAGAGCAGCTGAGGTCAATTCCATGTGCTTTGTGGAAGGAACCCTACTATTCATCCCTTACAGTCTTCTAGACTGTGAGCTGTAGCAAATGGATTAGCAAAACAGTCTATTCCATCTCCATGAGGTATAGTTTGGACTTTGAGTTGACCTTGTGTTTCTTAGTGAAATCTCATGTATACCATAAGATTTTTGAGCAGTCTTAAAAGTATAAGGTGAAACAGCCCCTTTTTTTTCCCCTTTTTTTTTCTTTTTTTTTTTTTTTTTTTTTAATCAGATTAAATTTCATCAAAGCAGGAGAACAAAATATCAACTGGATTCTGGAAAACTTCAAATACATTTGTAGATGACAAGAGCCTGAGGGCTTTGACTGAAATTGCAACATTGCAACATAGTTTATTCTTAGCAATTAGAGGGAAACTGGCCATACTTCAAAGACGAAATAAACATGAAATGTCCTCCACATCAAACTGACATCTTATTCTTGGAATACCTAGTGTGTTGCATGCAATTTTCTAGTCTCTGTCTTTTCAGTCTCAACACTCTGGTCAATAAATGCACACCTAGGCAGCCGTGATGACAGAGGCCAACCAACATCTTTCCTTCAGATGTTTGATGTTGAATAGAGAGCATGAAACATCAGCTTCATTTGTGCATCTTCCATTCAGCAGTGGGTACTTGTGACCTCTGCCTCACCTTAGTATCAACTTAATATAGGATTTTCAGGGCAGGTGCAGAGAATGCTTTGCAAACCAAAGAAAATGTCCCTGAACTGCAATCAATTTGATTAGTTATGAAAAAATTAGGAAATCTCTTTAGTCCCTTAATTGAAAACCTGTAATAATTTTACACTGTATAGAATTGAGTGGTTCTATTTTGATAGGATGACCTGGAATCCTTCATGAATGCAGTGAAACTATAGACAAGGAGTGTTAGGTTTTCTTTTCTATTTTATTCAAGACTGCAAAACATCTCATTCAGTCAACAAAGTAAAATGGCTGATAGAGAAGATGAAAACATATTTCAACAGTAACAGCTCAAGAGAGAATTTCATAGTACTTAGTAAAGCTTGCTGAACTGTTAATTTTCCTGGAGCTGTTTAAGTTCCACAGGGACACTCTTTCTTCCCTTTGGCCACATCTACTTGGCTTTTCATCAGTAATGCGCTATCCTATATCCATTACACCTACCTACATTAAGCTCTGCTCTTGCATTGCATTAAAGCCCACATGAAATATTCATTAAAAGAAGGTGGAAAATGGACACACAGTCCCTTCTTAAAACAAATGGAATTTTGCTACCTCATCTGAAATTATATGATCATATTAATCCTTCAGGTATGTCTCTGCGTCTCACAGAACCTAAAGGTATAGGAGGATTACCCTTTATTTTTAAAATGTTATAAATATTTTTTCTTTGAAAAAACTAATTGTTAAATTTATTCTTAACATGCAGTATTTGTAGGGAAAAAGAAGAAAAAGTCACAGGCTGAAAATCCAGATCTTTTGGAGAGTGAATGTTCAAAATATGGATTAGCACTCTGACACTGTAAATATTTCAGAAAGGTATAAGAGGGAACTATCAGAAGTTAATACCCCATGGCTGAACCTGTGTGATTTTATTCATGTGGGAAGCAGAAATGTATTACCTTTCAAATGCATGTCCTGTTTCCACTCTCTGCCTTGGTGGTTGAAATGGATTCTTTTATAAGTAGATATTGTTTGCTCTTGAGTTAAGCCCCCTCCACATAAGTGGAGGTAGTTTAGTTTAGGCAGTTTAATTTGCCTTGTAGTGGCTGCATCACATTTCGCTGAACACAAGGTTAAGATCTTTCATTTAGTGAAGACCTGAACCACCATATTTTTTAGTATTGCACAACAACTGTACAGGCTGGCCAGGATGAATATGGGAGCATTGTGCCATATTCTCAAGTGTGTCTAGTTCATTGCTGTGTGATGTCTAATCAGCACCAGCGTCCTTGCAGTGACTCCTCAAATGGTTCAGGCTCTGGATTTAATGTGGCTGGATGTGACTTGGTGCTGACTGGTTCCATGGCATATGTATATTTTCTATTGTCCTTGACATATGGAACAATTCATATGAAATTCACCAGGCCAAGTGTGTGGCGTTGTATTTAGTGGTAAAGTATGTGGCACTTCTCTTAGCAGAAATTGCTGTATACCTTTGCTTTTCAGAATTTTGTGACTAAAGTCTAAGACTTTCCAGTGCAATGCTGGATGTGTTTCAAGTCCATCAGTAGCTGACTTGGTGTGCATATTGGCAAATTCATTTTTGGCATCATGGTGGAAAGCAACGTTTGTAATTTTCTCATGAAACCATGGACAAGTCCATGTAGCAGAGTCTAAGCATTTCTTATTCTCAGTGATTTAAAATATGTCATTTAAATGATACCTTTTGCATTTGAGAAAGACATGTAGTAAGTACTGCTCATACCAGGAGTATATGGTCTTGTCAGAAACTTGCCAATGGGGGAAGAAAGATAACATATCCACTTGCTATGAAGAAGTATAAGTATGTGCAAGGAAGCAAGTGTGAGTATCCACTGAAGTATCCTTTAATGATAATGAGAATAATAATGATCCAATAATGGATTGATTTTTATCATAATCTTGTTATTAGTTCACAAACACAAAGTTTAATGACGTGTTTTTTATTTGAATGCACTCATAGACCTTATCCTTATAAGCATTCAACATGATGCTGTGTCTCATTAACCTGGGATCACTGATGCAAGAACTTCTCCATGGGTGTGTTGGGTTGGAGTGACAAGGTTTGGGTAGCTGGAGGGCTACCAAGCTACAGGGGTGGCTTCTGTGAGGATCTGCCATAAGCTTTCCCCTTGTCTGACAGAGCCAATGACAGCTCTCTCCAAGAGAGATCCAAGCCCAAGTCTATCAGTGATGGTAGCAACACCTCTGTGATAACATGCTTCAGAAGGGGAAAGAATTACTGTGCAGAAGTAATTTCAACCAGAGAAGAGAGGAGTGAGAACATGTGAGAGGAACAGAGAGCTCTGCCCCCCCAGATCAGTGCAGAAGGATGGGGAGGAGGTTCTCCTGGCACCAGAGCTGAGATTCCCTTGCAGCCCATGGTGCAGTCTGTGGTGAGGCAGCTGTGCCCCTGCAGCCCACTGAGGTCCATGGGGGAGCAGAGATCCACCTGCAGCCCATGGAGAGAAGATCCCATACTGGAGCAGATTTCCTGGTAGCACTTGTGACCCTGTGGGGGACCCACACTGGAGCAGCCTGTTACTCGAGTTACTGTGCCCTGTGGAAAGGGACCCACATTAGAGCATTCATGAACTGCAGTCTGTGGGAATGGCTCACACTGGAGAAGTTCATGGAGGACTCTCTCCCATGGGAAGGTCTCCACACTCTAGGCCAGTGGAAGAATTTCCCTCTCTGAGGAGGACATAGAGGCAGAAACACCTGGGGTGAACTGACCCTAATGCTTATTGCCATCTCCCTGAACCTCTTGGAGGCAGGACATAGAGAATCAGAAGTTAAGCCCAAAAAGGCGAGAGGGATGGTGAAAAGCTGTTATGATTTGCTTTACTTCTCATTACTGTGCTCTGATTTTGATTGGCAATAAACTAAATTAATTTACCCAAATTGAGTCTGTTTTGCCCAAAATGGTAAGTGATGTCTCCCCATTCTTATCCCATGAGCCTTTCATTATATTCTGTCTCTCGTCTCTCCAGTTGAGGAGGGGAGTGACAGAGCAGCTTTTGAGGGCACCTGGCATCCAGCCAGGGTCAAACCACTACAGCGGGACTCTACAAAATAGCTACTGTGAAATAAATGCTTCAAAGTAGTATTAGGATTTTCTTTTCCCAAGGGTGAGAGTGTGGGTTGTAGTAATATGTGTGACAATATTGTGACAATATTCTTATTCCAGAAAGAGTGTTCACATAGGGACTTGTTCTAGAAGACACTAGCAACTAGCTACTCTAAGAGGTGTCATGAGTCAGGTTGTTGCTTGCTTCTGACAGCTGAAAAAGACTTCATCTATCGTTCTTAAAATTAAATTCTAAAATTAAGTTCTAAAAATTAAAGTTCTTCCTTACTATGCATGGTCACATATTATCTAATTGCTTTGTTGCAGAGCCTGGAAATTTAAGTCATCTCTTAATGCCAATCTTGATTCAGAAAACAGGTAATATAAGGGTAGTGCAAATGTTTTCTCTTGTGGCACTCAACAACTGTGCTGTATATAGTCACATTAATGAATAGCTTTTGTAGTATGCAAATAATAAAAGTGCATGCACACACAGACTTGAACAAATTGTGTAGCATTCACTTGCACCTAGCAATGATTATGAAGTTTCCTGTCCAAGTGGTGTTGTTACAGGGTGGTTTTGGATGTTAAAATAAAACTCTGTTATTTTCTATTGGCTTATAGGTAATTCCATAATTCATGTTACTCTTTTTGCTCTGTGACCTGGTCCCTATTAATATCAAATTAAATACTGTATAATAACTTGTCTCATAAAAATGCACAGTTTTTGTCTCCCTTTGTGTCATAGCTTCTTGGGCTTACCACTGAAAATTGTGCTGGATGTTTGGTGTTCAACACTTAATTGAAATTTATAAAATTTATAGAATATTACTAGTTTAAGCATGCAGTGCTCTCATGTTTGCCACCTGCTCTTCTGCCTCTGAGTCTTAACTCAGAGCCAACACTTACTCCTTTTTTCCTTCTTAGATATATGTCAACCATGGTAGTAGATTCCAGGTGCAAATTAGTTTCAACTATTGGAATCTTACCTGAGTGGGGTTATCAGATTCAGATTTAAAAGGGTAAATGGTACTTTTGTACATAAACCCTTGGCTAACAGAATCTCTGAGCAAAGCCAGAAGAGAGTCCAAGATTTCATGCCTAACTGACTGAGAACTCAGCCTTTAATTTTAGAAGTGTTAATAATAAAAGTAGTGTGCAATGCTTGCTCCCTGCTGACAAGAGCATTATGTGTTTGATTGGCTTGTTTCAGAACATGTTTTCTCCCAACATAAGCTGGATAAAGCAATTTAGGGAGCAAAGCACCAGACTAGGGATGGTCCTTATCAGAAGAGAAAATTGACTCCTTCAGATCCTTCTGAAGGCTCTAGAAATAGCTTGTGTGACATCTCAGTTTACTTCTGTGTGACACAGACCATGGCACGCTTCCTGCTGGAACTTGAAATCATCTGAAACTTAGATCTACAGCAGTGTAATTGCAAGGTATTTTTATCAGAGCTTTTCTTGGGCTCCTGAGCAGCAAGACTTTGTTATTTTTCTTTTTAAAAAGGAAATTTCATTTTTCTGGTTAAAATAATCAATTCAGCTTTGATACTTCCTTAGCTACACTATCTTTTCTAACGCTTAGGTGGGTGATTTTCTTGGGGCACAGGCCCTAGGAAAATCTTTAAATGCTTTTCTGTTTAATGTAATAAATATTTTTGCATAAGATGTAGTCACATCTTCATGCTGAAGGTTAAGTGATGATAAATTATCAGCTGGTCTGTATAGCTGAATACCTCACTGTGTTCAATGTTCAATCCTATAACTAGCATTCTTCCACCCCTCAAAAAACTGAAACTAATAAAACCAAACCAAACCTCAAAAAACCAAAGCAAAATACAAAACAAACAAAAAGCATAACAAAAAACCCCACCAAAAATCCCAAAATCAACAACAAAAAACCTCAGACCTCCGGGGAGAAAGTCTGTTGAATACAGCAGATGTCATACATAATTTGATAATATTTATATTTCTTCCTGATCCTGGTGAGAGCCTGTCCAAGAAGGTAGAAGCCTAGAGGTTAGGAAATCCAATGTCTGGAAAAAGCAGGAATCTATTATTGTAGAGGATGAACCTGTCCTGCTGTAAGTTCCTACTTCAGGTAACTCCTTGTACCCTGGCTATGGGTATGGATGGGGTAGAGCTGTGAGTGATGAAAGACACAGAATGACAACAGTAATAATTCTTATTATTACTACTATCCTGAGCCTGGCATTTCAATTTCAAATAGCCAGAAGTTCTTATTCAAAATAGCACACATAGCAAAGTAAACAACTGATTGTAACAAAGGCAGGCTCTCTTTTAACTGCAGAATCTCCTAATTCCTGAAAGGTACAGCACTGGATATTGTAGGTTATGCTGAAGGACAGCAAATAATTTGTGAGCCAATGTATACTGATTGTGCTATCTGTAGGATGTCTGAAAGCATTAAAAATTCATGATCTTTTAACAAGGAGCTACAGCAGTAACAGCATCAAGCTCCAGCAATAGTTTTCAGGTTAATGCTTTGAAATATTTATTTTGTCTGATTTTAAAATGTTTAGTCTGGAACATTTTAAATTATACTTTCCCACTGTATATATTTGGCTTGTGGAGCCTGTCTCTAGGACTCTGGACAAGTATGGACTGCAAGTTACTCTATTTTATTGTTTAGAAAACCAGTCTGTGGTAGAAGCCTAATGTAAAAAACAAAGTGTCCTTCTGAGAATGCCAGGGTCAAAGTACAAGGCCAAAAAAAAAAAAAAGGGAAAATGAGATAATAGGAATCTTGTGAGAATTCTTTGGTGGGAATAGAGACCTCTGAAATCCAAGCACAGTGGAAATTTATAAAACTGTGTCTGAATGCATGTGTAAAAAGGACAAAATCTTCTGCAAAGAATTATGATTGAGTTCTAAAATTAATGAAATACAATAAGAAAATAGCAATCTCTTAATTACTTAACTGACTTGTCCTTTGTTATGATCAATGAGAGTGTAAAAGTCAGGTTTTCTTTATTTTTATTGAGGATTTGCTGTTTCAAGAAATTTGTCCCAATTTGCAAGGAAACTGAGGCAACAAAGTTTTCCAGAACCAAGTTAAAAAGAACATTGAAATATCACAGTAAAATACATGGAAATTGAGCATTTAGAGCTGCCCGCTTTGGTTAGGACTGGATATTTAAATGAGGAATGAATATGTGCATTGATATACACACCTGACAAATGGCTAATACATTA
Organism: Cyanistes caeruleus; assembly: GCF_971803275.1. Classification (NCBI taxonomy): domain Eukaryota; kingdom Metazoa; phylum Chordata; class Aves; order Passeriformes; family Paridae; genus Cyanistes; species Cyanistes caeruleus. Next base: position 93,325,632 of record NC_141701.1, read on the forward strand.
TATGGGAGTGGAATTAAGTACTTCAATATGTGGGGATGGATTCTTAATTCAACCACAGTCAGGTCAGTAAGAGTGGGAAAAATTTTCTGATTAGCCATTGTCAACTGGAGAACATGAAAGACAAGTTTTTCTGTGGCCCATTTCTCCCTTTTATGCATCCTTAGATGCTTGCTTTTCTCTGTTTTATGTTTTTGTTTTTTTTGCCTTGGCTTTTTTTCTGTTAAGGGCCAACTCTGTTTTCACTTATAAAAGAAAGGTACAGCTGTTGGAGTGAGAGCAGAGATTGTTTCTTGTTCTCAGGAGATATGTTTATGTCCCTAGAGATATTTTCACTTGTGAAAATAACAAGTGATGTGGCTAGTCTTCCACACAGAGGGGTGGTTTTAGCCAAAGAAACATTAAAAATCTTTTAGTAAATGACTTAAAAATATTTTTGTCTTTATTTTTTCCTGAAGAATCTAATACAAACTCTCCTGGGTATATCACAATAAGACTTACTCTAGTGACAGACCTGCTTTAATCCAAAACTATGTCCAGCTACAACCAGTTCTCATGCATATTTGTTTTTAAAAATTAAGATGACTTTCACCAGCATTGTTGGTACTCTTGAGATATGATGACATTTAATCATTAAAAAAGCTTTAGACACAGCATGGGAAAGTGCTCTATTTTCTATCACCATTTCCCTTCAATTATCATATAAATGAAACCAGATAGACTGCAATTCAACTGAAATATTTGCAGCCTTCATATACACATATTCTCCCACATTCTGGTAAAAGTGTCAGTCTCTTTGTGTTCCTTCCCAACTTTAACATGACCTTTAGAGCTAACCATATCTCTGTAAGCTTTTCTTTTTCCTTTTTTTTTTTTTGCAAGCAAATAGATAGCTAATTGCATTATTGAAAACAAAATGTTCAATAGGCAGTAACCATTGCAAAAAAGAAGGGAATGAGTGATGAGTGGAAACTGTATTAGAACTGGAAGAAGAGTCCATGTTAAAAGCTTTCAGGGTTTAACAGAGTATCTATGGTTTGGTGATCAGCTTCTAACAATCATTTTAATGAGGAGATAGGGAAAAAAGTTTGGGTTGCACCCTTACATTGCTAAATGTTATTGCATTTCCCCAGTGAAGTGAACTTGCCATATTCTCTTTGTGTCCATGCAGTCTGTGCCAGGTGACACCAGCAGTGCTTGTCCAGAAGACTTGGATGTCCCTCCCACTTATAACTGGGAGAAAGGAGGAAACAAAGTAGATCCATGGGGATGGTTCAGGGTCCCTACCTAAAGAAAAGAAGGTCCTGACTAAAGAAAACATTCAGGGATGTGTATTTACACAACCCACTAGCCATGGAAGTAAATAGATCTAATTCATGAGTTTAAAGATGGCTTATTCTTTCTGAAGATTAATGTCCCAAATAAGGGTCTCCTGAATCATAGCTGGGGTACTTGCTAGCTGTAGTCAAAAAATTTATCAGTGCAGCTGTGATCAAGACTCACCAAGTTGTTTTAAGTGTGCAAACAGATTTTTAGTTATAAACAAGTTAGGGCATTGTAACAAATGTGGCTATAAGCTGTATTGCAATGAATCAAAGTTTCTGATACATGTGCTCTAGCCCTCTATGTCTGAAATATCTTAAGAAGTCTTAAAATAAATTTGGAAACCTTGGTCCCCATTTTATGGCCTACAAAGTATATAGACAAGAGCAGTTTGGGACTTCTTTATTGCTCAGCAATGTATTATATATTTATGTATTTTATTAGTGAAAGAACAAGCTGAAAGGAAATATATTTGTGACCAGGGGGTTGTGTTTCTTTTATAATAGGTATATGTTTGACTTCTCTTATCAAGTATTTTTCAACCTTTTTGATGTATATCTTTATCCACTACCTTTCTTTTGTGTTGCTTTCTTGTTTTTTTTTTTTTTGATGTGCTACTTGCTTTTTTTCCTGGTATGAAACATTTTTAATTGCACCAGATTTGGGATAGTTTTTAACAGAAGCTCATCAGAATGGGTATATCTGTGGGGATAAAGTTATCATGACAACAGGAGTATTTGTAGCCATAAAAAGAAGAACAAGACCTACCCATAAATTATGTTAGCAATGTAGGACCTGTGAATGGGGCTTTGGGCAGCCTGGTCTAGTGGAAGGTGTCCCTGGTACTGGTGGGGGGAAATTGGAACTAGGTGACCATTAAGGTCTCTTCTAACTCAATTCACCATTCTGTGATTCCACAATTCTATGTGTCTGTGGAGAGGAAAATTGAATTTTGGGGAAGACATCTGATTGGAAGACACCAAGATGCTCAAGAGTCATAAATGGATTAGGGTACACTGAGTGGTGGGGCTGCTGTGGGTAGTTGAGGCTGACCTAAGGTCATTGCACCCAGAAGGGTGGTGCAGGACACACAGCTTTCTTAGGGACTGAGGAAGAGAGCTGAAGAGCTAGCTGGGAAAAGCAGGAGTATCAGCATCATAAACAGACCTGTCAGATAGTCTTTAGTCCCCAGCATTTTGGTGAATCACACTGGAGAGAAGCTAATTGGTGGTAGCTGTGCTTTATTTAGTGGCTTTAGTTACTGTGTGGAAACCGCCACTTGTTTCTATTAAGAACACATTGTTTAAGTGGGATTAAGAATTTAAAAGAAATCTGCCTGGGCACCCAGCCAAACAGAAGATACCCATTTACAGTTTAGCAATGATGAGCCGACACTGGGAATTACTAGGCCAAGTTCCTCCATGATATAAGCTAATGTAAGCAAGCCTGAGGCCCTGGTGTATGAAATGAGGCTATGTTTTCCCAAAGTGTAACCAATACAAAAAAAGCTCCTTGCTGTCTGCTTGTAGAGGTTCAGTATTAGCATAAGATATACAGGGAATTCTGTCTGGATGGACATTGCCTGCTGAAAATAAGGTTCACACAAGGAAGGAAAACTGAAAGAGGCTGTTTTTTTGTAGCCTAGGAAATGAGAACTTTCTAAAAGTGTGAAGAACTGCAGTGAGAGAAAAAGCAAGAAAGTATCCCCTACTCTCTTGTGTTACTGAGCTCATCAGGGAAGGGACTCGATTTTAAAAATGTGTTTTTTCTTTTTAAAATGGTGAAACAGCTAGATCTCAGTAGATGAAGCTGTGCAATATGAAAAATATCTACAGCAAAAAAAGTTTTAACACAGAAAAATGTAGGTATCTTTTTCTCCCCATTCTTATCACAGTTTATTCCCAGGCTTAAATATTTAAATAGTTGCACTAGTTATTCATTAACTCATTTTATATAGGCATTTGCTTTACATGTTGCCTCATCCAAAATTAGCTTTAGATTCTTGCCCACTGATTTCCTAGCATCCTGGGAAATCATAACACGCTCAAAAATACAGTGTTTTCTTTCTCAGCTCTAAGCTGACAATATTATCCTGAATTAATTAATTCTCTGAAAGCTTGAGAGCTGTGTGGTGGCTTGCCTAAATTATATAAATGGTCCCAGACGTTGTCTGGCAACTGTCTGATGTCCCTACCAATCAGAAGATGATTTATGTCTATAAAGTTCTGGATTGCTCTCAGTTTAAAGGAACTTCAAAGACCTCTGTGGTCTCTGGGGACAGAGTTGCATCCCTGTGACTTGATACACCAGCTGAAGAAAAATTGATATAGCATGGAAATATATTGTCAAAGACCTATCCATTATTTACTGTTGATCAATGCTGAAAGTTGAAGTTTAAAAGTTGAGGTCAACAGTTCTTTGTCTCAGATATTTAATGGAAAACAATCAGAAGAATTGGAGCTGTGAGGACAAGAGGTCCATTTGATGAAGCACCAATTGATCACTCCATGACTTCTCCCTTTGGGAATGGTTGTGTGACAGAAGTTTGATTCATCATCTGTCCTGTGCAGATGGGGAGTAGTGAATGCTTTGTTGTGTTCACCTTTCTTTGATTGAGCACTGGGGACTATTAGGTCATATGGAAGGAGTAGACAGGAGTGTAAACAATCAGGAAGATGCATGGGGCTGGTGCTACTCTCTTGGATGGGCCTGAATATTTAGCTCTAATTCTGATTACATGGGATTTAATACAATGTTATGAACAGAGTAATCTCTGTGTGTGAAAGAGATGGTACACTCTGTATTACAGGGAATGCGCTGGCAGGAAAAACAACCGGTCACTTACCATCCTTTGAATGAGTACCAGCCTCCAAAATAGCTTCATGCACTGGGAATGTTCAGTCTGCTGACCTGCTTTCTATAAATTGCTCAACTTCCTCAAAAGTGAAGTGGCAATGTCAGGACAAGTGAAAGAAGAAGAGGGCATAGAATGTCTAATGCTGTGACAAAGAAAACCCCAAACAACCAGCATCTGTGATAACGCTGTGCTTGCAGTGGAAGTTTTGAGGAGCAGGTACAGAGCTTGAGCTAGATGGTGAAGAAGCTCTACAAGCTGCCAAGAAGAATGTCAGGAGCAGATAGGAGTGATGAGGCTATTTGGTAGCATTTGGAGAGAGTGAGAGATGGGCACTGCTGAACTATGTGGAGCGGGGTAGCCACTGGGTGCCTGAGAGAAACTCTGGATTGCTCAAGGGCTTTCCTGCTGGGTACAGCACACACTTGGTTTGCCAGCTGCTGCAGTAATAGTGAGAGAGATTCAATGGAGCAGCCAAGCAAAAACCTGGCAAAAGAGCTGGAACAGTGTAGTTTTCTGTTTTCCAGGCTCTCAATGGTATTTTAAGTATAAAGGCTAATTAAATGCCTGGAATTTAAGGAATGAAAGGAAACATTTAATGTCATTTTAAAAAATTGCTCTCTGCACAGAAACAACTGTGCACTTCATACACCTTTGTAGAAGAGATTTCAGTATCATCAGTAGGACCTTTGCAGTATTTGAAGGCATGTTTTTAAATGTTTTTGAAAAAGGTCCATTTGAGGTGAGCTAATTCTTTTTCAGATAACTTACCTTAGAATATATTAATTGTGGCTGAAAATGTGGTATTTTAAACCATTTCCCATTTGATTGGAATCCCCATCTTCATTTCCACAAGGATATGGTGTAAAATGCATGAGATTCCAGGTGTTTTTTAGACTGGTCTAGACTGGTCTAGACTTGAAATCATAAACAAAATGACACCTTTAATACTATAATAGCTGATACTCTTGTGCTTGCTAATTTTTGCAAAATTATGCCCTTGAGGATGAGTGAAGTTAATCATATTTGGTTTAAGAGACAACAGAAATTCACGTCTGATATTGGAGTTATTAATGATGTCTAATTAATATACCCATTAAAAGTTTGCAAGATTAATCTAGCAAGTAAATTGTAGCCAAGTTTAAATTGAAATTTTTTTCTAAAATTGGTTTTCCAGACTTTAAGAAAGGATTTTAAATAGAGTGCAGTTAATAAGAAATCCCAAGCAGTATTATTTGTATGAAGTAGCAGGCTGAGGGATTGGTAACAGAATCCTAAATCCTTTTTCTTTACCTTACCAGTGTGACTGTAATCCTTCAAGGGTTTAATGAATAATCCTTACAATATGTTGACTAAAGGCTAAGATACATTAAATTTCTAGGTCCTGGATTGGTTCAGCTGAGCAGCTACCCATGCTGTAGAAAGAGTTGGTGTTATCTGACATGAATGGCTCATAGAAGGAGTGCCAGCCCCCCCAGAAGGTCATGCGGGAGAGAGTAAGGATTGAAGGGAAGGAGAACTGGAAAGATCACTGAGATTATGGCCAAGCTCCTCAGTAAAAGGCAGAGTAAGGTGGCACGGATGGGGTCGTGTGAACCCTGTTTGGGAAAACTCCCTGCAGAGTTACACAGTGTTTTGTTCTCTCTTTTGGGCATCAAGGGGTGTCACTACATCATTGCTATTTTTGTGTTCAATTTTTTTCAAAGATTCTGGAGAAGCTGGGAGGGATTTGTTGCTGTCAGTTTCTGAAATGTCTTGTAGCATGAAATTGTAGGTATTTGTTACACATAGCTTGTGGGCATGCAGGAGTGTTTTAGGGAGCAACATCCAAAGTGGTTAAAGACTTAGGATAACCTGTTCACAAAAATAAATAGCAATTCAGACACTGAGATTCTTTGTACAGTGAAGAGTACATTTTACATCTAGAGATGGCAGAAGGGAGAAGCTGCTTAAGCCAGAAGGAAATTCTAAGGATAAATGTGTTTAGTTTTTTTCAGATTTAGACATTTCTTGTGGGTGAGGCAAAGACCTATGTATTAATAAAGTGGGGATTTTATGATTGAAACAGATTTTCGGACTGAATTACTCAAATTGTTTCTGTGAATATGAACTCCTGATTTTTTTTTTTGCTTTAACAATGACCGAGCACTCAGTTTTACCTCCTTGACAAAAACAGGAAAAACAAATTAAAATGGTTTTTTGTACACAAACACAGACATGGCATGAGACTAATTTTTGAAGTCTCAGACTTGTGCAGGAGATGGATTACAAGATTTGCCTGTGATTGGCCTGTGGGCACACACAAAGTGATGTGATTTACTTTGGTGGCTACAGCGCAAAAGCCTGCAGCCTCTAAAGTGCCCAGCTGCATTTCCAAGGGAAAGCTTATTTGTGTTTAAGTACCAGATTTGCTTTCTGGTTTGGTTTTTTTTGTTTGTTTGTTTTTGACAAATACACATTTTGTGTATTTTGTGTTATGTGTTATGGTTATGGTTGCACAGAGAGTCTGTCACAGAAACCTGAATCCATTTCTAGAGGAGTAATTACTGGGCTGTAACTTTCTCATCTCCAAACCCTCTGATATCACAGGGACCTCTTTTGTGTTAGACAATTGAGCAGCCAAGGTGAATTACTCCAGTACCAACGTGATCCATAATGAGCTGCTCTAGGTGCACAGGGTGGATTCCCAAGCTAGGGAAACAAGGATCTGGACAGACTGGACCAATAGACAAAGGCCAATAGGACGAGGCTGAACAAGGCAAAGTGCTGCACTTGGGTCACAACAACCCCATTGCCACATGCGTTGTCACAGGCTGGGAAAGAGTGGGAAAGAGTGTCTAGAAAGCTGCCCAGCAGAAAGGGACCTGGGGATGCTGGTTGGCAGCTGTTGAACATGACCCAGAAGTGCCCAGGTGGCTGAAAAGGCCAACAGTACTGGCCTGTATTAGCAATGGTGTGGCCAGCAAGACCAGGGCAGTGATTGTCCCTCTGTACTGCTGAGTCCACATGTCTAATCCAGTTTTGGGTTCCTTGCTTGAAGAAAGACACTGAGGTGCTGGAGTGGTTCCAGAGAAGTGCAGTGGAGCTGGGGAAGGGTCTGGAGCACAAATCCTGTGAGGATCAGGTCAGGAACCTGGGAGTGTTTAGTCTTGGAGAAAGAATTCCATAAGGTCGGGGGGCTCTTATGATTCACTACAACTGCCTGAAAGGAGGCTGTGGTGAGGTGGAGGTCAGCTTCTTCTGCCAAGTGACAGGATGAGAGGTAATGGCCACAGGTTGTGCCAGGGAAGGTTTAGGTTGGATTCTAGAAAAGATTTCTTCACCAGCAGGGTTGTTAAGCATTGGAATAGGGAAGTGGTTGAGTGATCATCCCTGGAGGTATTTTAAAGATGTGTGGATGTGGCACTGAGGAACACGGTTTAATGTTGGACAGTGTTGGGTAAATGGTAATGTCATTACAGCAATTTTATTTATCATTGCTTTGGAGACTGTCAGTGCAGGTCCACATCACAGCTGAAAGTGTGGAAACACATAGTTTATAGGAGAAACAATTTCTTAACATTCTGTATCCCAGCTGTTTGAAATGGTCTTTGCAATGCATTAAGGCAAAGTTAGAAATTTTTAATGACACCTTGCCAAAATTAACACATTAGAAAATTTCAGAAACTTCTCAATTTGTAAATGTGTGGTAGGTGAAATGAAATATGAGGAAATCCTATGAAGATATTCATATACTTGATAAGACAATTATGTTAGCTAGGGGCTACCAAGATGTAACAGGCTAGAAGTGGCCTTTTTAAAAATGTAGCATTCCCCAGGTATTTGGGGAAGATTGGGAAGATTACCATGACTTCTAGCAACCTGTATTTTCTCTTGCTCAGGTCCCTACTAACACATATATATTTGTTTCAATCAGTGCACCTTTCATATCACATGTTGATAAAATTATATCCATTATGTAGGACTGCATTTATGAAATTCTAGATTTTCAGCTATTATGTTATACTGTAACAGTACCTGGGATAGAAGAGGATTCATACTTATGGAAAGAGTATTTTTTTCCCTGACCTGAATGTCTCCAAACTTCCCTGAAAACTCTAGAAAGAGTTTGTTTTGACCATGTAAAATTCTCCTTCAAAATTCTCTATATCTCTGTATATATCTAGAGATCTGTTGTATTTTCATTATTAATGATGATACTACCAGTTCTTTTAGAATTAGTTAAAACCCAAGAGGAATTAGAAAGGAAAATCTTTGCAAAGAGATATTCCCTAGGTAGTATAATTCTGCAGCTTAAAAATATCATCCAAATTTAGCCTTACAGTGACTGAAAACTGGAATATATCCATGCATTTTGGTAATAATTTATTTGTAAAATTTTGAGCCAGTTATCATTAATATCAATCTACAATTTCAGTATGAATTGTCTGTAGAAAGTCCAAGAGCTGATGAATTGCATCTGCTTTTCTTTCCATTGTTTTAGTAAGACTTATTTAATACTAATTTGAAGGTGGGCAATGTAAGGTAGAAAGTAGGGGGTGTTAAAGACTTTCAGAAGTTATTTGATTTTTTTTTTTAGAAGCATCTTCCTTAGAGAACATAAAGTACCCTGTGATCTATATTGTACCTGAATATTGATTGCATCATGTTGAACTGGGCTTAATTAAAGAAGATGACAAGTAACTATGTTAATCTTAATACAACCAAATAAAAGATTTTCTTATAGTTTCAATGTATCTGACATGAGTCTAAGTGGAAGGAAAGACAATAATTTGCATATTTTAATCTGAAGGTTAAGGACCCCTGCCAGAGTAACAGCCTGGCCTGGGTCAGCCAGAAGAAATAGAGAGGAGAAAAATAATTGAAAAAGCAGTTCACTACAAAATGAAATTTGTCTCATTGTCACTTAAGGTTGTCTTCACGCCTCTCTGTAGGCAAAAGGTCAGCCAGGAAGTGAAGGAGGGTAGGGAGCAAATATGTCTCACTAAGGACCAAAGGACAATTTTCTTTCCTTAGTAACAGGAGCAATTGTAATATATATTTATGAAGATCCCACATGGCATATCCCCATTACAAAATACCAGGTGTCCTTTAACCAGCAGCACTGCAGGCAGCAGGTATATCTAAAGGTTGTCCTCAAAGACAAGCTGTGTACAGAGCATGAGGAGCACTTAATGAAATAACTCACTACGACATATTGATTTTGAAGGCAAGGGGGCAGGAAAGGATTTTCAGCAAAATTAAGACTTCTCAGTAGAAACAGCTGCAGTGGTGGGGCTCATGTAAGCTCTTTGTCAGGATGAAGGGTAAGCCGTAAGTTTTTCCTTTTCTGAGCTTACTAAGATGTCAACTGTAAGACAGCAATGTGAACTTTTGTGCTTGGAGCAGCTATAAATTCCACTGTCCCACAATATTGCTGAGGGGACAGTAACCTTGTGAAAGACCTCCACATGAGCTGTGGTTACTGAACTCCCATGCATATGTTTAAATCCTACTCGATATCATGTACTTTCAGTTGAGTTTTGTGTTACCCAGACCACGGCAGCAGTAACAGATGAGAGCAAGGCAATGTTAGTTTAAACTGGGTGGGTTTTAGGGATGATTCTCATCTTAACCCAACATTTTTCACAAGAAGCAAGAAAACTCTTGTTTTCTGCATGAATAGGCTGAGGACACAGCCTCTGAGTGTCACAGCATGCTGCCTCTGTAGAAGACTGGAGTGATATACCTCTCTTCAGGAGGGATTTTTCTCCCTTTTTGATTCCTCTGCTAGTCATGGGAGCTAAGTGTGCTCACAAACAAAGAGGCAGATCAAAAATTAGCAAATTTATCAGTGTATGGTCTTTTAATCATAAAGGCTCCTGAATTATTATAAAATGCACTGTTTTCACTTTTTAGAGTCTCTATTCATTTTGGTCCTCAGAAAAGAAAGATATTGTGATCATGTTTTACCACAGATTGGTTTGAAAAGATGAAGTGGATCCTCAAAAGTTGTGTGATTAAGCAATGCTATTAGCAGGACAATCAGTTTCAGCCTTCCTTTCCACATGAACTAATGAAACCACTTTACATCAATATGGAAGACAGAAAGAGTAACTCCTGAATGAGTATTCTGAACTAGGAAAATCTTGGGGAAAAAAGGCAGGAAGGCTTCTAATTCCATAGAAGAGGAAAGCAGAAGTGTTGGTTTCTTTGAAAATTCTTTTGGACATGTAATTGCAAAAAAACCATCTTTTGAAAAGAGAGTATTTCAGCTGAACATCCAGTTCTGTGAGATTTATCTCATTTTGTGTATGAGATGCTTCTGGGAAGCAGAATTCTATTTGCCTCAGAAAAAGTGTGTTTTTATAGTAAAAGCAATGATAATTCTGTGGCAGAGTGAGACAAGTGAGATCGGAGTGACATTGTGTCAACCATGGCAGAAGTGCAGAGTATTGGGTCTGGCCCCAAATGTCGATGACTGAAATATGATTGATTACACACTAAATTGGCAGCGTGTCTTTAACAGTTTAACCTATCTGTATGTATGAGCAGCTGACAACTTTTACTCTTCCTTGCCTTGGTAGAAGGGGAGACATTTTATTCCCCCTGTGTTCACCCATACCCAGGTAATGAGCGAGATCAGAATTCAGTGGCAAAGCAAGAACTGTAGTCCTGATTTCTGTAAAACAGTGCCTTTAATGTCGGGCCAGTCTTCCTCTGTGTGTGCATATGTGCCCATTGGCAGTTTAGGAATGGAGCACAGTCGGTAGCATTCCTCTCTGGACAATGTGAACTGATCAAATAAGCTGGAAAGCAGGATCCTATTCAGATGGAACAGCAGTATCACAAAGGTACACATAATGTGCTCTGGTTGCCTCTTGCAGTATCAAAAATTAGGATCAAAAAGAGAATTGAATTGCTGATGCGGTTATCATCTTTCCTCCCCCAAAACCCTTGTTCCATTTTGTCACGCTAGGAATGAACGCTGGACTGGCTCACAGGATTAGCACCGGGACGCTGGGTTCAGCCTGGGCAGGCTGCTCTGCTTCAGTTTCACTTGGTAGCGTGGCAAGTGTTGCTCTCTTCTGTCAGCTTGTTGCAAAATGAGTTTGCATCATTTTCCATGTTGTAAAGATTGTGCTTGGTGAGCGCTGGGGCAGATTATGTGCACCCGTGAATCACCAAATGTCTCCTGCGTGTGTCTAATATCTTCCTCTCTTGCTAAGCTGCACTGGTGTTTAGTTCCACTTCAGGACAACTCTGTACTAAGTCTGAATAGTTACAACAGTATGTTATGATGGCAAATGCCTTCATGATTGCAGTGCTTTTACATAGGCAAAGTTGCAGCACTGCCAAGATTTATTCAAGTTTCCCCAGCACTCCCCTGAGTATATGTAACTGTGTCAGCCAAAGCATGCTTTTAATAGCATATCTTGTAAACTTTTTTTTTGGTACAGTTTTGTTTTGTTGGTATGAAGTCAAGAAACCTTTGACCAACTGATCTTTGCCAGCAAACTATGTACTGTAATTCAGTAATGCAGTCTTCATCTGCAGGAATCATAAGTGAAACAAAGCTTTTTACTGTACAGTGTAAATGATGGCTTTTGTAGCTTTTATAAACAGTGGCAAGATACGTATTCATAAAAGTGTTACTGTGGTGCACAAAGAATACCTCTGTCTTTCTATACAGTTTCAAAATATATATTATAGAACTTTAACTTTGTTTCACTGCTTTACCTCCCTTCTCCAGCAAAACTTGCACCAAACCTCACACTTCCAAAGAACACAAATCCAGAGGATAGCCTTCAACTATCTTTACAGATCTTTGTTTTAGGTAAAGGCTATAGGTTTTCAGTGATGGAAACCATCGCTGCAGAAGATGAGCTAAGCAAATGAGTGAATTCTGGTTTAATCATACTGCCACAAATCCACTGGAAACACTGAGTGGTTACATGTACCCTAGGCTGCTATGGGCAGCAGGCAGCATTCTAAGACATTTATGCCTTATTTATTTACCAACCAAATGTTTATATTGCACAACATTCTTCAACTACTAATGTGGCTATTGATGCTGAGCTTCTGAGAATTTATGTCCAGTGAATGTGGCAATAGAGCATCTCCCGGCATTTCACCACTTCAGATGACGTATTTATAAATGGGGTAGATGTGGTTCCAAAGGAATGTGTCTCAATAGATCTGACATATGTTCTAAAATGGAAATTAAAAGAAATGCCTGCATGAACAGAGTAACAAAAAATTTGCTGTTTATAGCAGAGCATTGCTTCAGGGTTAAAATTTCCACATTTTGTGTTGGCTATGCTACTCCTGGTAAGAATTCCTAGTGCAGCTGAAAATTCCTGCCCACCTCCCCAGCTGTCTCTGCCAGTACTGTTTGTGTCATTTGGATAAAATGAATACCTGACTCATTTGTTTTCATGCTATTCTGTCACAATACCTCGTCTATAAGGTCCCTCCCATGACAGGCTTTACAGTAGGCTTGCATACATCTGATATTTGCAGGATTTGATGTGAATTCTTGGAATGGAAGAGCAGAAGTCAGCACTGTGCATGGCTGGGAGGAGCTCATGCTACCCTGTGTGTACTGATTATCCAGCAGGTAAGGGAGGAAACCAGTTTATGCTGAAGGCACGAACTGAAGGATGGAGAGACTGGTTGGGTGATAACTGATAAGTTCAAGCCCTTTCATTATTCTGATTTTTATGTGTTTCAATAAGCAGGGCACTTCAGAAATTACCAGTGTAAAGTAATATACCATACCAGATCAACAGATTCAGATGATACCTGGCTCAGTATCACCTGAACTAAGGCTACAGAAAGATTAACTGTTGGCAAAAATCAGAAATTCTTGGTGACAGAATGGTTTTCATTAGAAAATACCAGCTAGTCACAAACAAAACTGTACCTCTCTCTTTTCCCCCAGTAACCCATGAGTTTTAATACAAGCCTTTACCGGAGGAATACTTGGCTACAGGATAAAATTTTGGCCCAAAATGACGAATGAGGGATGAAAAACCTTATGGCTGGTAGATTTTCTGCTTTCATGCTTCATGTCTGATCTCCATACTGCATATTAGCTGGTTCTACTTCAACCCAACAATGAATGAGTGGGAGCCGTTTCTATAAGAAAGGGTATAAACAGGTTCTTGTATTCAGACAGCCTAAGTGGAATGCAAACTCGTGGCAGCATATGGTATTCCAATGCAAAGGAAAATTAGCCCTTTGGGTTGAAAAAACAAGAAACTCTACTTGTAATAATTTTTATAGAAGCAGTTCTCTAGAAAAGCCATGTGACACCACTTATATTTGTGGTGAAAACAAGATCTAAGAAGATGAGATGGACAGAACATTTATAGGAGCAGATGAAGGCAATAACCTCCCCATATGTTTATTTTCATTTCCTCTCTAACACTCCATACTGCTTCCCCTTGTATATTCATAGAAAATAAAGGAAATATGGATTATGAGGTGAGGAAAATGAAGGATGTGGACTCTGTGGTAGGGTAAAAATTGGTTGAATTTATGGGTTCAGTGTTTTGTGACCAATTACACAATCAGTTCATCTAGAGTCACTATACTGTATCCCAGAAATCAGTCCTGCAGCTACTATTTTGTATCTTCGTTAATCACCTGGATGATGAGACACAGCATGCTTTCAGCAAGATTGTAGATGACAAAAAATGTAAGGAGTGGCTGATATGCCTGATGGTTGCGCTGCCATCCCTGTCCAGAGGGACATAAACAGGCTAGAGAAATGCATGACAGGAACCTCCTGGAGTTCAAGAAAGGGAAATGTCAGGTTCTGCCCATGCACCACACTAGTCTGGGGCCAAACTACTGTAAAACAGCCTGGCAAGAAAGGCCCCAGAGGTCTTGGAAGGCACCAAGTTGGCATCAGCTGTCAATGTGCTCCTGAAGCAAAAAAAGTCAAGTGTCCTGGAGTGCCTTTGGAAGAGCACTGTCAGCACATCGGGTGAGGTGACCCTTTCCCTCTAGTTTGCCCTGATGAGAAGTGACTGGAGTGCTGGGTCCAGATCTGGGCTCCCTTGTCCAAGTGGGCACACTGCAGAGGGTCCAGCAAAATGCCACAAAGATGATTAAGGGATTAGAGTATCTGACATAGGAGGAGAGGCTGAGACAGCTGGGACAGTTCAGCTCAGAGCTGGGGAGGCTCTGGGAGATTTTTGTGTGTAAATACCTGACAGAAATGAATTTTCATACTGATGCACTGTGGCAGGAAAAAAGGCAATCAACACAAACAGATGTTTAAAAAAATCCATTTAAACATAAAAAAGCATGCTTATTTTTTTAACAGAGAGAATGTTTAAACATTTGCCCAGAAAGGTTGTGCAGTCTTCATCCATGAAGATATTCAAAATCAGACAAAATCCTGAGCAACCTGCTCTTGCTGACAACCATCAGGTGTACCAACCACTTCTAGTTTTGTGTCATCTGTGATCTTGATCAAAGCAGGGGCTTGGACTAGACAGTCTCCGGAGGTCCCTTCTCATCTCAGCCATTCTGTCATTCTATGCCAAAACTCTTCACTTGACATTGCCAGCCATTAATTTCTTAACTGTAGTTAGGAGATAAATGAGGGACTGTGGCAGAGGCAGTTTTTAAGAAGACAAGAAATCTTGTCATTCATAGAAATCACTTGCACATACTCTTTTATTAGGTACCCACTCCCCTCCTACCCTGCGTACATGTGTGCATCCCTGTATGCAGGAGTGTGCACAACACACCTTCCCTCTTACACAGAGAAATACACAGTGGGAGAGATGTGTGTGTGTGTGTGTGTGTGTGTGTTTGTGTGTGTGTGTGTGTGTCTGTTTTCAGTGTGGTCTAAGTATACGACCAGGTTTTGGGTTTTGGCTTTTCTTTACTGAAAGTAAAATAAACGGAGAGGGTGGTGGATTTTTTCCCTCTCATCTCCAATTCAATGGCATTCTACATTGTTGGCAGTTTAATCTGACAGTGGAGCAGACAATAGTTGTAGGGAGAAATGGAATTACATTTTGCTCTCCTTTAGTTTAGGCAAATTTTCAAAATTAGGCGTTAAAATGCAAAAACACTGTAAGAATGAATTAAAATGCAGAAATTGCCACTCACAGGAAGCCTGCACAATTCTAATTCTAAACATCATTAGAAAAAAAAAAATAACATTCTGTGTCTAACGATCTTTTTTTCTGAGAGGGGGGTGGAATGGTTAATTTGAATTACAAAAAAGCCTTGATAACCCCCCACACATCAATTTACCTGTGAACAAAAAGATTCACACAGAGAAAATGGGACTTGGGACTATTTGATAAATTACTGCAGACTGCTTGAATATTCCATTAGCAAAATAATAGCTCGTTATGGAACCCAGAAGAATATGGTATAATTATGATAGTACCATCCCCCCCCCCACACTATGGGGTAAGAGGAATGCAAATGTTAGAAATGATAGCTACTTAACCACAGTTTGGAGATAGGCCTGAAAACAAATCGAAGGGTTATATGATCTCAGGCATTCATAAGGATTTCTCCAATGTCAATGCCTTAAATTGCTGAATACATTCCAGCTAGCTGAAGGTCATATTATTAATACTCATCTTTATTGTGGTAGAGTACAAGAGCCAGTGAAGAAGGAGGAGGTCCTTTTGCAGATGAGATGCAAACAAAGAGCAATTGAGAGTCTCTGCCCCAAAGTTCTTACAAACTAGAGCTAAACAAACAAGGCAAAAACAAAGGCCTGCTGCAGTGACACAAAATAGCACTTTAGTCTCACATCTGGTTTTGTTTGTTTGGGCTTGAAGGGTCATTCTGGAAGTAAATGGAATGGAAAACCAAGCAGAGTGAGAGACCGCAGAGGGGGAGTGGGGTGAGGGGGTAATCCATGATGAACAGAAATCATTGCAGGTTTAGAAATTTTTCTGTCTTAATTGTTTCTGCACTTGTGGCAATGGCTGTAGCTCCTGGCACGTGTATATAAACACAGTGTGCTGCTATTGCCCCGTTCCCAGCGTGCAGGATGCTTGGCATATGGTGCCAAGTGTGAAAGGGGGTCTCTGTCTCATTTACTCTGTGTGACCTGGATGCTTCCAGCTTTGCAGTTTGAGCTCCTCCAGCCGGCAAGCTCCGTGCAGCACCCCCACCCCTGTGCTCTGTTGTGATGAAGTTACAGCCCCTCCCCTGTGGGCATTTATATGTGGATGGGGATGCCAATCAGAAGAAATAAAAGATCTACTTTTTAAGATCAGGTGCCTCAGAATTCAGAGAAATGATTGTAAAATTTGGTCAAACTGAGCTCCTTTGGCTCCATTTGCAGAGGAACAGCTTTCAGTGGTTATGCAGAGCCTGTGTCCAGCCATAGGCTGAAAGCTGTGTTCAGCCTTTACTTCTTACTGTATTCTGCTATTAGCAGTCAGAGTCTACAAAGTCTATTCTCTCTTCACAGTAAGTAGCTGATTGATCAGCAATGTGTTTTCTTGGAAGTAGAAAACACATGAAAATAAATGTTATAACATTTTCTAAAAAGTCCATAAAATGTTAGAATTTGAAAAGATGTTGAAGAACATGGGTTCAATTGATCAAAATTATGTTTTTTTGAAAGCAATTTCAGCTAGCTAGGCAGCTACCCTAGACTTTAAGGGTGGGAGGGAGAAGAAAGAAATCTGTTTGCAGGCATTGTAACTCACAACCTGTGAAACAAAAAGGCAGCTTTTTATTTCACAGCAATTCCACACCAGCCTTCTGGCTTTTGATACTAGTCCAATGCAAATATTGGGATGGCCATCTTCTGATGGCTTGCTCAAGGTTCAGTTCAGCAGAGAACTTCAGGATTTGGGTCTTAGGCAATTTGAAAAAACAAATCTTGTCATTATCTTAAGCAGCCACTAATGGAGCAGCATCAAAGGTGTCTGATAGTGAGTTATTGATTCTCTCTCAGGAGCACAGGTACAGCCATATAAGCTGCACCAGGATGAAGAATTGAATGTTCTTTATCTACTAAAAGATTGTTTATTTGCATTCTTTTCTATCGGTTTCCAAGCAGGTAGAAGAGTCAGAAAAATCATGTGAGGATATTTTGTTGACTCCAAGGTTTCTACAAATCTCTGTAAGCATCCCAGCCACTATTTTATGAAAATTTTTCCAAGAGGCATTTCCAAGAGTACTAAGTGTCAACATTTATAAATAATATACGGCCTAGGACAGGCTGTGTGTTTGTGAGAGTGTGTTAAAGAATAAATAGAAATGTCCAATGTGATGTGTTCATAAATATGTAACAAATGCCCTTCTCTTGCTCTCTGGTAAAAAAATAGTCATATTTCTTCAAGGCTGCAAGAATTTAGTTTCATCTGTGAGGTGCCAGAATGTTAAATGTGACATTCAATAAACCACCTAGGAAAAGCTAAACAGTGCTAATCAAGCCATTTAATCTTTTGGAGTTAAGAGCTGCAGTAGGAGAATAAAAGGTATAATTAATAACTCCAGCTGGGAAAGTAAAGCAAAGTAAAAACAGGAGCTAAGACAAACATCTGGTCTTTGTTTTATGAAACATTTACCATGAAATCAAAACTTTTTCCACCCTTGTGAAATGTTCAAAATTTCCTGAGTTGCAAGCCTCAACATTGGAAAAAAATTGCACCTGCATATAAAAATTAGCTTTTCACGTTCACCTGACTCTGCATGTGCAAATAAATGTGTGTGTATGTAGGTGTCTGCCTGCCTTTCTGCCCCGATGAATTTGTTCTAAGATAAACTCACAAATCATATCAAATTTTCAAATTGCTATGAGGTTATCACCTCTTTTTTTTAATTTTTTTTTCATACATAATACATCTGACTTCAAGAACAATTAAAGTTTAATGTGCAACAAAACATTTATATCAGCCTTGTTTAGCTGCCTTGTGCTTAGCTGTTTTTTCTGCCTGATTTGTCCAGATGTTAGCATGGTGACTTCTGAGTGCTTAGCTCTGTCTTGAGTATGCCCTTCACAGAACTTAAAAAATAAAGATTATGCTCACCCTTTTTGAAGACGGGGATCTGCGGTAGGGCTAGAATGAAATATCTTGTCAAAGGTCACAGAGGAAATCTTAGTTGAGAGAAGGATGAAGCAGGCTTTAGGATTCTGGTACATGATTTATGAGTCATTAAAGCCCTAATGAAAGACTGTAAGGTGAGTTACACAGTCTTACAGCTGGAACAGGCTGAGCTGACAACTGCTGCAGTTGCCAGTGGTTACTGGCATAGTTTGAGCAGTCAGGATTTGGCCAGAAGTGTGAACTCCCATTCAAACAACCTATGCATTGGATTATCCCTCCCTCTCCTCACTGTTACCATGTGAAATTTACTCATTAAATAGCTCAACGGTATAAAGTCCTACCCATCATTAGTATTTCTAACATTTGCAGCTCTCATCACTGCGATTTTTGCTGGTAGTGTAATAGAGACGGAATTCTGTGTCCACCCCTGTTTACAAGAGCAGGCCTTCTCATGAAATTCTGTGGTCAACAGGGCCCTGCAATTTATGTAAATTCTGAACATGCTTTTCTTACTCTCTTTCAGTTTGTTGAGAAAGCTGTCTATATATTTGTCACACTTGCACAGCAGGGAATGATACTTTGGCACTCCCTCTATGGGCTCTGCATATTCGAAAGTGAAGAAGAAATGCAGGGCTCCCACTGTAGTCCAGGCTTTGCCTGTCTGTCAAACTGTGGGGTGTGACAGCAAAAACAACATGCATGACAGGGGCTGTGGAAAGATGGAAGTCCAAGGGCATCTGTGTTCTTGCAGCCAAATGTACATCTGATGGCCCATGCTGAACTGTTTTTTTTAATTACATTTCTGTGAAGAAGGTGAAACCAAGAGTCTGGACAAATTAATGAAAAAATTACTTCTGCATTTTAATAGGGAGACACTGGAATGTATTTCTGTGATGTGTTAAAAATTCAGTCATCTCAGAACCCTAAAGATGGCCATGGTTTATCTTTCCATCCTAGAAATCCAACTGTAAATCTAACTGAGATAAGAAGCTGCAGAAGGAATGAATATTCAGAGTGAAAAAACACTCTGGTCACTGCTAAGATCTATGTGGACTAATGTCTTGAAAGGCTCTTTATTAAATTCTTCAAAAGATGCAAAAATCAGAAATGTATCAACAATAGTGTGGTCAGCAAGACCAGGGCAGAGATTGCCCCACTACCCTGGCCAATGGTGAGCCTGAACCTTGAATCCTGGGTCCAGTTTTGTATCCCTCGTTACAAGAAGGACACTGAGATGCTGGAGTTTATCCAGAGAAGGGCAACAGAGCTGGGGAAGGGTCTGGGGCACAAGTCTGAGGAGCAGCTGAGGGAGCTGGGGGTGTTTATCCTGGAGAAAAGGAGGCTCAGAGGGGACCTTATCCCTCTCTACACCTGCCTGAAGGGAGGGTGCTGCCAGGTGGGAGTCAGTCACTTCTGCCAAGTGACAAGTGACAGGACAAGACAAGAAGAAATGGCCACAAGTTGGGGGAGGTTTAGGTTGAATCCTAGGATGAATTTCTTCTTCAACCAGCAGGGCTGTCAAGTGCTGGACTAGTCTGCCCAAGGTAGTGGTTGAGTCCCCATCCTTGGGGGTATCTTAAAAGCTGCATAGATGTGGCACTCAAATTCATGGTTTACTGATGGACTTGGCAGTGCTGGGTTAATGGTAGGACTCAATGATCTTAAAGGCCTTTTCCAGACTAAATGGTTCTATGATTCTATGAAAAGCAGAATGTATTGATCAGAGAAATCAAGACATCTCACTGGTAGCTAGGTTTTTCAGTTTGCTGTGTTTCTTAAAACATTTCATTTGGAGTTTCCTGGCACATTAAAATAAATTTTAAAAAACTCCTTACAAATAACAATACTACTTTTCTGTGTTTGTTAGTTTTGGTTTTTTTTTTTGTTTGCTTGTTTTAATGTAGAAACTGCCAAAATAAATTCATTTCAAGAGAAAATAAAGTAAATTGCAATTTTGAATCAGTTATGTTGGGATATTTTGACTTTATCTGAAGCTTTAAAAGCACTATTCTCCTTTTGACAGGGTCTTTCCCAAAGACAAAATATAATTTTTACTTTTATACTTTTTTTGACCTGCTCTGGAAAGGATGGAAGCTGGGGTTTGGTGGAACATGACCATTATCATGCACTGGTCAGACAACTCTGATCTCATGTCGCTGTCGTGTCCAGCTACCATAGACAAACAGATTGAGTGAAGTCCTGCAGGCTTATAGGAAAAGGTTAATATGAAATTTCTCCACAAAATATGAGACAGACTTCCATATCTCTTCATAACTCTTCTAGATCATCCCCTTCTTTCCTCAATCATGTGGAATTCAAATCCAGCTTCACAGACATACTTTCCCACCATAATTCCCAAGGCCTTCCCTTTTCCATCCAAGTACAAGATTTGATGGTGTCCCAGCACTGAGTTTTGTCCTCTTTTGGTGCCACAATTTTCCTTACACTGATGAGAAGCCCAAAGTTCTCTGTATCTTTTTTTGCAGTCATCCTTGGGTTGCTTGACTGTCTTGTTATATTATACCAGTCTCAGGTTTGATAAAACAGTCCAAACACAATTTCTGCAGATATCCATGATCTGGGGAAAAAAAGTATCTTCCTCATTTTTCCAGATCAGCAGCACGTATCAGCTACAAAACTGTTATTACCAGGCAATTCATGAATGATAGTAATCCACAAAGAGTGTTGTTTAGAATAAAAATTATTCAGGAGACCAAGTCAGACAGAAGGTGATTCGTAACCAAGTCATAAGTCCCTCCTTCACTCATTGTTAATTGTGCATCCTCCAGAGTGACAGAGGAAGAAAGGCAGAACATTCCTGGATCCTGAAAGTCTTGACTTAGCTTTTGCAAGTTTTTGGTCGGGCCCAAATATTTAGCCTCAGCTGGATTTGTTTGTGTGACTCTTACTAAGTTATTCATTCTCTTATGAAATAGGGTGATTTGCTTTGTTTGTCACAGCTCCTAGCAGACACCCAGAGAACATATACAGCCTCGGTTGATGGGAAGACTGATACAAATGGTATATAGAAAAATAAAGTTATTTTTAGCTTTTGAGAAAAATTTGTGATGAACTAAGAGCAGATTCACTTGAGTAAATTGGTGAAACCTGTTTTTCCCTTGACTCAGACATGGAATTTGTGGATCTGAGCAAGACTGTGTACTTCCAGGTTTCACTTGGATTGGCATGGACTGAAATACTGCATGGAAGGTGAACCTCTCTATCTTTACTGCCAGGATATACCACTTTGGTTTTTTTTTTCAGTCCTCATCTATTCAAAATTATTTATCTTCTTCTTTGAGGGGTATGTACTTTTGGCTGAAGTGCACCCTCTAGAAGCTGATCTGAAGACGTAACCTTGTACATTGTGTGCTGGACTTGACCCTGAACAGAGTTCTCAGACTCTGCTGAGAGCTGGGTCCCATTCAAAGCAAACTAAACCTAAAGAAGTATGCCATGAGCACACACAACCTCCTGCCATCACTAATGGGAGTTCAGTCAACAAGAAGAGTAAGTATTCAAGATAAAAATCCTTTAAATGTGTATACTGATGGTTCTCAGTACTGCCTGTTCTGTGATCTCCCATTGACCTCCATTACATCCTAATATAGACATAACTTGTAGATATGGCTGAGAAACAAGCACCCTACAAGTACTGACAGTACTAAGATTACCATTTTCATTAGCAGGTTTGGGGAACTTCTAATTTCCCCTGTGATTGCTGGGAATTGTCATAATTTTCAGTTATAAAACTCATGGGATACCAGCTTCCTTCAAGAGCTGCATGTTTCAAGGTGTTTTCATTTGTGGAAGATTGTATTACTTTGGATGTCTTTCAAATAAAAACTAGATCATGAAAGAAGAGATGCTTTTTTTCCTGGTGTATTAGCCATACCATTTTTGGCCAAGCTGTCTGATTATTAGTTTGGGACCTGAAACTTGAGGTAGAGCCATTTTTCTCCTTTCATAAGTAAAGAGAGCCCATATATTGTGAATAGCATACTATGGAAATGTTGATATTTTACCTTGGGGCACAAGAGCTTTTATAATTTTCTAATTTGCCTTTAATTGAGAATCTTTAAATGGAAAGGACAGGATGTTTTACTTCGAGTCCTGATAGAATGTGCAGCACTGATGGAGCTGAAAGATTTTGTCACCAATAGAAAAGTCTTTACATACTTTGCATTTGAAGAACAGATCAAAAACTCCTATGTTTTTCCACAGTAATTCTTGAATATGACACGTTGAACAAGCCTTACAAGGACAAGACTTCTTCCTCAGCCTAGGACCTATCAGTTAAGCATAGCTGAGGTATAACCTCTTAGGCTGTGAGGTTGTCTCTTTTCTGTGTCCTTTAAATCATCAGCTTCTTTGTTGCCAACACAAATGCTGATTAATTTTAATCATGATGAGAGAGACCCCCATTTCTTTATAGAGACACTTTTCTGAGTGGGTCACCGATCCTTTCCTGAGACTGCAAAAGATCCAGAGGGTCTGAATGCTTTAGTTCTTACCAACCACAGGTCATCAACTGAACTTCTGAATTGGCAGAGGGAGTCCTCATTTCTCCCATGCATTTTTCCTACTTTGTTCTTTGAATCTTCTCTCAATAGTGGGGCAGTAGTTAAATATTGGGATGTAAGAAGAAAATTACAAAAAAATAGCATCCTGTCTGATACTTAGAGGCCTCTGTCTGAAAGCAATTCAAAAGGGAATACTCAGGATGCCTCTGTCTTCCCTGTCTTGTCTCTAAGGACTTGTGAGGATGGTGCATCAACTTTTTAGTGACCCTTGTTTTCTCTGGGATGTCAGATAATCTCAAGGGAAGAGAAATACATTATGCTGATTTTATTTCTAGGCAAAAAAATCCACAAATCTACCTGACTGCTTATTCTTTAAAACCGTGCTTATTTTGTGCTTTCTTCTAGAGCATGTGCTTGTAGCCATGACTCAGAATAACTCCTCCAGCAGTGATATTGGGCTTTCACTCCAGGTTATAATTAGCAGAGCCTCTTGAGTTATGGGTCAAAGCCCATACAGAAAAAAAATTTTGCACTTTTTTGGAGAACAGAGAAGGGAGAGATCTTTTGAAGTGCTTAGATCCTGCCAGAGCTTTTCAAGAAGGACTGGAATGGACTGAACTGCTGCCAGGCTACAAAAGATCTCTCAAGAGCTGCCTCCCTTCCCATCTATCTTGGACTCACGATGAGTGAGGTGAACCACCTGCTCTGCACACTTGCCCTGTTGTGCCACAGTCTGAGGAGCAAAGTCCTGCTGTGGAGGCTGGAAGAAACCTAGATTCCTTAATCTCCTTGTCAGAGCAAAGTAGCTCCCGTAAAACAGCATGCCATATAGTCCTCTAGCCTGGCTCCAAGGCATTTGACTCCCACCCTTCTCAGAGAAAACTGTGTTCTGCATCAGGCTGTGGTGGTTTCACATTTATTGACATTTGGGGAAAGGAGTAAGGAACCACAGTTCTGAGAATAGTCTGTTTCTCTAACAATGGCAGCATTTTTATGGCAGGAGTTTTTGCTCACAAGCACATAACTAGCAAGGAGAATGATAAAACATTCTTTCACTGGTGAGCTGTTCTTTTTGTGCTTACTGTTCATTTGGGCAAAGTACAAAGTGACTTTCTCTTGAATCTTTATGGAATCACATCCCTTTCATGTATGGCATATGAGTTTTCCTGAATATTTGTACCACTTCTGGGATTTTCTGTCATCTAGAAAATACTATAAATTTCAATTACATGTGGGAAGGAAAAGCCATAGAAAATATTGGTTATTGTCGCATCACTTATTGCTGGCAGAGGTAAAAATGGAATTGGGCTGGGGTCTCATTTTAACTTGAAAGAGAGATGGTAGCTGTGTGGTAAACCCTTTGTCAGTGGAGATGAAACTCAGTCCAAAGCTCACTATAGCTGCAGAAATAATCTTTAGCTGCCATTCTGTGTTTTCTGCCCATTTAGGCAGTACCTGCTCCTTGCTATCATCTCCCTGTGAGTAAAGAATGGTGAGGCAAACAAAAAGATATTTCTTAGCTGAATTTGCTCTTTCCAGATCAATATGCAGTTATGTAGCTGACATCAGGAAGAAGTGAAAAGGCAATACTACTACGACAGAGTAGGACAGAGACAGTTTCAGCTGGAAACAGACCTGTGTATCCATGGCTTCCAGCTTCAGCAGTCTTCAAACTTCCTTCTTAGTAGTTTCTCTCATGTGTGGCATTATGTCTAGATAGTGAATAGCTGATGCTGTAATTTGCTTTATTTTAATTATTGTTAGTGTCTCTCCCAGTAAGGATTTCAGGAAATATTTAATTCTTCAGACTGATTAGGGAGCTCAGTGAGTGCAGATTGTTATTTGCCAGGGCTATTTGTTATCTCAGAATACTGTTTTAGGCTGTTTTGTTTTGCTTGGACAGTCCATTTGAAAAGTGTGTTTTTTGAGTTGTTTAGGTACACAAAGCTGTGATTTTCAGTGTGGCTCCTTCTCTGGATATTGTATCTAGGATTCATGGGAAGGTTCAGAAGGCTTTTTGCTACTGTCTCTTACACACTCATATATTGGATATAAGATGAGGAACAACAACATCTGTTATATGTTCACAGGGAGTAGATTCTGCATTTGAAACTTCTGACCTGATAGAGACTATTGAGCAGCAGATGTTTCAGAAGATTTTAATCCCTCACCTTAAATATTCACAGAGATTCTTTGGTCTAAATTTTCAAGGTTTAATTGAATTCCTTGTTGTTTATTTTTATTGGATTACAGTTCATTAAGGAGCAGAATCAAAACTACACATCTTCAAAAAACTAACATAATTACTTCCATAGTTATTATTATGTTTTAAAATTACTCCAATAGTAAAAAAAAAAAAAAAAAAAAGGACAATATGTCCAAGCTGACAAACTTTAGATGCCAGCTAACACACTCTGTTGTGAAATAATTTTTTAAAAAAGCTTTGATTTTGTTATGGGTCACGTTGCACTGTCTGACTAAGGTGTGCGCTGAGGCAGAAGTTTGAAAATTTCACTGGTGGATGAATGAATTAGATGAAAGGGAATTGGAAAGTTACTTTTAACCTCTCCTCAGTTTATCATGAGAGAAGTTCCTTTGACTGAAATGTACTTGTGTTATGTTGCTGTGCATGGGTGCAGCCTGCCTGCCCAAAGCAACATGAAATGAATATGCTCAGAACCGAGAAGCAGAGCTGGTCCTAAGACAAAATCTCAGAGTCCCTGAGAATGTACGAAGCTTAAATCCCAAACCTGCCTATTTTCTGCAATTACTTCAGTCCAGCCCCCTGATCCAAACTCTGCTGAACTTTGGGAGTATTTGGATGCGGTTCCAGAGTCTGTAGTTTGAATACAGCTATATCTAGGAGGACAGATTTGTAAAACAGATGTTTTCCCACTGGAAGTATGTGCATGAGCCCTATTAGTAAAACAAAAGGGTTTGTCCTGCAAAACATGTATGAAACATTCCCTAATGTGCTCAGCAAACAGAAGAGGAAAGTTTATTCTCCAGGCAGCAAGTTAATGTCTCAATCGGAGTCAGTTTGAAATGCTTCCAGTATGGCTGGCATCTGTCACCACGTTGAAACAAAAACAGTGGCTTCGAGGAGTGTTGTAGAAATACATTATGTCCTGTTTGACTTGAGGGAATGTTTAGGACCAAATGAAGTATCAAGTGGTTATTCTCTCATCCAAAAGGTGAAATCCAAGCCCTACTGAAATTTGTGGAATAAATCACATTCATTTCAGTAGGGTTAGGATTTTATGCCAAGTCTTCAACATTACAACAGGACTTACCTAGTTCTTTTTTCAGAAGATCTGGAAAATCTGCATGCATACACACTGGATAGTGTTTCTTGAAGAAGACAACTTAATGCACCTGTTATAGCCAAAAACTGTATGGTACAAAAGGTGTTTGCTGAAACTAAGGGAAAGAGTCATCACTACAATTGTGGTCTTTGCTGATGGAAAGGCACTGCTACTTTGAGTTTCTGACAGTTGCTTGAATGTCAAAGAACAATTTCATATTACAGTGTAGATATTTGAATCTGTGTTTAGTTTTTGGGTTTTTTTTGGTTTTTTTTTTTAGTGGCCCAAACCCAAGTAATTACGTATCTAAATGTGATCCTTCATTTACTTTGGCAATGAATCTTCATCTGTCATCAATTTAATCCTTCTACAGAGGGAAACGATAGAGACTGCCATACCTGAGAAAGAAAGAATGCTATCTCAGATTTCTCTGTGCTAGAAGTATTTCAACAGATGCCATTTTTTGTCATGCCTTAGAACAGCCTCTTTATCTGAACTCTGAATACTGCTGTTTGTCTCATAAATATTTTCTAGTATTTAACCACTGAGTATTTGACTTTTTGAATGACAGACTGTAATTCCTCTTGAGCTGTAGTAGCCTATCAAGTTGACATCTATTTCAATTTTATACTGTGTTTCCTTTATCATTCCTTTAATAATTTGCGTGTTTACAGTCTGAAGTATTCAACGCATTAAAGAACACAATTATTTTGTTGTTGGATGAAATAACTTACAAATTCTTGAAATTACAGCAACAGATGTTCTAAACCATGTAACCACTACAGGGCTCTGCACTGGGCATGAGAAAAGAAATAGAAGCAACATCACAATAAGGGACAGTTCCCCAATAAACCCTCTAGCAGCCAATACAAAATGGGTGAAGGAAAGCAGAGATGAAAATGATAAAAGGAATTGCTTATTGTTGCCCCATGGTTTTACCATAAAATTAGGGCTACAACCCAGACCATTATTTTGAGTACCTTTCCCCTGTTTGTTGAACAAGGATGTCCTTGTGACAGGTGGATATTAAATTCCTTTCCAGTTCTATCCAAGTAGACAAGCTCTCCTCTTATTCATTCTAGAAGTGGGAAATCTGAGCTACTGGGAGGTGAAGACATGTGGATGAAATTAATATTGAGAAAGGTCAGAGTCTTTTTAATAAGAAATTGAAGTCCCCTCCATATGCTGAGCCCTGTTGGGTCTATTTGCTTTTCAACTCTGCTGTAGAGCATGGAGAAGTTGTCAGTCATGGAGCAGCCCTGAACATCCTGGTGTTCAATTTTGAAGGCACAGTACATACACACCATGCAATAAAGTTTAACATAGGCTCTGGTGTTTCCATCTGAATGAGCAAGAAAAAAAAAAAGGGCTACCTTGGCAGTCTTAACTTTTACATTAACATGTAATATTGGGTATATACACAGGCAGCTGCCTGAATACTATTTAAGCTGGGTGCTGAACTAGGTGCATGCACTGACAGGCAGTAGTTAAGCTGTTCTTATCTTTTTTTCTTCATGTCATTGATAATGATATTCTAATTCTTTTCAAACAACGTTCCTCTGGCTATGTTTTGATAGCATGGTTGTTATTCCAGTGGTCTATGCCATCCTGTGACAGTGTCACTTCTGCCAGAGGATTTTCTCTTAAATTTTGGTTTTAAGTACCTTTAGATATTTTCAAGGAATCATTGCTGCTTTAAACCACAAGGCTGTACTTAAGCACAGTGGTGCAAATCAGTGTAGGTTTTTTGGGAGTTCACAAGAATGTTAGCAGTTTATAGCACCTGGAAATTGGCTTTGTCACTACTTGACATATGAGATTTGTTCTTGCTGTTGTTGTTCTTGTTGAAAGCACAATTGTTATTTTATCAGAAATGAAGGAGCATTTCAGAATATTCTACAAGATAATAACTGATCTCAATCTGAAAACATTTTTTTTAATCTACAGTAACATATAACAAATTTGGAAATTCATAATTTTTTCAAAAAATTTACAATATTCTTGTCAAATTTATGTAGCAGGCAAATCCACTGTAAATCGTGAGTGACTAAAGGCCTTAATGTATGCTGCTATGTCTTGAAGACTGGACCACAGGAATCAAGGATTAGATTTTGATAATGTTTCTTATATACTCTCTTCAACTTTCAGTGGGTGGACACCTGAAGCAAGAAAATATGAAATGAAAGAAAATTAAAATCTATTACAAAAGCATTACCTTTGGCTTTTTAAAAAAACACCAAAAAATCCTACTCCCAAAAGCCAACAAAAGTTCCCAGACCTGCTCTTTGAACTTTAAACTTTGCTAAAGAAAAATGCCATTGTTAAAACCACACAGATAATTTACCAAGAAAATTATTGTTTTTCCAATGTCTCATTTGAGGACAACTACTGGTCAAACCAAATGATATTAAAAAAAAATATTAAAAATCCATACATTACAGTGACAAAAGTAGACTGGCTCCACCCAAAAAGCCTGATGTGAAGGAAATGAGACACTCTTATACTTCGGAGAAGTCACGTAAAATGTGAAGATTTGTCCAGATTTTTCAAGATGTTCAGCCTAAAGAATTGCAATTTCTAAATTTCTAAATTGCAGTTTTTAAAGTTTGGATGAAAATCAATATTCATTAGGTGCTTTATCAACTGGAATTATCCTTACATCTTTGAGGCAAAAGGAGCAGGGAGTAAAGATTGGACTTGGTTCTATAAGGATGATTTTGGACAATTTAGATATTTGGGAGACAAATGCAGAGAGCTGTGGAACAGAACAGCCTGAAGCTTTTGAACTGCATTTCCACTCAGATTTGGAAAACCACATCAGGTTTATGAATTACAACATTACTTCCAGCTGTGAAGCGAGTAATTGTGAAATATAGTGTCAAGCTTTGTCCTCCATCCACTGCTAAGGGCAGATTACTGAAGATAGCAGCCTCCTGCTTCCCACTGCTACTGGTTACTCTGTTTAATCAGTAGAAGACAATGTGACAGGGACCAAGACTGAGGCCCCATAGTGCTTCCTATTGATGCAGTTTTATATATTAGCTTTTAATATAATGCTCTTCACTATTTCTTTTTCTTTTTATTTATTTTTTTTTTAATTCATGTCACATGATCATGTGGTTAGAAGCCTGGCATATACCAGCCCTCAATTTGTCAATGCAATTTGAATTTGGGTCCCTTTAGAGGTTCATGTTGCTTATGAATGTGACAATGAATTTTCTTACATTGGTTCAGCATCATTCACTAGGACTGAGTAAGCCTACTCAAGGAACAAGTCAACATTGACTAGTAAATAAAGATATTATTAGAACATTTGTGCCTCTCTGATAGCAGGATTTGGACAGTGTGCAATGGTTAAGGTAAGATGAGAGGAAGGGATTGCATGATTTTGTGGCAAAGGCAGCATAATCCTTGCCATCAAAATGCAATTCTACCCTTTGTGGCAGCATTTAATTTCTGCATAATTCTGGGAAATCCATGGATATAAACACACATTTGGGCAGCTGTTCTCCTGTGTCCCACTGTAGTGTCAGTTTCAGTCACCCAGTGGCAACCCTGTGGTATGTTTAATACTTACAGTTGAATATTAACTTTTCTGTAGTTATTAATGCACCGAATGATACAATAAGCAAAGGAACCTGAAAAATTGGATCTTTGTTTTTGCAGCTAAGAAATTAAGAACTCCTCTAAACTTATGTATATTCTCCAGCTCTTCATTTATTACATAGGGAAAATCCTATGCTCTCCTTCCATAAAAAAAAGTTTGATATATCATTAATAGTTGGGGATAAAAAAAGAAAACCCCAAATATTAAAATGCTGGGCATCAATGAGGAAATTGATATCTATGCAGAACAAGACTTATATTCTGTCTCTGCTCTGAGGTTAGTTTATGAGGCACTATGGAAAGAATATTGATTCCCATTCTGGAAGTGTTTTCTTTCCTGTAGCCCAGGCAAGGCAGGGAGCATGAAGAAAATACAGTGTGACTGAGTGGTAAAATACCCTCAACTCAGAAAAATAGCCACAGACTTGACTTTGTGGTCAAAATTTTCTATAGCATTTGATACTGTGGAACAGTAAAGTTCTAGACAATTTGTTCTGAGTTGCCTATAACCCTGTGTAAGACTTTTTGCCTCTAAGATGGTTTTAACAGCTATTAGTCGAGAGATTAACATTTAATAAGCCCTCTGTAAGTAGGTCTTTAAGATGACAAGATGTGTGAGAATATTTCCCGAATTTTGTTCAACCAAACCTCCCATTCCAAGGGGTTTCTCAGGCCAAATAACAGTATTTAACAGCTTTTGGTCTCAAAACACAGGCAGTGCTGCATACATTATAGAATTACAATATGCTGAAGGCAGCTTTTGCATCATTCATCCAAATGGTCAAAAGTCACTTCCAAGTCTCTTTGCTCATTTCCAGGTTCAGAAAAGTTCATCCCATGGGAATGAATTTCCTGACCTTTTTTTTGCTGTGAATAGCTAGCACACCCACTCAAAGCCACATTCAGCCAATCGATGATGATGTAGAACCTCCTGAAATAATCCATACAATCTTAAAATAGTAGTCTTTATTTATACAGAAAACAGAAATGACATACAGTTTTTCCTTTCCTTACTTTTCTCAAGATAAGCTGAATATCTTCTGTGAGTTTTGCACTTTAACTACTTTCAGAATCCCAGGCTGAATCTCTTGACCCATGCATCTGAAACCCATTCTAGCTGGGTTTTCCAAGCCAACACTTCATTAATTACTATTTTAAGGAGATGAGGTTTCTAAAATCTGCAAGAAACACTATCCAAATAAAAGCAGTGATCAGCTTCAATATTAAGTTCTATAATAAAAGTATGTAATACTAGTTAGTGTGTACTGGTGTACTCTGCCTGGATAAAAGTCTTTCTTTAAGACAGTGCTTTGTAATTTATGTCTCAGCCTCCATAATGTTAGTGAGATATTAATATATGCATGAAGAGCAGCAGTCAATGTAATTAAAGTGGCAAAGTGATAAATGCATAGCCATTTTGCCTGGTAATATTGTGTATTTAACAGGTTTATTTGTTCAACAGTTCTTACTTTAATTATATTTTGCCATTTGGGAATTTCAGGCATATAACAATCATAGCTCTTCCATGAATATTATTCTTAAAATAAGTGTTCATGCATTATTAAAAATGCACGTGTGTTTGCTCATTTATTCATTTACAGTGATTTTTTTCCTCTTTTTAAAAAAAACACTGAATTTTTTATTTTTCCAACAAACTTGGAAAGAAAAAACAACTCATCTGTTACAAGAAAAGATACAAGGCAGATTTTTTTACTGTGGGTGAGCTCTAATTAGGACTTATGCCATATTTTATGACAGAGAAGCTAGAGGTAGATGTCAGTTGTTTTGAAGGGATGGCCCCAGAACTTTACATGGATCCTGTGAATGTAAAAAAACAGTGAAAGAAAATAAACAAGGAATTTGTATAACAAACAGGCACAAAGGAGTAACGTCAGAAATTAATGTTGGTGTTATTTGGTTTGGTCTCAATTATGATAAATTAGTCCATGGGAATATTTGCATATTTAGACAAGATAAATTTTGGGATAAACCTACCTGGGATGCAATTCACCTAACATAAAGAGACCTATAAGGCAGACTTCACAAACTGGAATACACTTTTATCGCTTTGCACTGAATACTTGAGTATAGTCTGATTCTTGAGGAATACAGAGAAATACCAATTTACAGGTAACTTGTACAACTGTTGGAGCATGTGCACAGTTGAAATTAGAGACCAAACTAGATTCTCAGTTGATGTAAGTTGATATAGCTCAACAAAGCAATTAAACTTGCATTAGTAAGATCTCATTTGGACTGTGACCTTTTTAGAGTGAGCTTTTGTGATTTTTGTCATAAGTCTCACAGTCTGCTTTCTATATCTCTATCTCCTTGAATGATGGGATTTCAAAAGAAGTTGTAACCTTTCTTCAGGGTACTGGAAATCCAGATTCTGGCCTTGACAGTAAAGAAGCTTTAAAACACATATCTTACTGGTTTAATGTAGTGAGGATAGAAATAGGAATAACATTGCACCCCAAAAATGTGTTACTATTTCTAAGTAAATGTTCTTATTTCTTCATTCTTATTATGCTTGTTGTTTTTGAATGGTGATGGCTGGAAATAGAGTCACCCTGAGTTTTCCAGAGAGATGGCAGCTTCAGTGCTTGGGACAGCTCTTTCAATCTCAGGAGAGTGAGTTTCAGAATGTTTCTTCCCTGAAATCTGATGGATGGGAAGGTATCAAGCTTCAGGCTGTTGGTGATGAGGTCTTGTTTGCTGGAGCACAAAAGCTTAGTGAACAGTCCACTCCAGCTCTAATTAAAAAAACATTACAGCTCCAGCAGTTGCTGGCCATGAATTATTCTGAAAATGTTTAACCTGAAGATAAGAAACCACTATCAACCTGTCACACTTCCCCCACTAACGAGTTCAGCATCAGTTTAAAAGGAAGTGCAATTCACGAAGCAATGGCTTTGTGTCATAAATTATAGGTATCCGGCATACATTACAGGGACAGAAACAGCAAAATAGCAAGGGACTCCTTGCTATACACTGACAGTGACAGAAAAACAGCACTCCATGGGGTTTAATCTACCATGGCTTGTTTATTCCCTTTCACATCCGTGCCAGTTCTGAAACACGTGATGCTGTGTTCTGCTGCTACCTGCAATTAGCACAAGTATTTATTTAAAGCTTTAGGGGAGAGAAAGAGGTTGTCTGATATTAAACACTGGACTCTAACTCCACTCAGTCAGTGGAAAATGGTGTTGTCACTAAATCCTTCCTCTCATTTGTTGCCTTGTTTGTGCATATGTATGCATGTGCATGTGTTTACTTTGGATGAGTTTCTTTTCTTGTCTTTTAATGAAGTACACAATCTATTTCTGAATCAAAATCTTATAAAAACATCTGGTGATTTAAAAAAATGATGGTGTACACATTCAGAAAAAAAGAAACTGAAAAAACACCTGTGATAGTACCTTCCTGAAACACCTAATGAAATGAAGAAGAGCTTTACACTAAAAATTAAAAACAGAGGGATGCTTTCCCAAATAAAGTAGATTAATCATGTTTGCTCATATGAATGAGCGTGGTATGGTAGCAGGAACAGAGAATATTCCTAAAATCCTTCCCCAGTTCTGTCATTATTTTTGGGCTTGTTTTTCATGTCTCCCTCTTTTGAAAACTAGGTAAGTAGAAAACATGTTTAGCTTTATCACAATAATACACCTATTATTTAACACCTTATAGAGACAGATTATGATATTTCTCTGTAAATTTGCACAAAAGGATGAAAGGAAGAAGCCTGTCTAGTGAAAGGAAGGGCTGCAAGTGGGGTGAGAAGCTATGCGTGCACAGAGAACAGACCACAGAAGAAGGGGGAAACATGTCAGCGGATACAAAGAAATTCTGAAGTATGAGAAGGTAGTTGTATTATCATGTTTCAGGAAGGAGAGGAAGAAACTGTAACCTGGTATCTATTTCCTGTATGATACAGGTCTTCCTCATTGAGCAGCAGGGTAAAAAAGTTTTGATTCTAACCCTCCTTCAACTCACTTTTCATTTTGCATTCAAACTCAAAAAAACCTCAATCCAATCAACAAACAAAAAACAAGTACAAACCCTAAAAATTGCTCTTCTTGTGTTTTAGTGAGTAAAAACACAGCAACACATCTTCATTCACTCAGATTGGCCTCTTGTTCCCTCAGGCTTTACCTCTGACTAAAATCTGAAGAGAAAAACCAGCTATTTACATCCTTGTGCTCTGAAACATTATGAGGCCTTGCTCTGGTTGCAGGCATTTGGCACAGGGGCATTAGACTTTGGTCTTTGTACAAAGACTCAAGGTATGAAGAATCACAGAATGAAGGCTTTGGGGTGCTTATCTGTTCATCATATGTTTCCAGATTTCTGGCCGGTAACCCAGATTCTCCAGCTCCCATAACCAGTGGCACAGTCCAAAATTCCTTAAACCAAAAAGCTGGAGGGATTGCTATGGAGATTGGGTCTTGGAAACTGTTCTTTGTGGTTTGGAGAAGCAGGAGGTATGCATTAGGTGCAGAGATTTAAACTTTGTCAGCATAATCAAAAGCCTGAATACTGCTGCAGTAATCCTGCTTAAATTTGCTACGATTTCAGGGTATATTTGGATGGATTCATGATGTTCAAAATGTTTCTTTCAGGCAGACACTGAAATCTTTTAGGGAAAAAAAATCTACATTATCAATAAATTATTAAACATACACAATATTTCATAAATTGCTATTTCAGATTATTTGTAAAGAAGGAAAACCTATTTTCTTTCATATTGTTTTTATTTTTCTGTCTTTGAGAAAATTACAAAGGTACAGAAATAAGACTAGAACTGGATGCACTGCCATGGACTGGTAGACCAGTTGTTTGATATTGGTCTTTTTTGGTACACTAAAGAATATCATACTATGAATATTTTAAGCCTTTCAGTTCCATACCACTTGAGTTTCAGCTAACTTGTACCTCCACTATTTAGGCCTTTAAACTGCTTTCTAAGCATTATTCCAGTTTATCTTATTGTTCTCATTTTTGGCTTTACACTTTGGTTCTTCTCTGGCACTTTTCTGGATAGATTCGAATCTGCTTCTGGAGAGTCCATTTGTCTCCACAGAAAGGAGTTAATCAATATCCCCAAAAGACTATGAAGGCATATCATACAACAGGAGTACAGTGCCTAACATTGCCAGAAAAGGGTCAGCAAAGAGATGTTGCCTTACCCCTGTTAAAAGCACAAAATCTTCAGGCATCACTGTGTGAAAATCATCCTGCTTTGCTTCTTACTGGCCTTGTCAGTTAACACAAGGGAACGAACCGCTTCTCTCGAGGGGTGTATCTGCAGCAACACCCAGTTCTTTCCTACTTTCTTGAGTTTTTTTTTCATCTCAGTGATAACCTGCCTCAGGCAAGTTGGCAAACACATCCCGCTTCCAGGGCTGATATAGACTCTCTGCCTCCCACGTCCCCTCCAGGGGTGTCAGGACTGTCCATGCTTGACAGTGACGTGAAACTGTTGAAATACTTGTGCTGTGGATGCACCCATGTCAGCAGAGACAAGCTTTGTCCTGCACAGTGGAACTGCCCACCTGCTGGAGTCAATCTCCTCTGCTGAAAGGATAATCTGTACCTCTAAACACTAATCTGACTTTAGGTCTGCTGAAAGCCATAAAGACGGCTTCCCAAATCTTAGATATGGGTTATGCCCCAGTTTGACTGCATCTGGGTGTTACTGTGGTGATATATGGACATGTGCCCCTTCCTTAAACTGTTAATGATGCCAGTTAAAGATGTCTTCCTGTCTATCCACCTTCCTAGCATAATATGTGATATTTCTTCTGAAGTTTCATTCCTCTTCAGCAAGGGTACCTCTCCTGCATCTTGACCCAGGGAAGAAAATGGAGGACTTGGACATGGAGGCTTGCCAAAGAGGTCCAGTAGTTGATAATCATGAAGCACAAAGGAACCAAACTTCTTAAATCAGGAGATTCTGTAGCAGCACATCTCAAATAATTGTTTTGCATTTTGGCCAAAATACTTCCTTTTTTTTAATGTCTGAGTCTTTCAGTCCCCAGCAGAAAAACAAAGCAAATCACAAAACACCAAATGAACAGACCAAATAACTGAAAACCACAGACAGAACATCTACTTTTAGGTACAATTTTAACTTGTTGAAGCCTGACATGTTTGTTGATGGGTTTATGAATGGTTTTGACCATTTGAAGAACCAGTAGATGGTGCTTAAGTATATGCTGCACGGTTTCTTAACCTTTTAGTATCAATAACTCTTATGGTAATTTAGGTTCCCTGGGAGTAGTTTATCTGGTGCTGTTTTAACAATGTTTTTATACACTAAGGGAATGGGCCTCCTACACAGAAACTCTCCTGCATAGAAACCATATAAAACACTGCAGTGCCTTATTTGCAGTAACTAAGTCTCATAATATTACTATGATGTAGCTTAAAGGCCTTATCCTTATTGTGATTCTTTATGGATCACCTAAGGAGCAGATTTGCTATGACTTGATCAATCTTACACTGAAAATCCACAAAACTACCAGGAGCAGATACTCGAATTTTGTTGGAATTTTGTTGCTTGTTTTAGACCTCAAAATCCACAAATACTTTGGCGCTTCTGTAACACCTTGAGGAGAAACCCCTTTAATTTTATACTGTAAACTTGTCAAGTCATGGAAGAAATACAAATGAGACAGGTATTTAGAAGTAACAGTATTCCTTCCTTCTTTATCAATCAAGAATGTGTTATACATATCAGACAAAGAAATAATTACAGGATTTTTTCTTTTAAATCTGAAAGCATGCACTCCCTATGGCTGAAGACCATCCATCTGTATCAAGGATGAAAGCTACAGTATTCAAGAATTTCAAGATGAACAGCATTATCTTAGTGCATACCTCAAGCAAAATTTTCTGGATATGAGTGAGAGTTCCTATTGTTTTTATTCAGTTTATCTAAGTGGCTTTCTCTACATGACTTCTAAATATGACAGTTTGTGGAAGGGGAAAAAATGTCATTGTAGGTTCTGTTGTGACTTTATGCATATTCAGTATTTATGGTGGCACTGCTTGAGCAAACTGATTAATGATTAGTGCCATCCATCTTTCCATAAAAAAGGCTTCCTCAGTGGCAGAAATGCAATGGTGCAAATCCCAGATAACATAAAACTGAAACCCAGTCTGGTTTTTCGGTTATTTTAATTTTTTATTTTTTTTTTTTTACTTTTATGTTTCTTGTCTCACACAACAACTTCAGTCACTATCAAAAAGGTTTAGTTTTAGATGTCATGTAGGAAATATTCACTTAAGGTTTTTCTGGGTAATGCTTTACACCTCATTTCAAGGTATGACAGGTCTCTTCTGAAATCTTGCTATTTTCTGAAGTTTTGGCACAATGTTTTATTCCCAACCACCTTCCTTCTTTATAGCTCCATAACTATTTCTTAAAGTGTGGGATGAAGCTATTTGGAGTATGGGATGGACTCTGGAAGATGATAAAATTTAAACAAATATAGTTGCACTTGGAACACATAGTTAATGGGGTTCTCATAAATGTGGCTGTAGTAAATAATGTTACAAATATTGTGTTGTCAGGCATTTAAGCTTTGTCTAATCTCCTCTGATTTAAAGCACATTGAGGCTTCCTTTACTCTGCAGCAATACTTAATCTTTTAAAAAAGTTGAATCAAACTTAATTTAATCATAGCAGACTTAGAAGCCTTAGTTGATGATTTCAAATCAAGAGTACATCTCTGAATTAGGAAGTAGTAAATTGACTCTGGGCATAACTTTAGATATTGGGATTTTATTTGTTTTTACTGGAATAGAGAAACTTAGTCAAATTTTGCCACAAATACTTATCTATTCAGACTGTAAGCTTTCAAAATTTTCCAACCTAAATACATCCAAAAGTGCAGTAGTAATTTCAAAGGAAGCCCTATTTCTGTAACTGTTTAGGAATTAAAGCAATGCCCATCATCAAAATACCAATGTTTTTAAAAGGAAAAATAATCTCTTTTTCTTCTTCCTAGCTGGCACATGTTCACTAGCCGTGTGCTGACAAAGAATCAAAAGGACAAGAGAGATTAACTTTGTCTAACACCTAAATATGAAGACTTATGTGGACAATTTTTTTCCCTTACATGACAGAATTTAGGATTTTTCCTCATCAAACTAAGTCTCAGGACCTTGGATCTGGTAATCTGGGAGACTGCACTATCAGGACAGACATGTCACGGGTTGCTGGGGCTATTTGTACTTGTGTAAAAGGGTGAAAAATAATCCTCACATCAACTCTCTTCTTCTCAGAATTTTTTCACAAAAAATTGCTATCATAAAATGTGATTTGAGGAGTCCAAAATGCATTGTCTGAGGTTCTTCTTTTAAATCCAAGCATGCCTTGATGAGTCCCACAATGCATGCCTAACATGATTAGCTCCTGGAGGTTTATCCACACTTTCCCACTTGTACATCAGACTTCCAGGGGCTGTGTTTGGGCTGAAATTCAGGGAACCTAGAAGCAATAACTCTAAACTGAGTGCATCCGTGCCACTTCACACCCAGTCAAAAAACCCTGTTTAGCAGTATCCTTGCCAGCATATGGAATTCAAGTCCCTTCTAAGGATATAGGCAAGTTTTGGAAATGAAATTTTGTGCTTTAATATTGGATAGATTTCTAACTTCTTTAATTCCAAACATCCCTCAACCCCCAGCTGCAATGGAAGTTTTTACTAACTCCATAAATTAGCCGGTAAACAGCCAAGCTGTGGATGTTCTAGCATCTAAACTAGGTGTTCATGTGTCTCATTCCTGTAGTACCCTGGGCACCTGGATGCAAGTCCTCTGTCTATCTATCTAACATTAGTATTGGCTGCATACTGCCAGTGTGAACCCAAACGTAAAGAAACCTCCCTCTGGCTAAGACATTAAATGCTGTGCCAAGTGTATCTCAGCTGGAAGTGGCTTTTTCCATATCTTCCCAATCTCATGAGTTGTTTTCCCTTCCAAAGTTTGTGAAATATCTGGGTCAGCAGGTATAATAGAAAGGCAAGTGGAAAAAAAAAAAAATCTATTTTTGCTACTCCTGAGCGCCATTTCCAACAATTTATTGAAATAAGATGTCATGCATGCATATGTATAATTGATTTCAGATGTGTGATAAAGTTGCCAGAGATATACTCAGCAGAAATAACTGTAATTTTTTCAGATGTGCTCTTTTCCCATCAACTTGGCCTCCAGAATAAAAATTCAGCCCCGACTGAAATGTATTCATACTGCTGGGCACCTGCTGCTGTGTCTCCCGTCTCTCAGCTGGGAGAGGACAGAAGGTTTGATGCAATCATGGCATCTGCTATAACTGGACTTGCTCTCTTTGCACCTTAACATTTTTGCAATTCTGATTTCTTTTGTAATCATTGCTTTAGCCCTGTTCTCTCTCTGATATTGAACTCTCGTGACACTGCTTCAGGAGCAGCAAACAACATGCTGTAGTGAGAGGAAAGACTCTTTTTCAGTGCTTTTAGCAATGTGACCTTAAGTATTGATTTATAGCCTGCTGCAGTGCTCTAGTGCAAAAGGGAACTGTGGTAATTAAGTTAGTATCTGCGCTTTCTAAAATAGTGCTGAGCTGCAACAAAAAAGAGACCCTTTATTTTTCCTCTCTCCCTCTCAGTGAATGCAGATGCAGGCACTGCCCTTTGACCCTGCTCAGCTTTCCCCAGCTGCAGATTATTTTTCTCTCTCTGTGCCTTTAGGTGCTGATAGACAGAATAGAACCCATTAATTCTTGTGTCTGACTTTCTTTTTTAGTGCAGGCAATAGAGCAAGTCTCTACACTTGTATCTGACTTTTAAAACATTTTTTGTCCTTATGTGGGGGGGAAAAAAAAAAAAGAGCAGTGGCTAAGGAAATATAGAAAGAATTAGAAAATTCAGCTGAGTGGGTGGTCATGAAGTGGCTCAAGCTAGAAAGCAAAACCTTTTACATGAAAATTCCCACTTCTCAGCATGACACATTATTCTGAAACTCATGTATAAGGTAACAGGGTAAACACAATGAGAAATCTCTTTTGTATTCCATTACAGTCATTAGAGAAGTAGGCCACAAAAGGTAATGGCAATAAAACTGAATACCTTGCAGTGAGCATGTAAATTACATGTTAATGTATGCAAATTAGAACACCATGTTCAATGTCCATAAAACTACAAAATACAGCTAATTAATGGTAGGTAAGATGCTTCATTTTATATTCACAGAGTTACAGGGGAGGTAGTATATTTTTATAATTGTGGAACGCTGTCCTTGGGGAACGAATCAAACATTCAGTTTCCCTCCTCTGGCAAATTTGCCCAGCACACTGGAAGTAATTGCCTTTCTGCTTTCTCACCCAAGGTCTTACTCTGAGACCACTCTCCAAAATTAGAATTAAAAAAAATCCTAAAAAGATTCCCAGTTTTACAATTACTTTCTTGTGGAACTAGTTTTTATTGCTGTTAGTATTGTCTCTGTTGAGCAAAATACTTAAACACATTTGGTACCCTTGGCATATCTGAATGGATTCTGTAACTGAATCCCCTAATGGATATAGGCTTCATAAAGCTCAGCTTTTTAGGTACTCTGTTGCCAGAAGAATTCACAGTTCATGTTCCCAGTACAATGTGAAAGCAGAGCACCTGAGAACAGACTTACAAAAAGTGACTCATCCAGGAAAAGAGGTGAAGGGAGCATAGGGGTCAAGCCCCATTGCTGGAAAATGCCAACAGCACCAACAAGGCAAACTTGTCTGCCCACATTCTTGAATTCTGCATGGGAAACAGCTCTGGTTTTAAAGCCATATCTATCCTGTGCCTGAAATTAATACTC